>NC_080165.1:36715143-37068031 GCF_950295315.1 Erinaceus europaeus
TTTGATTCCTGTTTTGTTTTTGGCTTGCCATCGAGGCAAGCTGCTGATGAACTGAAAATCTTATTCTGGCAGTTCTTTGTTTAATATAAAGCAACCAACTGTTCCTAGAAGTCTTCTGTCATGTAATTTTCTTTTTCTTTCAGTTCTTCAAATGTCTGTTGCTCTTTTCCAAAGCAGGATCTTAGCTATAGTCCTTTCCTCTGTAAGAGGTTTTCTCTTTTTTTTCCCCCTGAATAATTCAGACAATAAATTTCCAGTGGTCAACCAAAAAAAAAAAAATATATATATATATATATATGTACCAAAAAGAGCCTTTGTTTTACATTTAGGTAATCCCTCTAGTATTATGCTGGCAGAATTTTATTTCCCAGACATTTGTTATATTCCCTAAACCATCTAGAAGAGGAGGTGGGGTTGGGGGGGGGTGTCAGTATTGTCAGTACCAAGTAAAGCAGTTGATTGTAGATTCTATTAGCACTTTGTTTGCAACCTCATAAAAGATTTTACCCAGACAAGGCACACTTGGATGACAGGTACAAAAACTGTGAGATGGTAAATGCCATTGTAAGGCACTAACTACATTACCACCACCACCACCCCCCACCCCCACCCCCCTCAGCTCTGGCTTCTGGTAATGCTAGGGACTGAGTTTGGGAATTTGGGTTCTTTAGGCATGAAAATAATTTGCATGACAACTATGCTATCTTGTCAGACCCAAGTCACAAAGTAATTTCCTACACAGCAATAGGCCATGAATGTATTTTACCTCACAATTATCTCTTAGCTGTGACTACCAATTTAATGTACAGCATGATCTTTATCCAATCCTAAAAACACTTTCACTTTTGAAAAACTACAATTCAGATTTTAGATATCTCAGTAAAGGTATCTTTGTAAAGATATCTTTGCTCTATCCACTCTAAAACACTATTACGATTTCTGAGTTACTATTTGCACCTTTTCAAGAAACTGTTTTGTTCTTGAAATGGGTTTTTAGGGGTTTGAGGAAGGAGCAATTGACAATAGTATATAAGGTCTGAGAAAACAGAGTGTATGTTATAAATTTTTTCTATTCAATACATACAAAAGGATATGCTTCTGATATTTATGTTAGAACTACCCTAAACTACCCAGTCAATTTATTATAACATTACTGTGAAGCTTTTTATTATAATAGGAATAAAGTTAAATGTCTGACTTTTATGGTTTAGTAAAAACTATATGAAAAATCAGTAAATGAGTGTGCGGGTAGATAGTATAATGGTTATGCAAAAAAAAGGTCTTTTACCAGAGGCTCAAAATTTCCAGATTCAGTTGCACACCACCATAGAATTGAACAGCTCTGGTTAGAGGGGAGAAAAACAAAAAAACTATCTGTCTATCTATCTATCTATCTATCTATCTATCTATCTCTATCTATATCCATATGTAGATATATAAAATCAGCAGCTTCTATTTGTCTAGTGCCTTTGCATTATTATATTTTTTTAAATTTTTTATTTAAGAAAGGATTAGTGAACAAAAGCATAAGGTAGGAGGGGTACAACTCCACACAATTCCCAACACCCAATCCCCATAACCCACCCCCTCCCATGGTAGCTTTCCCATTCTCTATCCCTCTGGGAGCATGGACCCAGGGTCGTTGAGGGTTGCAGAAGGTAGAAGGTCTGGCTTCTGTAATTGCTTCCCCGCTGAACATGGGCGTTGACTGGTCGGTCCATACCCCCAGCATTATTTTTCAAGTGAACAGAATAAAGTTTTAATTTACCTTTATTGCCCCAAAATGGTGTAGGTTAATTACACTAGGCATCATTTATATAGGAATAAATGAGAACCAACATTATGTAATTTGACTAAGCTTATTTATATCTCATACTATTCTTCTGTTACTAGGATTTGGAACAGCCTAATATATGGCCTACATTCCTTTCTTTAAAGAACATTAATAGCCCCTTAATTTGCTATTAATTTTGTATTTTCCTACTATTCATTCACTTCAAATCATTTTAATCCAGTCTACCAAATACAAACTACTATTTCTCTATTTTCAAGAGAAAGTGGGAAGGTGAAGAAACTAGAGTGACACAAATACTTAAAAGCCGATTGACTTTCACATGTGGATTACATTCCTGAAATCCAAACTGAATATTAATTTCAGTAGAGATAATTTGCATTGGTGTCACTATTTTTTCCTCTCTGTATGCATTTTCTGCTCCTCCCCCAAAACAACTAAATTGTCATTAAAACACATGGTTGAAAACTCCTATTAATTTCCAAGTGCTGTTTGACTTTTGGTTACAAAGTGCAAGAGCAGCCTCAACAGCTGGTGGTCATCTTTTCTAAGAACAAGTGAAATGTCAGTGGTCATGTAGAATAGGATATGAGAAAACTCTGACTTTCAGCATTTTCTTTATTGCTACAGATTTCTATAACAATGCCTTCATGTCAAAGTTGGGTCCCCAGAACAGAATGGAATTTGAGATGTTTCCCCTCCCCTAATGAGGTCACTTGATGTTTCAGACTTGAATTAAGTTCTTTGACCAAGCACATTCTAAATTACATCCTAAACAAGAGATTTACAGAATTTGCTAATATTATAGATTTTAATTGGAGGAAGGATGGGGAAAAGTCATTTTATATGTTGGTTGTGTTTGGTTTCCTTATAATTTACAAGTCTTTTTAGAATATTCAGGCAAACATTTTTTTCCATTGTAATTGAGAAAAAAAAGTTCTAAAAAAAAAAAAAAACAACATAAAAACTTTCTACATAAGCAAGCAGAAGGAAGAAAAAGCTTGTAGGCATTGGTGGTTCAGTGGTAGAATTCTCGCCTGCCACGCGGGAGGCCCGGGTTCGATTCCCGGCCAATGCAAAGTTGACTTTTGACGTCACTAGCTGGAAAATAGTTTAACAGGATATTTAAACTGAGCTTCTGGAATCTAGTATGCTTATGGAAGAAGCCAAAGTTAACTTCTCTATTGAAATTTCATCTTTCTAAACAATGCCAGTTAGCTTGGCTTTCCAATAATCTGGGACGTTCTCAGGTTTGAATTCAAGTAAACCAGACATCTGCTTATTGGTGTGTCTTGGCTTTGAATTCTAAGCCTTTGGCATCTGGAAGTGGCTGCAGGCAAGTAGGGATATTAGTATATTATATTTTAGAAAATACTCGAATGTTATTAGAACTGAGTAAATGCTAGTATTATTCTCTTTGATTTATCTTTTAAAAAGACGTCCTGTAATGTATTAGCAGGGTGGCGCAGCGCAAGTGTGCTGGTCCCATAACCCAGAGGTCGATGGATCGAAGCCACTCTCTGTTATGATAATTTTGGTTATGATCCCACTTGATTAGATAAAATTTATCTGTAAAACAAAGCCTACCTTCTGTCTCCAGGACCTCTTGAGGTAGCTAGCCTTTCAAATTTGAGTAATTCGTATTCACGGTCTTTAACTGCTTAAATTCTTATTACTTCGGGAGTGCCTGGTGGAGTTGTGCGCCACTGTATTTCTTAGGGATTAGAATGTGGCTTTCTTAAAGCTTTCGTGTATTGTTTATCAAACCGCTATTAGCATTTGATCGACTTTTCATGGCACGAACTTCAAAATAATTTTTATTGAAATGTAAATTCTTTGGAATAGAGAAAATAATCCTCATGGGAATATATCTAATACAGGACAGCCGTTATGTAGTCGTGGCCGAGTGGTTAAGGCGATGGACTTGAAATCCATTGGGGTCTCCCCGCGCAGGTTCGAATCCTGCCGACTACGTCTTACTTTTCTTTTTCCAGATTAGCTTTATAGACTAATGTTGAAATGAACTCTTTCATTCGGTTACTATTACCCTTATTTACAAAGTGTATCTAAGTACTCCTTTCTTGTATGTTTGTATAGAGAGAATCTTTAAAATTTTGGAGAGTATGTGTTCAGCTTCACTGGGTGGGGGGCGGCGGAGGGGGAATAGGGACACATCCCTTTGGTGGTGGGAAGGGTTTTGATGTACACTCCTATTAATTTGTAGTCTCATAAATCCCTATTTAATTAATACAAAAAATTTTGGGGGGAAAATACTAACAGTTTTTAAGTTCCAAATAAAGATGTTTATGTGGAGATTCTTAGGATATGACAGATCTGAGGTGAATTTTGGGCTGGAAAACAGCAAATTTAGCTCAAATCTGACTTGAAATTTTGCCTACCTCTGGTCCCCTGGACTCAGTTGCAAGAATTTAAGTCCATTTGGTGCATCATTATCTATTTATGAAAATACTTATTTTAAACCAAAATGTCTAATCTTTCTTGGGAATCACTTGTTTTATCCTCATTCCTACGTATCAAGAAAGACTTCTTCTAAGTGCCCCATGGTGTAATGGTTAGCACTCTGGACTTTGAATCCAGCAATCCGAGTTCAAGTCTCGGTGGGACCTCACTGTAATTTTGTGTATTTCAGTACTCATAAACGGAGTGCTTTAATGCAATTTAATACCTAACCCTAAGCATTTAGATAATGTCCTGTAGAACTGTAATCCTTCTTGCTTTCTTCTGGGATTTCACATTTGTCCTCTCCACCCTCCTCTTAATATTGTACCAGAGGCTTCTCTTTCTTTTCTTTTTTTAAATTTCTTTATTGAAGAATTAATATTTTACATTCGACAGTAAATACAATAGTTTGTACATGCATAACATTTCCCAGTTTTCCATATAAAGTACCAGAGACTTTTCAAATCATTAAAAAATAAATCTTCGCTTGGGTGCGTCATCATTTAGGTTTTCATATCCAGGACCTAAATTCTGGGTGTTGGTTCCATAATTTCTGACACAAACTAGGTCCTGAGGAGTTTGAATGAGTGGTCATATTTATTCTGATGTCCTTGTTGTTTGACATAAGTCGGTTTTTCATGAGTCTCTACAGAGTTAATATGGGGAAAAAAAAACATGTTATTGATTTAAAAAAAAACAACAATAGAGGTATAATTTCAAGCCGTTTCCACCACCAGAGTTCTGTGTTTCTATATGCCCTCAAATGGAAAGTGCTGTAGTTTTCCCGAGGTGTATAGAACTAAGTTATAATATGGAAAAAACTTTATGGAAATTACAAACTCTGAGAATATTATTCAAAGACAATCTAGTATATCCTCAATTCTCATGGCCCCATGGTGTAATGGTTAGCACTCTGGACTTTGAATCCAGCGATCCGAGTTCAAATCTCGGTGGGACCTCAAGTAGTTTTGAAGATTCTTCCTTTCTCTTCAAAATAGTTTCTTGATGATCTCTGTATGTCTTTAAGCTTTGTCCTTGGACGTTATTCTTTGATAAGTTCATGTAATTCTGATTCCTTATTCTCTTCTTCTATTTCTGGGAAGTTACTTATTTATATTATCTATATCCTAGGACTTCAACTTTTCTTCATGACATCAATTATTACTTGGTTGCTTGGATTCTTTTTAATTATTTGCAAGTGTCTTAATGTTTCATGTGTCTCTGCTATAAACATTTTCTTCTCTGAGTGTCTCAAAACGTATAGTCCTTTCTAATAGTATACATGTGAAATGCTGTAGCAAGTGCTTCTTGTTAGAGATCACTCTAGACTCAGTCTAGTGATTTGAGTCCCAGCTATCACAATTATCTCCCTTTTTATGTTACATTTATTTATTTAGCCAGAACATTGTGCTGGCATTAGGCCTAAACATTTTGAAGGGTAATTACCTAGATGCAGTAGTGGACAAGACTTCCCTTGAAGGTTTATTATTCAAAGGCTCCATGGTGTGATAGCTTATACCCTGGACTCAACACAGTCATCTTACTTATAAGTGGGACAATCTCTTCACAGTTTGAAAGTACATCCTTCAGAGCGTCCTATTATAGCAAAACAAGAATCTCAGGAGTCACACTTGCCTATAGAAATTGGTACAGAAACTTTTTGCCAATTTAGTCTACTCATAGTAATGTCTTGAACTTCTCCATCATTTTCCTAATGCTGCTTTAAGACATTACTGACATTTTTATTTATTTGTTGCTAGATAGAGACAGAGAAATTGAGAGGGTAAGGGGAGGAAGAGATAAACACCTGCAGCCCTACAGAAGGAGACCAGGAACTTGAACCTGGGTCCTTGCACACTGTTATTTGTTCACTTAGCCAGGCATGGCACTGCTTGGCCCCCAATATAACTGACATTTAGCAGTTTAAAAAGCAGAGATTAAATTTCTTTTTCTTTCTCTCTTTCTTTCTTTCTCTCTCTCTCTCTCTCTCTCTCTCTCTCTCTCTTTCTTTCTTTCTTTCTTTCTTTCTTTCTTTCTTTCTTTCTTTCTTTCTTTCTTTCTTTCTTTCTTTCTTTCTTTCTTTCTTTCTTTCGCCTCCAGGGTTATCGCTGGGACTCAGTGCCTGCACTAGAAATAGCTGCTCCTGGAGGCTGTTTTTTCCCTTTTATTGCCCTTGTTGTTGTCGTTATTATTGTTGTTGTTGTTGGATAGGACAGAGATATATTAAGAGAGGAGGGGAAGACAGAAAGACAGGCACCTGCAGATCTGCTTCACTGCCTGTGAAACGATCCCCCTGCAGGTGGCGAGCCGGGGCTTGAACACCAGTCCTTGGGCTTTGCGCCATGTCAGTTTACCCCTCTGCGCCACCGTCCAGCTCCCGAGATTAATTTTCTTATTGTTCTGGAGATTAGAAGTCTAAAGTCGAGGATTGTGTTCTTCTTGGAGACTTCCAGAAGCAGAGTCTAGGGTATAAGCAGTATATTCATTGGCCCTCTCAATGTTTAGTGCTCTCATCCTTGTGTCATCTTTTGCTTCTATCCATACGTGAATTTTTTTTTTTTTACTACTGGGTCTGTTCTTCCGTTGGGCCCACTTGGATAATACAGAATAATTTCCCCACCTTAAAAGCCTAAATTTGGGGCCAGGTGGTGATGCACCTGGTTAAGCACACACATTACAGTGCACAAGGACTCAGGTTCAAGCCCCTGGTCTCACTTGCAGAGCTAAGGTTTCACAAGTGGTGAAGCAGGGCTGCAGGTGTCTCTCTGTCTCTCTCCCTCTCTATCTCCTCCCCTTTCAATGTCTCTGTTTCTGTCCAATAATACATAAAAAAATATTTTTTAAAAAAGCCTAAATTTGCTCACATTTTCAAAGTCTCTTACAATGTGAGGTAATACATTTACAGATTCAGAGGCCATAGGCTTATTTTGGAGGCCCTTATTTAGTCTCCCACAACATATTAAAGCATCCAATATTGTGCTGATAAAAGTTATGAGAATAGGCAGGCACCCTTGTTTTGTTCTTGATGTTAAGAGATGTTGTTATCTTAAGAGAAACCCTTTACCATTGAGTATTGTGTTAGCTGTGGCCTTTTCTTATGTAGCTATTAAATAAAAACAGACACACTTAGAATTTTGAATTTATAAAAATCAAACAGAGGACTTGAGCCAAGAGGGACAGGAACCTGGTAACAGTATTCACATTGCTCTAAGAATTCTCCAAAGATTTGATTCTGGTGTAGAGGTATTTTATATTGTCTATATGTAAATGAAGACTGCAATTAGTATCTAGAGAATTCTACAACATAGTGACAGATAGTATTTTTCCTTTTTTATTTTTATTTTTTGCCTCCAGGCTTATTGCTGGGGCTCAGTGCCTGCACTTTGAATCCACATCTCCTGGAGGCTTTTTTTCCCCTTTTGTTGCCCTTGTTTATTGTTGTTATTGTTGTTGCTATTGCTATCATTGTTGTTGGATAGAACAGAGAGAAATCAAGAGAGGAGAGGAGGTTAAGTGCAGGTGGCACAAAGCATAAGGACCGGTGTAAGAATCCCAGTTCAAACCCCCCGGCTCCCCACCTGCAGGGGAGTCGCTTCACAAGTGGTGAAGCAGGTCTGCAGGTGTCTATCTTTCTCTCCCCCTCTGTCTTCCCCTCCTCTCTCCATTTCTCTCAGTCCTATCCAACAACAACAATAATAACTACAACAATAAAACAAGGGCAAAAAAAGGGAATAAAATAAATATAAAAAAACTACATTAAAAAAAAGAGAGAGGAGAGGAATACAGAGAGGGGGGAGAGGAAGATAGACACCTGTAGCCCTGCTTCACTGCTTTTGAAGCAACCCCCATGCAGGTGGGGAGCTGAGGGCTCGAACTGGGATCCTTATGCTGGTCCTTGCTCTTTGTGCCATGTGCACTTAACTCATTGCACTACAGCCCAACCCCTGACAGTATTTTTTATAAATGGATATTATATACTAATATATAATGTATTTTATATATGTATTAAGGCAATCAATCAAAGTAACTTAATCTCTGTCTACACCTCACCCCCTGCTGTTAACCCATTCTTCTGGGAACTGAGGGTCAGGTGTCATGGTCTTGTTCATCTTTGTGTGTCCTTGATGATTAATGAATGTAATTCATTATGCTCCTGATCTTTCAAAAAGTCAGAAGGTTTGGGAACTAGCCTCATGGAACTAGACTGAGTTCTGCCTTTTGACTCACAGTTACGTCTAAGAAAGATGATGGAGTAATGTTGATTTCTATGCCAATTCGAAGTCCTTTTACCATGAACTCCATGATGTTGAAGCACTTCCTCTCTGTACTCTATTTTTTGAAGTGCTCTTTCTCTCTCCCTTTTTGTTTTAATTTTTTACCATGAGTGGATGTTGCATTTAGTCAATGATTTGGCAAAATAAACATTAAATGGGAAAGGATGCTTGTGATTAACAATACCTTCTAAAAATACCCCTTTAGTCCACATGAAATATTAGCTCACTTGGATATTGTGTTTCTTTGCCATGTGTGTGTCCAGGTTCAAACCAGGCTCCCACTGCATTGAGGGAAGCTTTGCTGTCCTGTTTTCTTTAACTCTCTGTCTCTATGATCAACAATAAATAAATAAATACATAAATAAATCTCTATACTTTATATTAAAAGTTTTAACTAAAAAGCTAACATGTTATTGAGACTCTTCAAGTTATTTATTTTTTAAAATTTTATTTATTTATTTTCCCTTTTGTTGCCCTTGTTTTTATTGTTGTTGTAGTTATTGTTGTTGTCATTGTTATATAGGACAGAGAGAAATGGAGAAGGAGGGGAAGACAGAGAGGGGGAGAGAAAGACACCTGCGGACCTGCTTCACCACTTGTGAAGCGACTCCTATGCAGGTGGGAAGCTGGGGGCTCCAATCCAGATCCTTATGCTCTTCAAGTTATTTTATGGTATGCGCTCTTCCTATTTGCAAAACCAAACAACTCTTCCAACTACAAAGTGTGCAATGGTAATCTTTGGCTAGAAGGCATTGAAGTAGGCATTAATAGCAACTACAACAGTAAAAGACAATACTAAGTTTGTATTTTTAACCAGATTAGATCTCACTTCTGGCTTATGTTGGTGCTATGGACTGAACCTCTAAGCTAAACCATCATTTTGAATATATTTCACTGTTCAGAAGAATGTAAGAAAACAAACAACAAACAAACAAAAAGTTATTATTATTTTTTTTACAAGTCAAGAGTTTATTTTCAAATTCCAAAAAGTCCCTTTAATTTTACTCTCGGGAACCAAATACACCCCCCTCCCACCCAAATTCATGAACTAGGAGAGCAGTGGGGGAGTACTCAGTGCTGTGAGGCCCTGAGCTTGATCAGCTGTGGATCCTCATGATTTGTGTGAATGCCTCTGGAGGATGCAGAGTAGCCTTCCATTCCAGCATTTTTCTGGTCTCTTGGCATCTGCTACAAGGTTGAGGATGGGTTACTGGTCTGTCTGGTAAGGTCACTGCACCATTTGGTGATCAGATCTTTCAGATGATCTAATGCCACCTCTGGATGCTGGGCTGGTTGGTAATGTGAGCTTGGACAGAGGTCAGTCATTCCATAAGGTCATTGTCACAGGCTAACGGTCACCTTCCCCTTGAATGTGAGCCATCACTCTTCATCCAACAGAGATGAACACAGTCTTCAGGTCACAGGGTCGCCTCGAGACTTGAGGACAGGCAGGAACTAAGGAAGAATAAGAGCTTTCTTACACGACAGGATTCAGGTCGCCAATAAACACGCAGTAACAGGCGGGGGTGCAGTGTTGTGTGTCAGACTATCACATTATGTTAATAATTATGTTAATAATTGTTAAGTCCTCTTGGTTGACTGATCCTCTGAACATTAAGTAATGTCCATCCCTATCTTTAAAAAAAATTTATTTATTTTAAAGTCTACTGTGTCAGATATGAGAATAGCTGTTCCTGCCTTTTTTTGTGGGCCATTGGCTTGTATGTAAGTTTTCCATCCTTTCACTTTGAGTCTGTGTTTGTCTTGTTGAGTTAGGTGGTTTTCCTGTAGACAGTATATTGTTGGGTTGTGTTTTCTGATCCATCATCCTACTATGTGCCTTTTAATAGGTGAATTCAGACCATTGACATTTACTGATATTATAGACTGAAGATATTTTAATGCATTCTTATAGATTTTTATAGTGTTCTGATATGTGGCATGTTTATGGTGATCTGATTGTTTATAGGAGACCTTTTAGAACTTCTTTCAGGGCAGGCAGGTGATAGTTGATTACTTCATCTGTTGCTTGTCTGAGAAGGTTTTGATGCCTCCATCTAGTCTGAATGACTATCTAGCAGTATATAGTAGTCTTGGTTGAAAGCCTTTCTCATTGAACACTCAATAGATATCTTGCCATTCTCTTCTGGCCTGTAGTGTTTGTGTGAAGAAGACTGCTGCTAATCTTATGGGTTTTACTCTGTAGGTGACTTTGTTTTTCTCTTGTAGCCTTCAGGTACCATTCTTTACCCTTATTCCTTTCCATTCTAAATATGATGTGTCTTTAAGTCTGGGTTAATTCTGTTTGGGACCCTCTGGGCTTCTTAAACCTTTATGTCTTTGATGTTGTCTAGACTAGAGAAGTTCTCAGCTATTATGTCCTGCAGGATGCTTTCTTCCCCTCCCCCTCTCTGTCTCTGTCCCTCTCTATATCCCCCTCCTCTCTTGATTTGTCTCTGTCTCTATCCAATAAATATAGATTTAAAAATTAAAAAAATAAAGTGGGAGAGTTCAACATTTAAAAAAAGATATTTGGGTTACATCACAAAAGATGATATTGTGTCCTTTGGGACTAAATGGTTGGAGCTAGAGGTTATTATACTTAGTGAAATAAATAAAGAATGCAAAGACAACTATTGGACTGTCTTACTCATATATGAAATCTAGAGAACTTGAAACCAAACACACACACACACCTAAAACTAAAAAAAAGAAACAACCAAACTGTTTCTAAGACTGGTGACAACTCTAGTGATTATTTTTGGGAGGAGGGAGGGAGGGAGGGAGAGTGGTGGTGAGGTGTGGAACTATACACTGTAACTTTACAATCTTGTAACTTAACTATTAATCACAAGTAAAAACAAAAACAAAACCCTGCATTACTGGACACATTCTCATGTGCTGACAAAAGGAAAGGAATATAGGAAGTGAAGATGTAATAGGAGGAGAAAAATTAAAAGCTGAGGATTGCATCAAAGTAAAGGACTCAGGTGGTGGAGGGGAGGGTTCAGGTCCTGGAATATGATGACAAAGGAGGCCCTAGGTGGGGGGTGGTGGTGGTGGTTAGAGACTGTATATTACTGTCAACTGTAAATCATTAATCCCAACCCCAAAAAGGAAATGGAAAGAAAGGAAGAGAAGAGAGAAGAAAAGAAAAGCAGTGACAGACTTTAATCACAGTCAGGTACATGTTCTCAGATGTCCTAGGGTGACACCAGTGAGAGGAACAGCAATGGAGCTCCTAATGCCATTAGTCTAATATTCAGTAGTTCTAAAAAACGCTATTTCAGATCTTAACTCTTTTTTCAGATTCTCTAACTCAGAAGCCGGAGAGACAAATTGGAATCCTAAATTATTGAAAGACATAATATATCAATTTTGACTTTCAAACTCTCTTTAACCCTGACAGTAGTTCTTCAAAACGTTTGATAAAAAGCTCTGTAAAATGGGGGTAGGAAGAAACAGCTGGGGCAACACCTGTAATAAGTGAGTTCACATTCTCAAGAATATTAAGTATACTTGTATGTTAACAGGTGAGCATCCACTCTTAAAAGTAACTTTAGCTAAAGAGAATAAACTTAACCACGAAGGGATTCGAACCCTCAATCTTCTGATCCGAAGTCAGACGCCTTATCCATTAGGCCACGTGGTCTTGATGGCTAGAGGCTTCCACAACATTAAGAAAACATAACAATTCTCATAAATTAGTGAACCAAACGTAAAGCACAAAACAAAACAAAAACTAAAAACGCAATAGCACAACGCCACTGTCGTCTCCCTTGTTCTTTCCTCTGGAAACATGCCAACTGAAGTTATTTGGCTTAACTGAGCACGACCTTACAAAGGAACCAGTTCTCTCTTTTAGTGTTTGGGTATACGCGGCCGGGGTTGTGTGTGTGGGGGGGAATAGTTGATAAAAACCGTTTTAGGATTCCCGAACAAGAACGCTGAAGTGTGTGGCACCGAAACGATACCAAAATAGCGCATTGTCTGTATCGAGGAATATTTGTCAATAAATTAACTTACTTTCATTCACCATTTTCAAGTCGCCAGCACTCGGGATATCTGCTTGTACAGTTGTCATGGTAATTACATTAGGAAGGCAGCTTCAGGAAGTGTTTGTAAAGTGTTTGTTTTTTGTCCTGCGTGGTATAGCTGCAGTTCTCTAGGTATAACGATTTCATTCTCATGCTTTTCTAGTACTTTCTCTGATTGCTATAATGTAACAGAACATTTCCCACAGTAAATCCTTTTCCGATAATGCTGTTAATGGGGGTCTTCAAGGGGATCGAGAACTTCAGGACCATTTCTATTTCTTTTGATGCTCCTATATGTTGAAATAACAACAACAAACCACTAACATAAGATTAAAAAGCTTTGACCCTTATCAATTTTTACATTTACTGGGTGAAATAAAATAAAGACTTGTTGCAATCAAATCATTCAAGGGATATTTGTAGAATTTACAATGTCCTATAGAGTGCTTTGCCTAGATTAAAAGTTATAGTTTGATTTTTTTTTTATAAAAAAGTTTAAGTTTGGCTGCCTTCTTTCAAACCTTTAAATGAATCTCTGTGACTTAATGCAAATTGTTTGAAAATCAGTCTATACATAATGTGTTTCTTTAACTTTCTTAATTCCCAGACCCTGATTGCATTGGTTCTCCTGACTCATTTGTATGTGTCTTGGATTAAATTAGTCGCTCCTGGAGTACATTTACAGGGCCTTCTACATAATCTTTCTTTCCCTCTCTACAGAATAGTATCTGCGAAATAGAATGTGCTTAGTAAAAATGTGATGAGTTTTTGTATATTTACTTTTTGAATTCTGTTGTTATATTTAATGTGAGGATTATTTAACAGATTCTTCTGTTCTGAAAAATACAAACATGAATCCCTCTTCCTGGAAAAAGAAAGATGATGGCTAAACTATCATAAGTAACACTATCTGTATTGATAGAAGTTCTTGAGTTCTGGATGTATTGAACAATTTGCTGACTGGATTGATAATATGAGAGAAACAGAAAATAAAAAAGAACAACAACAACAAAAACCTTTTTTTTTTTTTTAGAATGAGTTGGTGTCTTGCTTTTCATGATATATCCCCTTAAGCACCAGTATATCTTCTTATGAATCACACATTAAGATAAATTAATATAATTTATAAATAAAAATCCATATAAATGAATTGATAAATAAAACCAATATTGATTTAATTAAAATAAAGCAATTATGGTTATTAAGCAATGTGCTTAGTGGCCTGGTATGAGGAAGAATCATGAAATGGCAATAAATGGGAACCAGGTAGTGGTACATTCAGTTGAGTGCAAATGTGACAGTGCTCAAGGATCTGTATTCAACGCCCCTTCTCCCCACCTGCAGGACTAGTACTTCACTAGCAGTGAAACTGTACTGCAGGTGTCCCTCTTTCTCTCTCCTTTATTTCCCCTGCCCCACTCAATTTCTTTTTGTTTTAACTAAAAAGGAAAACAAAACAACCCCCCCCCCCATAAGTTAAATAAATGGCAGTGAATGAAGTTTCACATAGAAGACTGTCAATTAAGTTTTGTATCCTTGAAGGTGAGGGAATGAATTGATCTTCTTCTTTTTTTTTTATTTCTTTATTGGAGAATTAATGTTTTACATTCAACAGTAAATACAATAGTTTGTACATGCATAACATTCCTTAGTTTCCCATTTAACAATATAACCCCCACTAGGTCCTCTGTCATCCTTCTTGGACCTGTATTCTCCGCACCCACCCACCCCCAGCCCAGAGTCTTTTACTTTGGTGCGATTCGACAATTCCATTTCAGGTTCTACTTTTTTTTTTTTTTTTTTTTTTAATTCTGATCTTGTTTTTCAAATTCTGCCTGAGAGTGAGATCATCCCATATTCATCCTTCCATTTCTGACTTATTTCACTTACCATGAATTTTTCAAGGTCCATTCAAGATCGGCTGAAAATGGTGAAGTCACCATTTTTTACAGCTGAGTAGTATTCCATTGTGTATATAGACCACAACTTGCTCAGCCACTCATCTGTTGTTGGACACCTGGGTTGCTTCCAGGTTTTGGCTATTACAAATTGTGCTGCCAAGAACATATGTGTACACAGATCTTTTTGGATGGATGTGTTGGGTTCCTTAGGATATATCCCCAGGAGAGGAATTGCAGGATCATAGGGTAGGTCCATTTCTAGCCTTCTGAGAGTTCTCCAGACTATTCTCCACAGAGGTTGGACCAATTGACATTCCCACCAGCAGTGGAGGAGGGTTCCTTTGACCCCACATGCTCTCCAGCATTTGCTGCTGTTACATTTCTGATGCATGACATTCTCACAGGAGTAAAGTGGTATCTCATTGTTGTCTTTATTTGCATTTCTCTGACAATCAGAGACTTGGAGCATTTTTTCATGTGTTTCTTGGCCTTTTGGATCTCTTCTGTGGTGAATATTCTGTCTATGTCCTTCCCTCATTTTTGGATGGGGTTATTTGTTGTCTTGTTGTTGAGTTTGGCAAGCTCTTTATATATGTTGGTTTTTAAACTCTTGTCTGATGTATGGCATGTAAAGATCTTCTCCCATTTTGTGAGGGGTCTCTTGGTTTGGGTAGTGATTTCTTTTGCTGTGAAGAAGCTTTTTAATTTGATGTAGTCCCATAGGTTTATACTTGCGTTAGTCTTTGTAGCTGGATTCGTTTCATTGAAGATGTCTTTAAAATGTATGCGGAAAAGAGTTCTGCCAATATTTTCCTCTAAGTATCTGATAGTTTCTGGTCTAACATCCAAGTCCTTGATCCACTTGGAATTTACTTTTGTATTTGGTGAAATACAGAGGTTCAGTTTCATTCTTCTGCATGTTTCAACCCATTTTTTCCCAACACCATTTGTTGAAGAGACTCTGCTTTCCCCATTTAATAGTCTGGGCCCCTCTGTCAAAGACTAGATGTCCATAGGTGTGGGGGCTCACTTCTGGGCCTCAATTCTATTCCACTGGTCAGTGTGTCTATTCATGTTCCAGTACCAAGCAGTTTTGATGACAATGGCCCTATAATACAATCTGAGATCTGGGAGTGTGATGCATCCGGTTCTGTTCTTTTTTCTCAAGATTGTTTTGGCAATTCTAGGTCTTTTCTGGTTCCAGATAAACATTTGTAGCATTTGTTCTATTCTCCTAAAAAATGTGTTTGGGATCTTGATGGGGATAGCATTAAATTTGTAGATGGCTCTGAGTAGTATATTCATTTTGATGATGTTAATTCTTCCAACCCATGAACATGGGATATCTTTCCACTTCTTTGTGTCTTTTTCTATTTCCTTGAGTAGTGACTCATAATTTTCAGTAGACAAGTCTTTCACTTCTTTGGTTATTATTCCTAGATATTTTATTGTTTTTGTTGCTATAGTAAGGAATGAATTGATCTTTTGATTTAACATGCTTTAGGGACAATTTTCTCTTCCCTAAGCAATGACTTAGTCTGAAACTTTCATTATGTCAAACAGAATACTTAATTTTGCCAGTATATTAAAAGATCAAAGACATAGTTTAAAAGATTATATTACAGAAGTCATAATTTACAATAGCAATAACCAAAACAAATGAAAACCAGACTAGAAAACCTAATAAAAGTTTCCAGGCCCAAGTTGATCCTTTTCCACATTGGAGGAAGTTTAGGTGCCCTGATATCTTTCTTTTTGTTTTGAAAAGTCAGCTAGAGCAGTGAAACGTCGGCAATGACAATATATGATAGGTAGAGAGACAGAAACACACAGACAGACAGTCAGACAATAGGTAGCAAAACAAAGAAAACAAGGACTAGACCACAAACTTGAAAACTCCAGCTATTTTTCTTATGAGAGAATCTGATCATGTTATTTTGTGGATCAAAATTGATTATGATTTCCCACAGACTATAGGAAAATAAAATCCACTAGGTCCTGCAGAAGTGAATTCTCCATGTCAGACTTTAATTGTGGTACTATGTCTCAAATTCCTGCTTATTCATTGTAGAGATTAAGACTGGTGGTTGAAAGTAATCTGCAATGGAGTGGCCCAGCATATTTCTAATCTGCTGCCTTTATCACCTGGGCACAACCACGTTGTAGTAGTGTTTCTGATGATGTATGTGAGGAAATAGAACTCCACACTTCAGCTTCCATCCCTGTCCTCACCAGCACACTTGGCTTGTTTTAGATTTATTCTGGCCTCATAGGGCAAAGCAGAACTGTCATTTTTGGCAACAGATATGGTTACTTTTGGCAACCAGGAGAAATTTATTTCCAGTATGAGAGGACATACTGTTTGATAACTATCTATGAATGACGTTATATTATAGTGAGCGAAAAGGGTTTCACATCCATTTCCAGGGCATAAATTTTAATCTGGTGTTAAAAAAATTTTCAGATTAAACTACAGAATTATAGTAAATAAAGTATATATAAATATACACGTGTGGGGAGAATACAGGTCCAAGAAGGATTCAGAGGACCTAGTGGGTGTTGTATTGTTATATGGGAAACTGGGGAATGTTATGCATGTACAAACTATTGTACTTACTGTTGAATGTAAAACATTAATTCCCCAATAAAGAAAAAAAAAAAACTGTAAAAAAAAAAAAATACACGTAATATAAATGTAAATATAGTAAAGAAATATAAAAGCAAATAGCAGAGGATGGTTTCGATCCATCGACCTCTGGGTTATGGGCCCAGCACGCTTCCGCTGCGCCACTCTGCTTTGCGGTAGGTACAGCTTGTAAGTATCCTATTAGATCACTTCAGAAATCGCGAGATTTCCGATTATACACTTTGACCACATCACGTTGCTGATTCTTTCTGGAATAATGCCGTTCCAAGAATTAAAGAGGAGAGAGAAAACTAAAACAAACAAAGACCCTAGAAATAAACATTCACAGAATCGTAACTGGCTGTAGATCTGAGTAGCGACTAGTTCTTTAAGTAACGATTAAAGCAAAGTGAAAACAAGTCAGGAAAGAAACCTAGATTCCCGCACGGCGCCCAAGAAGTTTGCCACGAAATTACTAAACAAATACATCAAATGCCTTTGGCAAGAAATGTTTTTATTTCAGGTTTCTTTAGGCTTGATGGTAGAAACGATTTTAAGTCCAGCAATTTTAAACTCTCCTGTGGGTCGGTTAAATTTGGGAGCTAATAGAATTCGTTTCGATAAGGGCCACTACATTTCCTGTCACATGGTTCAAGTTACTAAACACTTTTTCATATATATTTTTTAAACTAATCTGGTGTAGGTAATACAGCCCGGAAAAGCTTATTTCGGAACGTAGGGCTTTAGAAACAGGATTCTACGGAAATATTTGGAGGGCGGGCATCTAGTCGTGATGTCATTCTGACAGAATCATCAGGGGGCGGAGGCAATGGAACACCCAATCATTTCTCAGAGGTTATCCAAGTCTTCAATTAGGTCCGTAATCACCACATATAAGGACATCGCGTTTTCCCTCTCGCTTCAGTTTGACTGCCTTGCAGTTGTGTAAACATGTCTGGTCGTGGGAAAGGCGGTAAGGGTCTTGGAAAGGGTGGCGCTAAGCGCCATCGTAAGGTCCTACGCGATAATATCCAGGGCATCACCAAGCCCGCCATTCGGCGCCTGGCTCGTCGCGGCGGCGTGAAGCGCATCTCCGGCCTTATCTACGAGGAGACCCGCGGGGTGCTGAAGGTGTTTCTGGAGAACGTGATCCGGGACGCCGTCACCTACACCGAGCACGCCAAGCGCAAGACCGTCACCGCCATGGATGTGGTCTATGCCCTCAAGCGCCAGGGACGCACACTGTACGGTTTCGGCGGATAAGTCGTTTGCTATTCTATCCTTTCGCAACAAAAGGCCCTTTTCAGGGCCACCCACATTCTCCTATAAAAGAGCGACACTGTTCGGTATCTCATCCATTTGTCTAGTCTGTTAGTTCATTGGGTCTGAGCGCCTTTTAATCTGTTCACTTTACAGCATCTTTCATAGAGGCATTTAAAGTGTTGGCAGTAAATTTCAGAAACTAGCTGTTCAAAGTTTTCAGGGTTAATTAAGGTAGACTATCTGAAGTCAGCCTTATGTGGCCGTTAAGATGGCTGCCCAGACAAAGAACTTGCGCCTGTAAGACTGCTTCAGCGGTCGAACAAAGGATGAGTTCACTAAGTGGAGCAAATTTTAAGTATTAATGGGCAGAAAAGCCCAATCCTCACTTTTGGTGGCAATTGACTTCTCTTCAGTATGATTTTATTACCTGTAAGGGACAATCGAAATAGTCAATCACTACCGTAGATTAATACCTGTGGAAAACGAGGTTTTCTTTTTTCTTTTTTTTTTTGGACACAAGTAGTTTAATGATACTATAATGGGATAGCCAGTGAGATAATTTTGAATCTCATATATGAACTTTAGTGTTTATAGAGGAAAAGAGCTAGGTATTAAGTTAATGTTTTGAGAATTTATATCGGCATGCTTGAGCAGAGAGCTTTTGAACAGGTACTAGTCTGTGCTCTGGGGAATTGTAGCAATGAACGACACAAAATATAAAAGTTTATATGTTGTTCGGTCGGTGGTGCACACAAGCCTAGATGAAAAAAAATGTATCAGATGCTAGGTGTTAACTACCAAAACAAGGGAAGGCAAAAAATGCAGATGGGGTTGATTTTTTTTGTATCATATACCATGTAAAATGTTTACTGTGAAAGTGTTAAGTTGGGGGTTGGTGGTGAGGGGATGAAGGGTGGGGATAGGTGAGGGGGTTTGGGTTGGAGTTGGTATGAGAAAGTGATGCAACATTCCAAGGAAGGACAAGTGGTTGGGCAGAGGGGTGGAGAGGTCGTAGTTTTGAGGAGAAAGAGTAAGTTTGGAGAGTCCAAACTTATTTATTTTTTAAAAATATTTATTTATTCTCTTTTGTTGCCCTTGTTTTTTTTATTGTAGTTATTATTGTTGTTGGATAGGACAGAGAGAAATGGAGAGAGGAGGGCAAGACAGAGAGGAGGAGAGAAAGATAGACACCTGCAGACCTGCTTCACCGCCTGTGAAGCGACTCCCCTGCAGGTGGGGAGCCGGGGTTCAAACCGGGATCCTTATGCCGGTCCTTGTGCCGGTCCTTGTGCCGGTCCTTGTGCTTTGCGCCACCTGCGCTTAACCCGCTGCGCTACAGCCCAACTCCAACTTATTAAGAGATAATTTGCTGCACATCTAGTAGGCTGATGCCATACTTTTGTTATAAAACTTTTTACTGCAAAAACATTTACCTTCAGCAGATTCAAGAGACATTCCAGGAACGTGAGAACGGTTTATTAACGTTAGCAGGGCACAGAAAGAACTCCTGCTCTTAAAGAATTGTGGGCCCTGAAAGGAAAAATATAGCTTTTATAGGGGAAAGGGAAGGTATAGCTTATATAGGGAGCTGCAGAGCTGAGAGCAGAAAGCATTGTTACAGAAGTGGATATGGCAAAGTTAAGTGGGCATTTTCAACCCATTGCTCAGGGTTTGGTTGTCTTATTTACAGTTTCCTTCATAGCTGTGTCTAAGGGAAGGTTAGTCTCAAGATTTACTGGAACATCACTTTTAGGGGGCTTAGGGTTCAGTGGCTGCCCTGGAGATGGGTAGGATAAGATATACCACAGGAGGGAGTCAGGCGTTAGCGCCACGGGTTATGCGCAGGTGGCACAAAGAACAAGGACTGGTTTAAGGATTGCGGTTTGAGCCCCCGGCTCCCCAACTGTAGGGGGTTCGCTTCACAGGCGGTGAAGCAGGTGTCTGTCTTTCTCCCTCCTTTCTCCATTTCTCTCTGTCCTATGCAACAACAACGACGCCAATAGTAATAATAACTATAACCTTAAAACAAGGGCAACAAAAGGAAATAAATACTTTAATAATAATAATAAAGATATACCACGGGTATGGGAGAGACCTTCCTCAAGGTCTTGTGTTATCTGGTCAGGCAGGTCTGGGCTTTTCCATACACTAGGGCTTCCTACAGTACAGTAGTTTGGTTGGTTAATTTTTTGACTTAGTCTTTTTAAAAATTCACTTTGAATCCTGAGATGGGGAGTCATTGCAGATTTTTGAGCAGAGGATAGACAGGATATAGTTTCATTTTACTCACCTTTAAGAGGGAGTTTGGGTTTGATGCTTCCATCTAGTCTGAATGACAGTCTAGCAGGATATAGTATTCTTGGCTGAAAGCCTTTCTCATTGAGCACTCGATAGATATCTTGCCATTCTCTTCTGGCCTGTAGTGTTTGTATGGAGAAGTCTGCTGCTCATCTTATGGGTTTTCCTTTGTAGGTGACTCTTTGTTTTTCTCTTGCAGCCTTGAGGATCCTTTCTTTATCCTTATTCCTTTCCAATCTAAGTATGACATGTCTTGGTGTCTTTAGGTCTGGGTTAATTCTGTTTGGGACCCTCTGGGCTTCTTGAATCTTTATGTCTTTGGTGTTGTCTAGACTAGAGAAATTTTCAGCTATTATGGCCTGGAGAACGCTTTCTTCCTCCCCTTCTCTTTCTTCCTCTGGTAAGCCAATAATGCGTATATTGTTTCTTTTGAAGTCATCCCATAGGACTCTGTTGTTGTTTTCAGCATCTCTTAATCTCTTTTTGAGATCTCTTACTTCTTCTTTAGTTGTCTCTAATTCATCCTCAATCTTGCTAATTCTGTCTTTAGCCTCATAGATTCTATTCTCTCTGCCCTCTACTGCTTTCTGGAGTTCATCTATTTTGTTGCCCTGCTCTGATACTGTTTTAGCTTGTTCAGCTAGTTGCCTTCTTAGCTCAGCAATTTCAGCTTTCAGCTCTCTAATAACCATGAGATAATTAGAATTTTCTTCCATATTCTCATTTGTTGTTCCTGCAGTTCTGATTACAATTTTTTCAAATTCTTTACTCACTCCTGTTATTATTTCCTTAGCTAATGTTTGGATGTTGAACTCGTTGTTTTGTGCTTTGCCCTCTGGAGGACTTTTAGCTGGACTCTTGTCCTGGTTCGAGTCTCCATTATTTTTTCTTGTTGTTTTAACCATTTTATATAAGTTAAGAGGTTTTTCAATCCCTGAGTTGGAGTTCAGTGGTGTAAAAGCCTTTTTTTTTTCCCCTGTAGGCTATGGTAGCCTGAGGGCTTTTAAACTATCAATAGGCTTCTTGACTTAATCAATGACTCCTGACCAAGAGATAAAGCAGGGTGTGGCAGAGATAATCCAGTGGTTATGCAAAGAGACTTTCACAGCCCTTCAGCTATGCCACCGAGGTATAGGTCTTCTCCTGAGTTTCCCGGTTAGATCTCTGTGCCCTGGTGTCCCTCCCTGTTGCTGCTCCAGATTCTGAGGGTAGTAGCAATGGAGACTCAGAGTTGTACTTGGTGAGTCTCTGGGGAGTCCTTTCCTCCCTTCAGCTGTCCCCTTGTTGGTGGAGCAGACTGGAGGTGGTGTCTCCACTGACAAACTGTCGAACTGTTAGCAGTCACTTAATCTCTCCCCTCTCTCCTCTCTGTCACCAGCCACGCGTGTTTGTACTCACGGGTGATTTACTGGGTTTCTGTGGTCATTCTAGTCCTGTCTTGTTTCGGTCCGGGTGGTCTCCTTTGGTATTCCTAGTTGATCCGGGAGAGGAGAGGAGAGGAGAGAAAGCGATCTGCTGCTCGTAGCTCCGCCTCCGGAAGTCTGGGAGTTTGGGTTTGAGTCAGAGCATTGCTCTAGCAAATACAGTGCCAGAATCAAACTTATGAGTTCATGCATATCTGGCTCTCAACTGTATGTGCCACCTCTAGAATATTACAGCTAGAATGTAGCCAAAAGCCAGACTAAATTTGCGTGGGGGTGTGGGGTAGGCAGGGATTTACGTTTATTTCTCAAGAGGTTTCCGGTCAGTTCTTGTGAAACGAAAAATCCACTGGCAAAAGAATGAAAGAGAATGGAGTCGGTTGGTTGTGTAGCGTGTTAAGTGCGAAGTGCAAGGACTGGAGTAATGATCTCGGTTTGAGCCCCGGTTCTCCACCTGAAGGGGGGGTCACTTCACAAGCGGTGAATCAGGTCTGCAGCTGTTTATCTTTCTCTCCCCCTCTCTGTCTTCCCCTCCTCTCTCGATTTCTCTTTCCTATCCAACAATAACAATAAAACAACAAGGGCAACAAAAGTGAATAAATAAATATTAAAAAAAAGAATGAAAGAGAAAACCCGTTCCAAGTGGTAGTGAACTCTCACTTCCACATTTCACTATCCCGTGGAAATCTTAGACCTTAGCCAACCTGCTCTCACTTTTGATACTGTCAGTACCTTGATGGACTCAAACCAATTAGTTTGTGCTGTTGCCCAGCTTGAAAAAGATAAAGGCTGGGTGCTGAGCTATAAGGTTGTTCAGGGGGAGTCAGGCGGTAGCGCAGCTGCTTAAGTGTATGTGGCACAAAGTGCAAGGACCTGCTCAAGAATTCCGGTTCGAACCCCCGGCTCTCCAACTGTAGGGGAGTCGCTTCACAGGCTTTGGTGAAGCAGGTCTGCAGGTGTCTATCTTTCTCTCCCCCTGTATTCCCTTCCTCTCTCCATTTCTCTCTGTCCTATCCAACAATGATGACATCAATAACAACAATAATAAGGTCAACAAAAGGGAATAAATAAATAAATAAATATTAAAAAGAAGAAGGTTGTTTAGGTCTAGTAGGAACTGACTTGAAACACGTTAACATGAAATACATGTACCTCCCTCCCCTCCATGTAGCCTTAGTCTCATTCTTTGGTTACCTTTGTACTGTAACACTGTAGAGACACACTAAGGAATTCTTTGGTAACAACTCCCAAGCCCAAACGACTTTCTGCCTCTACACCCAGCCCTTTATCCTTTCAGTTTGGGCTTGGTTCAAGTTAACTGGCTATAAACAAGAGTTCGAAGAGAGAATCAAAGGGTGAGAGGGGATTTGCTACAGTCAGGGTGTGTGGACAGAATCTGCCAATGTGCCCGGATTAGCTACAGAAAGAATCCACCAAGGTTTCTACTCAGTGCTCTGAAAAGGCTGAAATGAGAATCCACCACTTGTAGTTTTCCACCCCTCTTCCGTCTTTGCCGGAGGATTTTTCATTTTACCTGCATTGAGAGGACCAAGACTATCTTCCCTGTATCTTCAGGCAAGGATTTTAGTTGCTCTCAATATTTTGGGAAAAGTTTCATGGAAGGCACTGTGCTAAGACCCTTACCAGTTTTCTTCTATTGATCACCCCAGCCATCCCATACAGTAGTAACTAATAACTTTCCATCGAGAGGTAGGGAAATGCTCACAAGCGAGTGTAAATAACTTGTCAAAATTCAGCATTTGAACGGTAAGGCATCCATTCCAGTGAGGCAGGCATGTGGTATTTCCACCCCACCTTTAAAAAAATCTTACTGAATAGAGAGAAGGGGGGGGGGGGAGACAGAGACACCTGCAGCCTTGCTTCAAAACTCGTGAACCTTTCCTCCTGCAGGTGGGGACCAAGGACTTGAACCTGGTGCACTCAACCAGGTGAGTCACCACCTGGCCCAGAATTTCCATTTCCTTTTTCAAGTAAATTGGCATGTTTACTTGCATATGCAGTGCTGGGATTGAACTCAGTGCCTCATGAATATAATTCTTGCACTATACATCGTGTCACATTTAGGCCACAAGAACATTTTGTTTTAAAAGATAGAACTAGTTTGGGAAAGTAAATTTATGTTACAATTTTACATGTGGTTTACAGGATTTTCTTCACAAGACTCATTGCAAAATAGTCATATTTTTAATGTCCACAGATATATGCTAAGACTTAGAAGAAGAGATCGATGACGAATAAGTAGAAAATTAGATTTGTTTGAATTCTTATTTATACAGCAAATGTCATGCTTTTCCTTCTACACCAAGTACTCAGAAAAATTAAACTTGCTTTCAGGTGCTCTTTAGATTTCATATGTCAGAATTATTGTGTAAACAAATAAACAAACCAAAAGTTAACTTTGTTTGAAGGCTTTTATTTCAATCTAATGCTCTATTCTTCTGTATAACTTAAGTTTTTCCATTCCCATGGTTGCACCTAGTCTCAGGAAACAAAAAAACAATTTTGTAATTGAAAAATTCCAGTGAAAATTTAGATGCCAACTTTATCTTCTAAATTTATATATGAAATTAAACATACTTTTCCACTTCTTCTACCTACTTTTTTGAGATAGAAGTAGGGGTAAGGGAAGTGACTTGGTAGAGTACACAGTTATCAGTCCTCAATTCATGAGCAATATGCCTGTATCTTTTACTTTCCCTACTTGTCCCTATAAGAAAAAGGAAAAAGAAATGACCACAGAAAATGGTGGAACCCTGTATAGCACCTAGCTCTGGATGGGGGGGGGGGGGGGGGGGAGGAGAGGGACAGGGGAGGGGGGAGGACGGAATCGCCTTAGAACTTTAAGTGGTGCCTGTCTTTTAGTGGTGCCAAGGATTGAGGCTTTTGCAAGTCTTGGGCCCTAATTTTGGGATACTTAAGTAGTCCTTGCTTTTAGTGTTTAAGAAACTAGCTACTAATTTTTAATTTCTCAGGTTATTTACCTATAGAAAGGCAGACTCCATCCCATAGGAAATAATTGTAGCATGAAATGGCTAGTACGTCAAATCAGAACACACCAATGTTAACAGTTAACTTTCTTGGTTTAATTCTCAGTTTATTATTATATTATATAAACAACTACTCAAGAGGAAAACCAAACCAAACCAGTAACATAAATGTGGGAGACTGAGGTTGAAGACTGACATGTAAGGTCCATATCTCATTCCCCAGGATTAAAAAAATTGCCTAACTGAAAATTTTCTCATTTCCTGCCATGCTGTCCCGTCCGTGTCTCAGTGTCTTGCTTAAATTCAGAATTTACTTTCAGTTCCTACTCACAAAGGGAACATAAAGTAAGTCAAGTTTTTTAGAAGCAGTCAGAAATTGAGACGGTAGGGGGATAGAGAGACGCCTGTAGACGGCTTGTGAAACTTATGCCTGCAAGTGGGGGCTGGGGGTTTGGATCTGAGTCCTTATGCATGGTACCATCCGGTTCCTAAGTGAAGCAAAATTCAAACCAAGTTCTGGGATAGTTTCTCTTCAATATATACCGAAAAGGTCCATAAAGCTGATCAAAATTTAACTATCTCAAAAGCCTTAAGATGAACTATTTTTACAATATTGTTACAGGACTTTAGGAGAAAATATGGGCGGCTCTTAAAAGAACCTTTTTTTTTCTTCTTTGCCTTAGCACTTAAGTAACCAATTTACTTAGAGCTAGTGTACTTGGTGACGGCCTTGGTGCCCTCCGACACGGCGTGCTTGGCCAGCTCTCCAGGCAGCAGCAGGCGCACGGCAGTCTGGATCTCCCTGGAGGTGATGGTCGAGCGCTTGTTGTAGTGCGCCAGGCGGGAAGCCTCGCCGGCGATGCGCTCGAAGATGTCGTTCACGAAGGAGTTCATGATGCCCATCGCCTTGGACGAGATGCCGGTGTCGGGGTGGACCTGCTTCAGCACCTTGTAGACGTAGACGGAGTAGCTCTCCTTGCGGCTGCGCTTGCGCTTCTTGCCATCCTTCTTCTGCGCCTTTGTTACAGCCTTCTTGGAGCCCTTCTTTGGGGCAGGGGCAGATTTCGCTGGTTCAGGCATTATTTCTAGTGTCTAAAAACAACGAACAGTTCAGAAATACAGTACGCGAGGTCACAAATGGCCCCCTTATTTGTTAGGGAAATATGCAAATCAGGAATTGCAAAACTACGGCTTCTTATAGGCTTTTCTAATATATTAAGCTGTGATAGGCTACTTTCTAAAAAAATTTCAAACGCTTATTGGTTCTTCCCATCGCGCTATCTTGAGTAATTTGACCTTTCAGTTGTGCGAGCTGTATGTAAATTAGAAGCTGTGACGTTATAGATCCGACAGTTGATTGGCTGAAATTTGTGAGGAGCCAATGGCATGGCTGTTTTACCAAACCTCTGCAGGGTATTAAAGAGTTTTTGCGTGCCACAGACTTTAGTCCCTCGATAAACTTAGCCTTTTTCATTGTCGACATGTCTGGGCGAGGCAAGCAAGGAGGCAAGGCGCGCGCTAAGGCTAAGACCCGCTCCTCCCGGGCAGGTCTGCAGTTCCCGGTGGGCCGAGTGCACCGCCTGCTCCGCAAGGGCAACTACTCGGAGCGCGTCGGAGCCGGCGCCCCTGTGTACCTGGCGGCGGTGCTGGAGTACCTGACGGCCGAGATCCTGGAGCTGGCGGGTAACGCGGCCCGCGACAACAAGAAGACCCGCATCATCCCGCGCCACCTGCAGCTGGCCATCCGCAACGACGAGGAGCTCAACAAGCTGCTGGGGAAGGTCACCATCGCTCAGGGTGGCGTCTTGCCTAACATCCAGGCTGTGCTGCTCCCCAAGAAGACTGAGAGCCACCACAAGGCTAAGGGCAAGTGAGCCAGCTGAGTACTGACTACACTTGTAGTTCGATCTTTTCTTAACCAAAGGCTCTTTTCAGAGCCGCCCACATTTTCACATAAAGCAGCTTGTAACTGCCTTCTACGGGGCATTATGCAATTGCTCACTAAAAGAGCAAGTTGCGATTCTGGTTATTCCAGTACAGTGCTTTAAATACTTTAGTTTTAGTTTGACTGACTCAAATGTAACTACTCTCAGAACTATTGCGCATTTCTGTTATAAAATGTTTCCATGGTGTTAGTCGAATAGAGGGAAGTGGGTTGGTGTACTGCCAGAGCACTGCTCAGCTCTGGCTTGTGCTGTTGGCGAGGGATTGAACCTGGGATTTAGGAGCCTCAGGCACGAGTCTCCATAACCATTATGCTATCTACCCCTCCAGTTTATTTTTTAAGATTCACTAAATATAGTAAGCTTTGGTAAAGCAAATGTACGGACTTGACTTTCAACACGAACCCCCGTTCAATCACCATAGGAATCGTAAGCATATGCTTGCCAGGTTACCAGATACTACATAACGAGCCATATAAGCCAAGTACTACTGAGGCAAGCAAGGGTTAAGTTGAAAAATGCACGTGGCGGCATTATCTCCCCCTTTCCCAGCACAAACAGCTTTATACTGTCAAAAGTCGCCTTGGTCAGTGGTCTTAGAATCTGCTCTGCTACTTCTGCTCAAGCGTCTGCTACCCTTAACAGTATTTTGTTTATACAAAAGAAAAGGTAACCTGTTAAGCTTGTTGAATTGTTATGGGAAAGTTGATAACTATAAGTGAATAAACACTTCCCTTCATTAAAACTTTGTTGTGTTCATCTCTGCCGGAGAATCCAGCAACTTTCTTGAATGAAATCAGCAATTGTCTAGGCAAAATGAATTTGGCAAACGTTAGCTTTTAGATTATAAGTAGGCAAATATGTATGCAAAGCAGTATCTTACTAGTATAATGATCTTAAGTTTATGTTCAGCTCCTATAATTCTCAAGTTATGATTTAAGATACTATACTAGAACAATAGAAAACAATTCCTTGGGTAGTCGACTCAAAGGCAGGACTTAGAATATGGAGCAATTCATCCAATCAGATTTTTACTAATCACCAATCATTTTCTTGCATTTTTCCGCCAATGCTTTTATTGCGCGGGGCTTTTGAAAGCGCTCAAGGCCAATCAGATTGTTTCTATGGCTATATAAAGGGACCTTTTGGTACTAGTTAGTGTACAACTTTTTTGTGATTATGGCTAGAACCAAGCAAACTGCTCGCAAGTCCACCGGCGGAAAAGCGCCCCGCAAGCAGCTGGCCACCAAGGCAGCCCGCAAAAGCGCTCCGGCCACCGGCGGCGTGAAGAAGCCCCATCGCTACCGGCCCGGGACCGTGGCCCTGCGCGAGATCCGCCGCTACCAGAAGTCCACCGAGCTGCTGATCCGCAAGTTGCCGTTCCAGCGGCTGGTGCGGGAGATCGCCCAGGACTTCAAGACCGACCTGCGCTTCCAGAGCTCTGCTGTGATGGCTCTGCAGGAGGCTTGTGAGGCCTACCTGGTGGGGCTGTTTGAGGACACCAACCTGTGTGCCATCCATGCTAAGCGTGTGACCATCATGCCCAAGGACATCCAGCTTGCTCGCCGCATCCGTGGGGAGAGGGCATAAGCAAAACTTCCTTTTTATATTTTAAAGGCTCTTCTAAGAGCCACCCACTTTGTCCCTAGAAAAGGCTGTAATCCTTTTTGTTGCCTCCAGGGTTATCGGTGGGTCTCTTCTAACATAAATCCAATACCTGAAAAAGACCAGTACTCGCTTGTGATTAATGACAGCCTAGTTAGCTGTTACTGTGTCAGGGATCAAGAGATGTTCAGAAAGGATAGAAAAATGTAGACTAGAGTTGTGGGAAGAGGGTCTAAAAGTGGCAGACACGAGAAGAGGAAAAAGAATCCACAATGGCTATTTTTTTTTTGTAACCATTTTTTATGTTAGTGGTTTATTATAAGATCGTAGAATTATATGTGCGATCTAAGTTCTGTGGTATACCCTCTCAACAGTAACCAGTTCTCAGAAAATCAGTTTATTTTTTATTTCAACTTAATGTTTCAGTTGCCTAGACTCCACATATGAGTGAAACTGGTAGTTATATTTTTTTAACTTTTTTCATTTCAGGGTATTATTCCATGAGGTACATACATCTATAGCTTCTTTATTCAGCCATCTGTCAGTGGATATTTTGACTGCTTCCACTCTTTAGTATAACTTCTTTTTGAAAGAAAAGGACCATGATTTGATACGGGAGAGATAATGACCCAATCTGGAGAATCCAAAATCCAGCTTTAAATTTTTCGCTTAAAATAGTCTGTATAGTGTTACAGCTCTTTTAGAATTTGTCTAGCAGGTCTTCCGGTTTCTACCGGAAGACCCCCCCCAGAAAAAAAAAAGTCTGTATGTCAGACAATGCTTTTAGAAAAATGTCAGGCTTGTGTGGCATTCTAAGATCTGTGTGCATTAACTTCATTAGCAACTTGGTATACAGTATTATGGCAAAATATTAGTAAAGAACAGGGCAGAAATATGAGTAAATTAAATCTGAGTCACATAGTATGCTTTTTATTTTCAAAGAGAATTCTATTTTACTTTTAGATAGCCTCAGCTGTGTTTCAGTACAGAAATTAGGGCCTAGTGTTCTTTTTTTCTTCTTTAATTCAGTCTTTCAAAATAGAAGCCAATTAGGCAAACGTTTTGTTAGTTCAGAACCGCAAACCTAAGTTTCTTTAGACTAGGAATTTTGTATCAGAGAGAGTGGAGAAGTACTCAGCTTAATTTCACTAGGTCATTTAGTTAGCTGAGTTCTAGTTAAATCCAAGTTCTCATATCACTTAAAAACTGCTTAATTGGTGTATTGTGCCAAAGTAAAAGTCTGGGGTAGTGCAGGGATTCAGGTCCTGAAACATGATGGCAGTGAAAGACCCAATGAGGTTATATTGTTATATTTCAAAATGATATTCATGCACAAACTATTGTATTTTACTGTCGACTGTAAACCATTAACTCATCAATAAAGAAATTAAAAAAAAAATTCTGGGGAGGCGGGCAGTTAAGTGTACGAACACAAAGCACAAAGAACCAGTTCCAGCCCCAAGCTCCCCACCTGCAGGGGAGTCGCTTCACAGGTGGTGAAGCAGGTCTGCAGGTGTCTATCTTTCTCTCCCCCCTGTCTTCCTCTCCTCTCTCCCTTTCTCTCTGTCCTATGTAACAATGATGATATCAATAACAACAACAATAATAACTACAACAATGAAAAGAAAAAAGGGCATCAAATGAGAAAATAAATAAATAAAAAAAATTCTGCTTACAATCATAATAACACCTGCCTTTGGAACTGTCTTGATAGTAAAATAGTCATGAATTCATTTCTTCATATCAAAAACCTGTAACTTAGTGCCAACATTAATTCTTTATTTTATTTTTAATTTTCTTAATTTGCTTTTTTAAAAAAGATTTTATTTACTTATTAATGAAAAAGATAGGAAGAGAGAGAGAAAGAACCAAACATCTTTCTGATACATGTGCTGCCCAGGATTGAACTCAGGACCTCATGCTCAAGAGTCCAACACCTCTTCCATTGCATCACCTCCCAGACCACTGAATTCTTATATTTAACCTCTATAATTATTCTGGTTTGGCATCATAATTAGTCTATGTTAGTCTATGATAGCAGGGAGGAAGAAACTGGGAGACTTCACACAAGGACTCATTTGTATCAATCAGTGGATTTTATCTAATTGGATGGATACTGTATGTTACATTATGTTCATTCATCCTTTCATCAGTGTGTGTGTACATGTATATTTAAGCTATGTGTCTAATTTGTTCTAGGTGCTGGAGATACAGCAGTGAATGATTTGAGCTGATCTCAGAGCCTTGTTTAAAAGATAATCAAGAAAAGAATATATAATGATTATACTAGAAAGGAGTTCAACACATGAAGCCTATTCCATTAACTACTGCAACTGATGAGTGCCTTAAGACAAGATCATTGAAAAGTTTATCATTCAGAATAGAGTAGATGCTACTAAGTTCTAGTTAATAGTAGATGCTACTGTAATAAAAATTTTTGTAATATAGCTCAAAAAGTAAGCAAAGAACCAGATCTGTGGCTGCATGGAAGACAGACAATTATGTTTTTTTATTTTTTATTTTACATTAATGGGTTACAGGACAATTCCTACCAGACCTGCACAAAATTGTGCAGCAACACCCAGCTTTTATTAGTTTCAAACTGGGCCCGTCACAAGCTGACTGGTTAGAAACAGTGTTCATAAAGGTGCTGACAATAAAGGTGAAAGCAGGTTGTCTACAATCAGAGCCTGCTACTTGAAATACTGAAATGCCGAAGTGGGGGTCCATCAGCAGCCCATGGATTTTTCCATTTCACTACTAGTAGCATAGTAAATGCTATTAAGTATGTCTTTAGAGTGTCTTTCAGGCTTCTGTGTGTCCAAATTCTATGTGAAATTACATAACTGTGTGAGTTACGCCATTCTTAGCAAGGTGGTCAGTAATTTAGGAAGGACTGAAAACCCTCATCTTGATTTAGACCTTTGGGTGCTGCCCCATGACCTCCAAGAAAGTCTAAGTAAAGAATTTAAGTCCTGGGAGGCAGGTAGCCCAATGGTTCTGCAGAAAATTTTCATGTCTGAAAGAGACCAGGTCATCAGATAAATGGTGGAAAGCCTTTTAAAACAGCATTCTAGGGCAAACCTCTGTGGCACATGCATGCTGCTGAAACAGCTAGCTCAGGGAAATCTCAGTGTGCTACATGCTGAAAAGGCCGCCACTAGTTGCCCCAGACCTTTGCCCAGATTAGACTGGGGAAAGAGACTGTTTCAAGTCAATCAGATGAATAATTACATAACTGGGTCAAGGATCCAAATTCATGGGTTAGTTTGCCAAAAATCGCAGCATAAATATGGCCCAATAAATGTTCCCTTCCATCCCATCCCATCCCATCCCATCCCATCCCATCCCATCCCATCCCATCCCATCCCATCCCATCCCATCCCATCCCATCCCATCCCATCCCATCCCATCCCATCCCATTCCTTGACTGGTTCCAAGGTTCCTTGCTTAAGACTGTTTCATTTCCCTTCCCCTCCTCAAATCCTTGCAGAGCTGGACTCCCATACATGCCTGAGGCTATGAAGTCCTAGGTTTAATTCCTAAACCTCTATAGGTCAGAGCTGTGGAGTGCTTTGATTAAACAAACAAGCAAACAAACAACTAACAACATGTTAAGTCTAAGAAAAACTTCTGAGGGGAAAATGGAGTGGAAACTACACTTAAAAAAACAAACGGGCCAGGTGGTGGTGCACCTGGTTGAGAACATGTGTTACAATGAGCAAGGACCCAGGTTCAAGCCCCTAGTCCCCACCTGCAGGGGGAAAGCTTTGAGAGTGGTGAAGCAGGGATGCAGGTGTCTCTTTGTCTCTCTCCCTCTGTATCTGCCCTTCCCTCTCAGTTTCTGTCTCTATCTAATAAATAAAATAAAAAATAAAATAAAATAACAAAGATAATGGTATAAAAAAAACCCCATAAAACACAAAAACAAAACAGGTTTATTTACTATTCTTTTAAAATTTTTTAAATATTTATTTTATTTATTCCCTTTTGTTGCCCTTGTTGTTTTATTGTTGTAGTTATTATTGTTGTTGTCGTTGTTGGATAGGACAGAGAGAAATGGAGAGAGGAGGGGAAGACAGAGAGGAGGAAAGAAAGATAGACACCTGCAGACCTGCTTCACCGCCTGTGAAGCGACTCCTCTGCAGGTGGGGAGCCGGGGTTCGAACCGGGATCCTTATGCCGGTCCTTGTGCCGGTCCTTGTGCTTTGTGCCACCTGCACTTAACCCGCTGCGCTACAGCCCGACTCCCTTATTTACTATTTTTGCAAGCTGAAGTTTCTAGGTAAATTCAATACTGACATACATTTTCAATGTTTTTTTTTTTTTTCTTTATTATGAATGTTGTTCCAGGTTCTAAGCATCCACTGAACTTCTCTGTTCCAGTCTCTTGGAAACAGAGTTGGCAGTTAGCTGAGGTAAAGAACAAACACCTCATCACAGACCCCTGCAAGCGTCAACCCGGCTTTGACCTAGCATGTTATGATTGACCCTCCTCAATCGCTATAGAACAGGCCATGGCAGGTGCGCCGCTATGTTCCATCGCTGGGGAGCCAGAGGCGATCCGAATTGCCCCTGGCTACAGAGAGACTATGACCCACATAGTCAACGACTGCCACCTCTCCAGATTCAAAGGAGGTCTCGAAACTTTACATCAGGCTCAACCTGACGCTGTTGACTGGCTACGGAAGAAGGGCAAATGCTAGAAGAAGAAGAAGCATCCAGTTCAAATGGTGAACCAAGAGGAATGACAGGACTAGAGAAATCAATGATTGCTAACTAACTCCATGGTAGGCTGCTTACTCTAAAAAAGTTTAAGCAAGTGATCTGATGATAATTAATCTCTGCATTATCTCTTCAGATGAGGAAATGAGTTGAATGTTTCTGTATAATGGTCAACTATCAAACCCAACTATCAGTGAAGTATTTCAGTGCAGACAGCAGGCCTCAAAACCCTTCAATTTAGATGTATTTCATTGCTGGGGCTTGATTATAGTATTTCCTTTGTGAGGCTGTAATAAAAATTCCATAATATAGCTCAAAAGTAACCAAAGAACGAGATCTGAAGCCACATGGAGGGCAGGGAATTAGTTTTTTAAAATTTTATGTTAATGTGTTACAGGCTGACTTTCACTAGACCTGCACAAACTTCTTGTGGAGCACTCAGCTTTTGTCAGTTTCAAATTGGGCATGGCACAAGCTGATTGGTTGGAAAAAAAGCCCACCAAGGTGCAGACAATAAAACTGAGAGTAGGTTGTCTACAATCAGAGCCTGCCACTCAGATACTGGAATGGATACTGGAATATGAAAGTGGGAGTCCACCAGCAGCCTATGAATTTTAAATTTCAGGACAATATTTCATGTGTTAGTTAAAAAGGACCATCCATGTTTGATTCACCTCTGTAATCACTTAAAACCACAATTGAATAAGTGAACGTTATGGATGAAGAAGGCCATGTTGACAGGAAAGTTGAAATGAAGTTGTAGAAATGTTTACTGTCAAATACAAGATGGAATCTTATGGGGCAACAATGCATAAGGATATTGAAACTATAGCTATGCCTTCTAATGAATTGAGACAATTCATGAAGACAATAGACCATGACTGAATAGGCAAGCTTGTAATATATGTCTTAGATTAGACTTGGAATGTTTTAAAAACAGAAAGGTATCACTGGACTTCAAAGTCAGCCTGACTTAATTCTCTATAGAAAGCATAGAGTCCAAGATAAAACTAGTAAAAAAAATTCTGTAATATAGCTCAAAAATAACCAAAGAATGAGACCTGAGGCCACATGGAGGGCAGCGAGTTGGGTTTATTTTATGTTAACGGGTTACAGGCCAATTCCTACCATAACTGCTCACGCTTGTACCACAGCACCCAGCTTTTATCAGTTTCAAAATGAGTGTGGTACAAGCTGATTGGTTAGAAACAAAGTCCATTTAAACAACAAGGGCAACAAGAGGGAAAATAAATAAATAAATATAAAAAAAATAAAATAACAATTAAAAAATCTAAAAAAAAGAGAAAGAAACAAAGTCCATCAAGGTGCTGACAATAAAGGTAAGAGCAGTTTGACTACAATCATAGCCTGCCACTAGGGATGCTGGGATGTAGCAGTGGGCACCCACCAGGAGCCTAATTTTTCATTTCATCCCCTCCTCTTGTACCCAGGAAATCTTTCCTGATGTATTGGACTACCGCAGCTTTCATTCTTTCTGCACCAGCTGTAACTTAACTGTTTCTAGGCACTCAGTTATAAACTTTACTAACAAGTTGAGAGGCTCTCTTGAGCAGAGAGAAACCATATCATTAACACCAGTTTATAAACTTCTAAGCCTTGCCTCTGTTTCTTTTCTAAGCCACACCCACAACTGTTACTACAACTGTTACTACATTTTTATGTAAAACTTCTTTCTCTAATAATATGAGAAGCCTCTATGTCTGGGGAGGAAGTATTCTAGCATGTCACAGTACTGCCTGTGTCCCCCAGGTCCTGCCTGTTTATTTCCTAGCCTCAGCATTTCCCAGTTTAGGAGTATTGACCAGAATTCTTTTTGGATATTGAAAGATGGAATTCCACTCTTCTGTAACTGCTTCCTGCTGACATGTAGGCAGTTGCCTTGTTGATCCATACTCCTAGGCACACTTGTACCTAGCATTTGCTAGTGGGGCAGAGCTCCAGAGAAGTGTAGTTTCTGGACACTTCTCCATGTAATCATGTGTCCAGGGTAGTCAAGATGGGGTCTTGGCAGCATCTGGAACTTGATGTATGGAAGGTGTCAAAGCATACAAATTTTTAATGAGTGGAAGGCGAAAGAATAGGACTAGGATCAGTGAGAATAAGAAACTCAGGATGAGAGGTAGCAATGATGTCTATTTAGATATGAACACTTTTAGGATACTAGGACTCTAATGATCTTTGAGCTGTTGCCATAAAGGCAGAATTGAGAAGGAATTGACTGTGGGACTTGAGAACTGGATTAATGTAGAGAGTGGCTCCCATACTAAACACACACACACACACACACACACACACACACACACACACACACTGTACCACATCTATTAGACCTGAGACCCATGTCTATTTGTATTTGCCAAGGAGCCTGTATGACTTTTGGGTCCCTGTCAGTTTAGGCTCACTCTATGGTCACAGCTGGGGCCATGTCTGTAGGTTGTGTGATTGCCTTCTCTTCAAGTGGCAGAGTAGAATGACCCAGCCCTTCTTCAGAGAGTGGGGCAATCTTAATCAGGGGACAGAGTTCTGAGAAGCTGACAATAGGGCAGAGAGAAAGACATCCCTGAGGGAAGTAACCATTGATTTCAGACAGAGAAATGCTGTGTAGGTCTGGGCCTATTATCTATGACTAAGACTAGGACTGCAGGTAAAGTGGCTGTCACTGGCCAAAACAGCCTAGGGGAGCCTGTCTCTTGCCACCATCCAGTTTTTGTAGTCCACCCTTTATCTAATAAGTTCTAACTCTTCTCTTAGTTGTTGAGGCCTTGAAGGCCAGTTATACAGTGGCTGAATAACCATTACATAATCTGCCGGACTTAAGTCTAGTTGGCATACCTACGGTGTTCAGCTTTGAGTTAAAGAATGCTTGTTTAAGTTGTAGAGGAGCTTAAGTTAAACTCAAGGGTCTTTTCAGTGTTAGCATAATAGTTACAATAATGTAAAGTGTCTTAGGTGTTAAAAATACTGAACAAAATTCTCGGCAACTGGATATAACAGCATATCAAAAGACTGTTCATTGTGACCAAGTGGAGTTTATCTCAGGGATGAAAAGTTAGCTTAACATATATAAATCAATCTATGTGATCCACCACACCAATAAAAGCAAGACCAAAACTACAAGATCACATCAATAGATACAGAGAAACTCTTTGACAAAACCAACATCTCTTCATGATCAAAAAAATACAACAAATGGGAACATAGTAGATGGAAAGCTCCTCAAGACAGTGGGGGCCACATATAGGCAACATCAGATTCACTGCTGAAAACTGGAAGCATTCTCCTTAGCTTAGGTGCCAGACAGGGCTGCCAACTCTCACCTTTACTGTTCAATGTTGTGTTTGAAGTTCTTGCAGGAGCAAGGAATTAAAGATATATAGATTGGAGAAAAGTCAAACTTTCACACTAAGTTAGAATAAATCCAAAAGCCAGTCTTTTTACTATAGCAACAAAAGCACCTAGGAATAAGCCTAACAAAAGAAACGAAAGACTTATATACTGAAAATTATGAGCCACTATTAAGGAAATAGAATGAGACACAAAGTGGAAAGCTATTTCATGTTCATACGTTAGAAGAATTAACATCATCAAAACAAATACATTATCTAGAGCCATATATTAATCTAAAGTGATCTCAATCAAGACACCATCTAAATATTGGGAGGTTAGAACAAGAGCTACAAATGTTAACCAGCTCAAACTGTATTATAAGGCCACTATAATAAAAATGCTTTGACACTGGAGTATAGACAGACACATTGACCAGTGGAATAGAATTAAGAATCTGGAAATAAACCACCACACCTATGGGCTTCTAATGTTTTAGAAATGTACCCAGGCTAATAAATGGGGAAGAGAATCAACAAATGGTGTTGGAAAAATAATATTGAAAGGAGCAGAAGAATTAAACTGAACCACTATATCTTACCAAACAAAAAGGAAAATTTAAATGGGTCCAGAATTGGATGTCAGATCAGAAACCCATCAAACACTTGAGAGGAAAATATTGGTCTCTTCTATATAAGCTTTAAGGGTTATCTTCATTGATGCAAATCTAGTTACAAAGACTAAAAATAAACCAATGGGACTACATCAAATCAAAAGCTTTTGTACTGCAACAGAAATCACACATACAGAGAGACTTCTTCCAGAATGGGAGATCTTTACATGTCATGTAAACAAGAAAGTAGTAACCAAAATAGAGAGTCACTAAACTCAGCAAGAAAGCACAACAAACATGAGGAATGTTCCATATTAAATATGTTACAGTTAACAGGTGGCAACCATGTTAAGATCCTGTTAGAGATTAAATTGAAATAGTAAACTTTACTTACTCTTGGTATTTAGCTAGTTAAATAACTAGAGAGCAGGATGAAAGGAGAGTCTTATAGAGGACCACTAAGCACTCAAGGAAGGGTAATACCCATCCATCAACAAAATATAAGCTCATTGCTATAAAGCATCTAAGCCAAAAACTGAACTGGGAATCAGTGCCCCTTATATTAATGAAGATCTCACCATGTGGAAGGTGGAAAATTGGTCCTTCAGGGATTGTCTCAGCCACAGTCATTCTCTTGTGACCAGCAAGAAATACACAAGTCTTGGAAAAATAAAAACTTGTATCAAGTTAATTTACTTATATTACATTTATTTGAACTAAGTTAGGGGTAACACGATGATTAGAACTGACTTAAACATATTTTGATTCTGATATGCTTTATACAATTTTAGAATATCTTTATTAATAAATAGATGTATCCATATAGTATCTTCAGATCAATATTTAATACTGACAGTTATTACCATCTCAAATATTATAATTTTAAAGATGTTTAAACAATTGAAGCACAATATTAGAACACAATCAGTATATTTAATATTTTAAAATATTTAGACCAAATAATTTATGCTTTTTTCTATTTAGCTGTACTCTATCTCTCACATACCTTTTTACTCTTAGCCAGAAAACACATTTTATACTTTCTACATAACACTCATGGAGGGACTATGACTAAGTCAGGGCAGATCTCTTATTAAAACATACATTAAAAAAACTCTAGGGGGTCGGGTGGTAGCATAACAGTTTAAGTATACAACAAGGACCAGCCTAAGGGTGCTGCTTCAAGCCCCCAGCTCCCTGCTGGTGTGTGTGTGTGTGTGTGTGTGTGTGTGTGTGTGTGTGTGTGTGTGTGTGTGACTTCACAAACGGTGAAGCAGGTCTGCAGATGTCTATTCTTCTCTCCTCTCTGCCTTCCCCTCCTCTCTCGATTTATCTCTGTCCTGTTCAACAACAATAACAAGCGCAACAAAATGAGAAAAAAAGATCTGTAGGAGCAGTATATTTGTAGTGCAGACACCGAGTCCCAGCAATAAATGTGGATATAAACAAAATAGAACAAAACATCTCTGATCCAGTAACTTAAAAGGCTAGAGTAAATCTCATAGCTAATATGTTGAAAAAAGCCCTTTAATTTTATATCATCTTAAAATACCATTTTAAGACCATATATATATATATATATATATATATATATATATATATATATATATATCGTCAACTGGTGGATATGAACAGTAATGTTATATAAGAATTTGGTTGAGAGGACCTAGTGGGGGTTGTTCTGTTAAGTGGAAAACTGAGGAATGTTATGCATGTACAAACTATTGTATTTCCTGTTGACTGTAAAACATTAATAAGAAAATTTAGTTAAATTGGTTTTTAAATGCAGAAAGATGTAAAGATGGAAATTAGAGCACTGCTCAGTGCCTCAGGCATGGAATTCAGTAGCATAATCACTGAAGTAACTCTCCCCCACCCAGGTCTGCTCCACCTATTTAACCTCCTCACTTACACCCTGTTTCAGTTCCCTCAATCACTCCAAGGCTAACCTTGTCAAACTAAGGACTATAAAAGCTGGATAAAGGGAGTCAAACGGTAGCGCAGCGGGTTAAGTGCACAAAAGCTGGATAAGGGCAAGAGACCAGCATACTTTTTTAAAAAAAATTTAATTAAAAAAATTTTAAATTTATTTTCCCTCTTATTGCTCTTGTTGTCTTTTTATTGTTGTTGTCATCATTGTTGAATAGGACAGAGAGAAATGGAGAGAGGAGGGGAAGACAGAGAGGGGAAGAGAAAGACAGACACCTGCAGACCTGCTTCACTGCCTGTGAAGCCACTCCCCTGCAGGTGGGGAGCCGAGGGCTTGAACTGGGTCCTTCTGCCTGTCCTTGAGCTTGGCGCCACATGCGCTTAACCCCTGCGCTACCTTCCGACTCCCTTTTTATTTTTAAAAAATTTATTTATTTTCCTTTGTTTTTTTATTGTTGTAGTTATTGTTATCGTCGTTGTTAGATAGGACAGAGAGAAAATGAGAGAGAAGGAGGAGAGAAGCAGATCTGCTTCACCACTTGTAAAGCTCCCTTGCAAGTAGGGAGCCTGGAGCTCAAACCGGGATCCTTAAGCAATTCCCTGTGCTTCGCTCCACATGCACTTAACCCACTGCACTACTGCCCAACTCCTGAGGACAGTATACTTCAACGATGGCTCTTTTGGTTAATACCAGGCCACCTCATCTCCTGGGACCCTAGTCGAGGAATCTTTCTTGGATTCCCACACAGACATGATGGGCCTAGACTTCTAACAGAGCTCGCTCTCCACTGTCATTGGTCATTTCCATCAGGAACCACATAATGGACCCCTTTGTGAGCCCCTGCAAGATGATCAACAATGGTAGGGACTGCTCCGTTTTCAGAAGGGAGGTTGGGTCTGGCTATGGGTGCAGCCCAGAACATTTCTATGACCACAGAATTCGAGCTCAGACCTATAGGGATACAGAGGACACAGGCTTCTGCACTGATTTGGGAGCTATTTTTTCCCCTGATCTAGATCTCTAGTTATATTTCCAATCCTGACACCATCTCCCCAGACAATACCTTTAGCCCACCTGCATGTTAGCTATGGGGCTCAGGCAAAATTTAGTAAAGTCAAGGGCCCCTTGGAATACACCTAACCTTCTCCAAAACGAGTACCTCAAAATCTCGCGTGCTATATTCGTGCCTTTTAGGCTCCAAACTAAACAATTTGTTCTTTATATATATTTTTCTTTTTTTTCATTTTTCTTTTTTGTTCTTTATATTTTAATGCTTTTTCAGATGTCAAATTACAAAGGCTACCTGCCATGACACCGAACTGACTTTCCGGGCAGAGGAGCTCATCAGTGTAACCTGAAACCCTAACTCTCCGGAGCCCTGTCCTCTAGGGACAGACACCCTGCCAACTGAGAAGCAATAACGGAAGCCAGACCTCCCAGCTTCTGCAGTTTTTTCTGCATGATTCTGGGTCCATACTTCCAGATGAATAAGGTATAGGAAAGTTTCCTGTGGAGTGGATGGGGTATGGATCCCTCGTGGTTTTACCCCTCATACCTTAATAGTTGTCAATATCTGCTTATAGAATTGGACAATAAATTCAAGCTTTATGACTAATGAGAGCACTTAAAATACATTTCAGCATCTTTTTCGCTATAACTAGTTTGTATAGGCAGATTTACAAATCGATTCTGCATTGCATTAAAGCTCTTTAGTGGAAAGTGGAAGTGGCTCTGAAAAGAGCCTTTTGGTTTTCAGTGCCTGTCAGTCATTTACTTGGAGCTGGTGTACTTGGTGACGGCCTTGGTGCCCTCGGACACAGCGTGCTTGGCCAGCTCTCCAGGCAGCAGCAGGCGCACGGCAGTCTGGATCTCCCTGGAGGTGATGGTCGAGCGCTTGTTGTAGTGCGCCAGGCGGGAAGCCTCGCCGGCGATGCGCTCGAAGATGTCGTTCACGAAGGAGTTCATGATGCCCATCGCTTTGGATGAGATGCCGGTGTCGGGGTGGACCTGCTTCAGCACCTTGTAGACGTAGACGGAGTAGCTCTCCTTGCGGCTGCGCTTACGCTTCTTACCATCCTTCTTCTGCGCCTTTGTTACAGCCTTCTTGGAGCCCTTCTTGGGAGCAGGAGCTGATTTCGCTGGCTCAGGCATGATTGAAATGCTGAGATTGAAATGCAAACTGAATACCTCCAGACGTATATTTGAAGGATGTTTATGCAAATAGGGGTTTGCTTATTGAAATTCCTGATTGGATAAATTTAGCCAATAAGAACAGTGCATGCAAATAAGGTAAAATTCAAAATCAGTTTTCCATTGGCTGTGGAGACTAAACTTTACTTTTATCCAAGCCTCCCGGAAAAAGTCTATTTTAAAAGCTCAGATAAAAGTTGACTGACCTTCACTACTATTTGAGTTGAATTTTCCTAGACTTAGTCTTTAAAAACAAAAAACCTACGACTGGAATTTTACCAAGTTGCGGTTACCAAATTATTAATTCTTGGAGAGAGCCATGGGCGCAGCATGTCTTTGGATGATTTCAAAATTATGACATTCCAATTTGCTTAGATAACGTTAGGACTTTCTCAAGTAGTGATCCGAGAGGTGGCTCAGTGGCTAGGGCACTAGATTCTCAAGCATGAAGTCCTGAGTTCAATTCCTGGCAGCACATGTAACAGAGTGATGGCTGGTTCTTTTTCTCCTTTCTCATGAATAAATTCTTATAAAAAAACTGTACGGAGTATCAGACATTTCACTATTTTTCGATTTTTGTCGACTCTCATCCAGTCTTCTGGAAGCGATGCTATTGTTTAAGGATTTTCTCATCGCTAAAGTAAGATATATTTCGATATTCTCGGGTGCTTTCATAAATGTTAAAGAAAGCAGGATTCCTTTTTTCTGATTTTAGTGTCCATGCACGGGCTTTCAAAAAAGCTTTAGCGAGGAAATGAGGAATGATAATTTTTGTCTGTTCTTAAACATGATCCTCAATGGGAATTAGAGTAAAGCGATTAAGGAAAATACAAAGAAAGGAGTGGGTGTGGCTGGATGAGATACACGTAAGGCTTTTATAAAGTTAGTCCTAATAGGTCGAGATTTTCTAAAAGACGAGACGGCAGCCAATTATAAAGCTTTAACATTTATTTAAATTACAAAATGGTATTTGAAGCGCACCAATCGGAAGAGACCTTCCTTTATAAATAAGGGGGAAGAAGCGTGAAGTTTGGAGAATCCACGTCTGTACGTCATGGCTCGTACTAAGCAGACTGCTCGTAAGTCCACCGGCGGTAAGGCTCCCCGTAAGCAGCTGGCTACTAAGGCAGCCCGCAAAAGCGCTCCGGCCACCGGCGGCGTGAAGAAGCCCCATCGCTACCGGCCGGGTACAGTGGCCCTCCGCGAGATCCGCCGCTACCAGAAGTCCACCGAGCTGCTGATCCGCAAGCTGCCGTTCCAGCGGCTGGTGCGGGAGATCGCCCAGGACTTCAAGACCGACCTGCGCTTCCAGAGCTCTGCTGTGATGGCTCTGCAGGAGGCTTGTGAGGCCTACCTGGTGGGGCTGTTTGAGGACACCAACCTGTGTGCCATCCATGCTAAGCGTGTGACCATCATGCCCAAGGACATCCAGCTTGCTCGCCGCATACGCGGTGAGAGGGCTTAAATTATTTTGAGGACTTTTAAACCCAAAGGCTCTTTTAAGAGCCACCTACAGTCTCAGCTCTTAAGAACTGTGCATTGTTAAAATCTGGACAAGCTTCTGGGGACCAATTGCTGCACAAACATTGTTTTAAGGTCCTAAATTAGAAGCACTATTCAAAATGCTACAAATCAGTTTTCTAATCTTAGAGCTAATCACTACTTTCCTTTTAGATTGGAAGCGCTTTTTGACATCCAAAAGTGGCTGGAGTGCTTGCTTGTCATACAGACATTGCCGTTGACAAATGCCTAGACTAAGCTTTGAGAATCACAGTAGTTCCCTTTGCATGCTTTATTTGTAAATCCAAGTGGACATAAATCCGGTTAACAAAACCATAATTCAAACAGGTAGTTAACAGCTATTATTGTGATCTAGTGGGTGGCCCTTAGAAGGGCCTTTTATAGGACTACATACGAAAAAGCACTAAAACTCAACCGCCAAATCCGTACAGTGTGCGTCCTTGGCGCTTGAGCGCATAGACCACATCCATGGCGGTGACGGTCTTGCGTTTAGCGTGTTCGGTGTAGGTGACAGCGTCCCGGATCACATTCTCCAGAAACACTTTCAGCACCCCGCGAGTCTCCTCGTAGATGAGACCAGAGATGCGCTTCACGCCGCCGCGACGAGCCAGACGCCGAATGGCGGGCTTGGTGATGCCTTGGATGTTATCGCGGAGGACCTTGCGGTGGCGCTTAGCTCCGCCTTTTCCTAAGCCTTTCCCCCCTTTACCTCGGCCAGACATAGCGGCAGAAATGCAGTAAGCAATGTGACAAGTGCTTTGCTGCAGTTCTTTATATACCACTCTAGCGGACCTTTTAGGAGACCGAAGTGGCGGGGGCGGGAATGAGTCCTGTCTGACCCCGCCTCTTCTTTCGCCACAGGGCTGCTCTTGTTTCCTGCATGTAAAGGGGCGGGGAAATATGATTCTAACCAGCTCAGTCTAATTTCTTTCCACAGCTTTAGAGGGGATACCTCTTTTTATATTTAGTTTATTGCCTGTGACTTCTTTTGAGTGACTGATAATGGTTCAAATCTCCTCACCAATTTTATTACTTATAAAAAGGACGCAGTGATATTATACTTGTCTACAAAGAGGACACTAGCAAAAATATGGCCTAGATGTAAAATTAAGAATAAATCATAAGGAAAATACGTTATCTAATGAAGGTAAAAAAGTAAAATCAGGAAAAAAAATGCGTTTGTATGTGAGCAGGAATTGAAAGCCACACCTTGTTCTCTCATGATCGTTCCTTCGGGGGATTATAAAGTTTATGGCATAGTATTTTCATGCCTTGAATGTTGCTTAACTAACTTGAAACTTGTTGACTGTCATTTATAATAAGGGGTTAAGCCATGTCTGCTTTCTGTGTGGAAAAGAAGACACTTTTCTGGCGATTGTGTTCGGGCAGTTTGTTTTGGAATTGAGTCTAGTTTTCCATTCTCTGATAGAAAACACAGGTCATAAACGGAATGTAAGATATGTTTTTTACGTGACTCTGCCTTTTTTTTTTTTTTTTGCCTCCAGGGTTACTGCTGGGGTTCGGTGCCTGCACCACGAATCCACTGGTCCTGGAGGTCATTTTTCCTATTTTTGTTGCCTTTGTTGTTGGGTAGGTCAGAAATATCGAGAAAGAAGGGGAAGACAGACACCTGCAGACCTGCTTCCCCACTTGTGGAGAGCTGGGTTCTCAAACCGGGATCCTTAAGCAGGTCCTTGAGCTTCTTGCCATGTGCGTTTAACCCGCTGTGCTAGCCCTTCCCCACACCCCTCCTTCTTCCTTTATTAGGAGCACCCCTCTTTCCTCTTGATATTTTGTGACAGGCATATAAACTTGACATTTGGTAACAATGTGCAGATTAAAAGAATAATTAAAAGTGTGCTGTCCAATTCTAGCAATGCATATATCTATATCTATCTATCTATCTATCTATCTATCTATCTATCTATCTATATGTATATATATGGTTTTAAGTTGAGAGGCCGAGAGATTGATTGAAATAGGCCACAGCACTGAAGCTTCCTTCTATATGGTGGGGGCCGGACTCAATCCTGGGCAATGCATATGCCAAATTCGTACACTATTTAAAAAACATATTTATTTATTATTTATTTATATATGAGAGGGATAGGAGGAGAGAGAAAGGACCAGACATCTCTCTGTTACATGTGCTTCTGGGGGATTGAACTCAAGACCCCATGCTTGAGAGTCCAACCCTTTATCCATTGTGCCACCTCCCAGACCACCCAAATCTGTACACTATTCAAGTGAACCAGTCATTAAAATTTATTTGGTCTATTATAGAATATTCCCATTTGTTACAGCCTGTGCATGTATATAATTTTCATGGTTTATGGGACAGAGTGTAATAAAAATTCTGTATTATAGATCAAAAGTGAACAAGGAGAGAGATCTGAGGCCATCGGAGGGCAGGGAGTTACATTTATTTTGTTAACAGGTTACAGGCTGATTCCTACTAGACCTGCACATGCTTGTCCTGCAGCAGCCAGCATTTATCAGTTTCAAACTGGGTGCAGCACAAGCAGATTGGTTAGAAACAAAGTCCACCAAGTGTTGACAATAAAGGTGAGAGCAGTTTGGCTAAAATCAGAGCCCGCCACTGGGATGCTGAGGTGTAGAAATGGGCATCCACCAGGAGCCTATAGATTTTTCATTTCATGAGGAAGCTCTGGGAAGGGGTGGCAATATAAATTGAATCTCTACTTTGCTTTCACATATAGAAAACACTATTAGTAATTTAAAGTTGAATGCTATACTTGGAGACTTAATTATGTTTTAAGAAGTGGAATTACTGGGGTTAGAACTGAGAACTGAATTTGAATTTGGAACTTTAGGTCACCAAAAACAATCACCTACTTTCCCCCCTACATCATGATGAATAAAAGTCCAGGTTAACTAAAATAACATGAATAAACATTGTAACATTTTCAGTGAAAGGAATAACTGAAGTAATGTTCTATACAGACAAAATTGATATTTTAATAGACACATGCAGATATGTATATTCTGTGTATTTGTCCTGGGAGCCTTCTGTTCTGAGATGATTTAAAATATTTTTCTTCTTGCTGGAACATACAATACAGGCTTTCAGATTATTCACTGCCTTTAGTCTCAGCCTATTTTAGATTTTGGCTGTATTATGTAAAAAAAATCTGTAATATAGCTCTCCAGTATTACAGTTCAAGTGTAGTCAAAGACTGAGACCTACTTAGGCTGCATGGAGGGCAGGGAGTTAAATTCATTTCTCATTAAGGAATTTCAGATTCTATCAGGATTTATGCTTTACCTCAACACTCAGCATTTTCTTTTCTTCTTCTTCTTCAAGGTAGGTGTGGTACAAGCTGATCGGTTACAGAGTCCACTAAGGTGCTAACAATATCAAAAGGGGAGAACAGGTTGGCTACAATCTGAATCTGCTTCAGTTTCCAATTGATCTGGGATCCTGGAAGGTGGGACTGAGTCCGCCACTTGCACTGGTTTTCTCTCCATTCTTTTGCCTAAGTTTTTTTCATTTCTGCTGTGTCAGTTACCTGCATATTAGGGTAACAAATGAGATGAACAACATTAAGTGAGTTAACAGTCCATAAGCTCAACTTTTTAATATTGATGTTCAGGGAGAGGAAACAGTGAAATATAGGTCCCTCTATTTCTGTGAATCAAGGGGATATTATATATTCAAGGGTATGCCTTCTGGGAGTAGGAAGGAAGTCTATAAGTAACAGGCAAGAATGGGGAAAGGAATACACTATACCTCCCTTTTGGAAAGCAAAGAACTTTAACTTTATTGGTGAGAGGTCCAGTTTGGAGAATCTAGTTTCTTGTCTCTGCAGATATTTTTACTCAGAATAAATAGTCTCTATGCCAGATAGCTGCTTCTTGTAAATCCCAGTTTTGTGTGACTTCTTGAGGTTAGCTTTATAGCACTTTGAGTGCCACAGTAGAATTATTTCCCTTATTGAACAATTTTGAGTCTACCGCATGCAAAAATGGTGGGCAAAGACCTTGTTTAGGAAAATATGCACATCTATTCTTTTTATATACTCAAAACACAATATAGTGAAGTGAAGAGGATATTCTAACCATATCCCAACCTTTTCATTTTCTGTTTCTCCTACCATTATATAGGTTCCTAGGTCCTGTCAGGTGGTCAGGCCTGCGTCTTGTCGCATGGTGACATAATTGATGGGTCTTTGTTAATCAGCCATGAAATGCAGGCCAGATATTTGCTATTCAGGTGCAAAGTTTTGATACTGTACAATTTCTTGTACCACCACAGGTAGCTTGATTATAAATCTTTGCCCTGAGCATTTCTTCTTTAAAATGTAGGGGTGCAAATTAAAGTCTTCATGCCAGGAGTTTTTTTTCTTCCTTTACTGCTCTGTTATAGTCTTGAATCTGTTAGTTTTTATTTTGCTTTGCCTTTCTGGGCCACATAAGTTGGTTATGGTGAGTCTAAGTTTCTGTGTCTTAACCAAGTATAAATATGAAGCACAGCTCTATTCTTTTATAAACATCTGGAGAAAGACTGCAGGTAAAGTCCAGTATGTATTGTTCTTTAGGAAGGGCAGAGACAACCTACAATGGGAAATAACTCTTGACTGTAAAATATTCTCACTTTGGAAGCTAAATAGCCATGGGAAGCAGCAAGTTGCATGAAAATGAATGACATTTGCTGTAAAAAGTTAGTAGAACCAGTCAATGACCTGCTTAACAGATTGTTTCTGCAGAAAAATTTGAATAATGCCACGTTATGCCATGCCTAAAATGGGGTCATTCAGTTCCTGAATGTGGCTATCTATATGAAAAAAAAAGGGGGGGGGGAAAGAAAGATATGACTGCCAATTTTACCATGTTTTCCTTTCCTTCCTTTATACATATTCTGGTTGACTTGTAATGCCTATTGTAGGTCTGAAAAATGAATTAGCATGCTGGTTTTTTCTTTTAGCACAAAGTAGGTGAGTCTGAATTTTTTATCTGCGAAATGAGTGAGGCACCCTCATGCTTCACCTTTCCTAATCTATTTGAGTCACTTAAATACAATGCTCAAAGGGCTAACTTTCATATTAGTCATTCAGATACTTAAAAACAACAATATACACCCAAAGCCTATATTTTCTAAAATAGTCATCTATTTTGTATGTAGAACTTTCAGCCTTAGTGTCAATTCCTAATGCTTGATGCAATTTAAAGGACTCTGTGCTATTGCACTCGCAAAAAATATCGATTTGCTTTGTACGTGTGGGTAAAGATAAGCTTGTTTATATGATGTTGTTAAGAATGAGATAAGCAGAACGATGTCCCGCAAGATTGATTTGCAAAGGAAACAAAGAGAAGTAGCAATTTAAAGGAAAGTCTGAAAGTTGTGTCTGTTTGGCTGAAGTTTTAAGGAGAGTTGGGGGAAAGAGCAAAACCTTAAAGCTCAGGTTTTGATACGAGAGATTGCAAATAAGGCAGAAATGCAGTCTAAGGACCTCCGGATTCATTTCCGACAAAGTCTTAATTATTTTGTGCCTAGATTTCTTCTCTTTTTCATGATTTGTAAGGATCAAGAAACACAACCACGCAGCAGAGCGGAGGAGTCCTGAGTAGCGTGGCTCACGGAACAGGCAACCAATCATCATTCAGCTACTCTCTATATAAACCCCCAGCCTCCCGTGAGGAGGCACGCTGATCTGACTGCTAAGGATTACTTTTTGTTTTCCTTTTGGAAAAGCGAACTATGTCGGAGACTGCTCCAGTTGCTCCTGCTGCGCCCGCACCTGCGGAGAAGACTCCTGTTAAGAAGAAGGTTAAGAAAGCAGGCGCAGCTGCGGGGAAGCGCAAGGCGTCTGGGCCCCCAGTGTCAGAGCTCATCACCAAGGCCGTCGCCGCCTCCAAGGAGCGTAGCGGTGTGTCCCTCGCTGCGCTCAAGAAGGCGCTGGCGGCAGCCGGCTACGATGTGGAGAAAAACAACAGCCGCATCAAGCTGGGCCTCAAGAGCCTGGTGAGCAAGGGCACCCTGGTTCAGACCAAGGGCACCGGCGCCTCCGGCTCCTTTAAGCTCAACAAGAAGGCGGTGTCTGGGGAAGCCAAGCCCAAAGCTAAGAAGGCGGGCGCGGCTAAACCCAAGAAGACTTCTGGGGCGACAAAGAAACCCAGGAAGACGACTGGGGCGGCCGCCCAAAAGAAGAGTGCTAAGAAGACCCCGAAGAAGGCTAAAAAGCCGGCAGCTGCTACTGGGGCTAAGAAAGCAAAGAGTCCAAAAAAGGCCAAGACAGCCAAACCGAAGAAAACTACCAAGAGTCCTGCCAAGGCCAAAACCCCTAAACCTAAGGCTGCCAAACCAAAGTCTACTAAGCCAAAGGCTGCGAAGGCAAAGAAGGCTGCGCCTAAGAGGAAGTGAAGTTATAGCAGGACGTCCTGCTTTAATCAAAAGGCTCTTTTCAGAGCCACCCACTGATCTCTAGCAAAAGAGCTTAATTACATGTTCCATGTGTACAGGCAATAACACAGCTGCAGTTCATCTTCAAATTGATGCAAAGATGAATCACCTTACGTTGGTCAGTGGTTGTGACTAGATAGATTACACCCTATTCACTTGCCATCAGTTTTGGCTGCTCTGGGCCTATCCCTGCATGAAGGTTAAGAGATAGTGGCAGTTTACTCTGGGTAATTTTGTTGAGCTTAATTTTGGGTTGCTTAGTTGTAGATGGGAGACCTTTTCTGCCAGCTCCAGAATCTTCGAAGTTTTGTAAGCCAGTGTCAGTCAACTTCACTGTTGGGCTGGCCAGCTTTGATCAATTAGGAATACCTTTTGCTGGTAGGTGGTGTTTCCTCCCTGGTAGGAACTGGAGGCTGTCCCTGGTTATCTGGTTTTGGCCTTGCCAAAAGCTTTACCTGTTTCTAAAATCCTGATATGTTAATGCTAGTGCAATTTCCTTGAACATGAAATTTAGAAAGTCTGGTAAGAATTTCTTAGTGCAGGGCGGAGGGTAGATAGCACAATTGTTATGCAAAGAGACTAGACTCACATGCCTGAGGCTCCAAAGTCCCAAGTTCAAACCCCTGCACCATCATAAGCCAGAGTTGAGCAGTGCTCTGGTAAAAATATAAAAAAAAAATTCTTAGTGCTTTACATAGTAGGGTATTACAACTTGAGCAAATCAGAGCCTAGCTGGCATTGTTGAACTATGTCTCCAAAGGGGGAAGTAGAACACCAATTAAGAGGTTGGAGAAGAAACACAAGTAGAACCTGAAATGTAATTGGCATATCGCACCAAAGTAAAAGACTGGGGTGGAAGTGGATGGGTGGGTGGGGAGAATACAGGTCCATGACCGATGATAAATGACATAGTGGGGGTTGTATTGTTAAATGGGAAACTGGGGAATGTTATGCATGTACAAACTATTGTATTTATTGTTGAATGTAAAACATTAATTCCCCAATAAAGAAAAAAAAAGAGGTTGGAGAAGTAAACATTTTACAAACGGAGAGCTTGGGTCTTTGTCTAAACCTGTAACAACCCGTTTACCCACACTTTTAAATTAACTTTAAATAGATCAATGGGGGTGGGGAGATAGTGCCACTGGTAGCTCAAGTAATATTCAAGCCGGAGGCACTAGAGGTCAAGATTACATATCTGCCTCCACCATAAACCAGAGGGCTCTGACAAATCAAAATTTCCCCCAGCCCCCAACGACACTACATTTCAAGTTCTATCAAGAAGTAGCTAAAATATTCCCAACCATAACTGCATTATACAATTTCTCCTATGTGAGGAAAAATTCCATAATGTTGCTCTCCAGTGTTACAGCTCAAAATAACCCAAAGAGTCTGAGGCTGCACGGAGGGCAGGGAGTTCCGTTTATTTCACATTAACATGGTACACAGGGTACAGGTCTACTCCTAGCAGACCAGAAGAACCTTGTACCTCAGCACACAGCTTTTATCTTTATCTTTTTAAAAAATTTTTTATTATTGGGTAGAGATAGAGAGGAATTGAGAAGGGAGGGAGAGATAGAAAGGGCAAGAGGCAGACACCTGCAACTCTCACCACTTGTGAAGCTTCCCCCTGCAGTGGGGACCAGGAGCTTGGACCTGAATCCTTGCACACTGTAATGTGACACTTAACTAGGTGTGCCACCACCTGGCCCCCTAACTTTTATCTTTTTCAAGCTGGGCTTGGTAGAAGCTGATTGGTTATAAACAAAATCTATCAAGATGCTGATAATAAAGGTGATAGCAGGTTGGCTACAATGAGAGTCTGCCACTCTGGATACTGGAATTCGGAAGTGAGAGTCCACCAGCAAGGCTTTTCTCTTATTCTTTTGCTTATGAATTTTTCATTTCAACTAGAGATTGCCTAAAAAAAATGGAATAATAATAAGAGAATGACTTGTAAATAAGAGATTAGATAGGGTGTGAAAGGTAGAAGGTAGTGGAATTTTGATAATTGTGAAGAGTGAGGAAGAGAAAGAATTTTCAGGAATATGATATGCAACTACAATCGTCAAAATAACAAATAGATTTCCCTAGTTCCTTAAAGTTAGAAAGCATCTTTAGGGCTAGAGAAATAGTTTTATCTAGTAGGGTGCGTGTCTTGTATGCAGTCCAGTTCTAAATCCCTGTGCCACATGAGAAGGTTTTATGATATCAAATTAAAAAGCTTCTGCACAGCAGAAGAAACTACCGCCCAAACAAAGGGACCTCTCACAGAATAGAAGATCTTTAGATGCTATTAGAACAGACAAGAGGCTAATAACCAAAACTTATAAAGAGCCCATCAAACTCAGGAAAAAGAAAACAAACAACCCCATCCCAAAAATGGAGAAAGGATATGAATAGAATATTTACTACAGAAAAGATTCAAAAGACTAACAAACATATGAAAAATGCTCCAAGTCATTGATTGTCAGAGAAATGCAAATAAAGACAACAGATACCACTTCTCTGCTGTGAGAATGTCATACATCAGAAAAAGTAGCAGCAACAAGTGCTGGAGAGGTTATGGGGACAAACGAACCCTCCTACACTGCTGGTGGGAATGTCAGTTGGTCCAACCCCTGTGGAGAGCAGTCTGGAGAAATGTCAGAGGATAGAAGTGGACCTAACCTACCAACCTGCAATTCATCTCCTGGGGATATATCCTAAGGAGTCAAATATACCCATCCAAAAAGACTTGTGTATACATATGTTCATAGTAGCACAACTTATAATAGCCAAAACCTGGAAGTGACCCAGGTGTCCAACAACAGAATAGTGGCTGAGTAAGGTATATATGGAATACTATTCAGGCATTAATAATGGTGAATTCACCTTCTTTACCCCATTTCGGAACTTGAAGAAATCATGTTAAGTGAAATCAGTCAGAAACAAAAGGATAAATATGGGATGATTTCACTCATAGAAGTTGAAAAATAAGACCAGAAGGGAAAAACTAAGCTCAGCTTGGACTGGAGTAGGTGTATTGCACCAAAGTAAAAGACTCTGGGTGAAATGAAAAATCTATAGGCTGCTGGTGGACCTCTACTTCTGCATTCCAGTATCCTGAGTGGTGGGCTCTGATGGTAGCCAACCTACTCTCACCTTTGCCAGCAAGTTGATGGACTCTGTAACCAGCTTGTTCTGTGCCCAGTTTGAAACTGATAAAAGTTGGGTGCTTTGATACAACCTTGTGTAGGTCTAGTAAGAATCAGCCTGTAACCAGTTAATATAAAGTAAATGTAACTCCCTGCCCTCCATGGTGTCTCAGGTCTTTGGTTACTTTTGAGCTATATTATGGAATTTTTATTACAACAATATCAAAAGTGAGAGTAGGTTGGCTACAATCATGAGTCCACCAAAGTTTCCACTTGGAGAAAAAGCAACATACATCTTAAAATGGAAGATATGAAGGACATATTTACATTTCTTTCTTTTTTTTTTTAAAGGATTTATTTATTTATTCACGAGAGATTGTAGGAGAGAAAGAAACAGACATCATTCTGGTAATGTGCTGCCAGGAATCGAACTCTGGATCTCATGGCTGGGAATCCAATGCTTTATCCACTGCACCACTTCCCTGACTACATATTTACATTTGTGTAAGGAGAAGTGTGCCTTATGCATATGGCAGTCCTGAAGTTACTTTCTTTCTTCTTAGTCACTCCCCACCTTCTTTTACCTTAGGAACATTGAGTCCACGTCCCTATGTGTGAAATGCAAAATCCATAGGCAAAAGAATGAGAGAAAATTCTGCCAGTGGACTTTCACTTCCATATTCCGTATCTCCAGTTGCGGACTCTCATGGTAGCCAACCTCCTCTCACTTTTATTATCAGCACCTTGATAGACTGTAACCAACCAGCTTCTGCCGTGTCCAGCTTTAAAACAGATAAAGACTGGGTGCTGAGGAACTAGGTTCTTCAGGTATGGTAGGAATTTATTTGTAAACTGTTACTGTGAAATAAACTTAACTCCCTGCCCTCCATGGGGCCTCAGTCTCATTTTTTGGTTACTTTTGAGCTGCAGCACTGGGGAGTTGTATTACAAAATCTTTCATAATATGTGGAGGCCTTGTTCATTCTTCTCACTCATTCCTTAAATTTGGGTAGTGTAGTAAAGCAAGGAAGGGTTAAGGAAGAATGAGCCTTGAAGATCAGCATATATGATCATTTCCCACTCTCCTTCTTATATTCTGTTTTTATCTTCCCACAAATGGAAGTCAGTTCTTTCCTACATGCTATCATAATTTCAGTTTTTTCAGTGTCAAATCCTAAATTCTGGTCTTCTACTTTATGTTATATGAAAGGGTCATTTGATCTGTAAACCACTGGGATCAATGGAAAATTCTGGACTGTTTTCTCACAGTAATACTTTCTGTTCCTAGAATTAGCCCTCATAACTAACATTTTTCTTCCATATATATTTTTTAAGATTCATTTTGGATGAACAAGTTGAGAGTGGAGTGAAAAATAGAGGGGCAGAGAGAAAAAAAGAGGGAGAGACAGATAAATAGATAGTGACATCTGCAGCATTAATTCATCACTTGTGGAGTTTTCAACCTCCTGTGGGTGGGGACTTGAATCCAGGGGATTGAACCTGGATCCTTGAGCATGGTAATGAATGTGTCACCGTGCAGTCCTTTACATTTCCTTTCAAGTTATCAAGTTATTATTATTATTATTATTATTATTATATTTTATGGTTCTTTAATTAAAAGTATATTTGCTGCATGTTTAGTTATTACATTATACTTTACTGATTTTTTTCAATATTTTCTTCATGTCTCTTTAGGAAGAGCACATTGTTAAAAGGATAGGGGCAGTGGATAGATAAAAACAGTAATTGAAGGCTGCCATATTCCTTTCAATTTTTTTTTTTTTTTTTGAGCAATTTGGTTTACCTACAATCTGAATCCAAGACATGAAAAAGCATACATACAACATGATGAGCTATTTATGCAGTCTGATCATTGATAACTTGTAAAACATCTATTCTATTCTCCCATTTATATGAAATCACAGAGCTTAGAATTTCTTATCTTGTTTTGTATTGATTAACTTTTATTTTTTGATTTATAAAACTTCTTATCATGGTTAATCATATATATTTTAATTTGTAATTAATAACAGGTTACAAGACAAGAGTTGATTAAGGATTTGATCACCTCAACAGTTAAACAGAATGGCTGCTGACCAGGGAAAGTTGGCCAGAGCAGGGCCATGGAATTTGGCCTTATGGACCTTGGTATTCATCCAGAAAGGAGGCTATGGTGTATAGCCTAGGAAAACTAGCTCAGATAGGAATTAAAAAAAATGTATTTATTTTTTATTGGATAGAGACAGAGAAATTGAGAGGGGCTGAGGAAATAGAGAGGGAAAGAGTCTAGGAGGTGGGTGCAGTGGATAAGGCACTGGACTCTCAAGCATGAAAGGGACACATAGAGACACCTACAGCCCTGCTTCACCACACATAAAGCTTTGCTCTGCTGTTGGGAAGACAGGAATTTTTTAAGGGGGATGTTTTAACTTATGTACTGTGTGTGATTGTGTGAGTAAATGTCCTTTTTTGCTCCCTTTTTCTCACTGACCATGTATATGCCTTCATGTGGGGGGCACCATATTGTATAGACACTTGGCTGGTCGGTCGCTATGCTTCCCCATCATCTAGAGATTTTGAATTCTCAAAATAAATCTTTCATTTCTTTTGTTAGTTTTATTACTAGGAATTTTTTTTTTTTGGCTATAGTAAAAGGGAATGATTTTTGGATTTCTTTTTTTAATTAAAATTTAAAAAAAAATTAAAAAAAATTATTTATTCCCTTTTGTTGCCCTTGTTGTTTTATTGTTGTAGTTTAATTGTTGTTATTGAAGTCGTTGTTGGATAGGACAGAGAGAAATGGAGACAGGAGGGGAAGATAGAGAGAGAAAGAGAAAGATAGACACCTGTAGACCTGCTTCACTGCTTGTGAAGCGACTCCTCTGCAGGTGGGGAGCCGGGAGCTTGAAACGGGATCTTTATAGGGGTCCTTGAGCTTTATGCCACATGCGGTTAACCTGCTGTGCTACCGCCCGACTCCCCATAATTAAAAAAAATTTTATCTATAAAATAGAAACACTGACAAAACCATAGGATAAGAGGGGTACAATTCCACACAATTCCCCCCACCAGAATTCGTATCCCATGCACTCCCTTCATAGTTTTCCTATATATTTTTTTTAAGATAGGACAGAAATAGAGAAAGGAGGGGAAGACAAAGAAGGGGAGAGAAAAATACACACCTGCAGAACTGCTTCACCACTTGTGAAGTGACTCCCCTGTAGGTGGGGAGCTGGGACCTCCAACCGGTATCTGCCACGTGCTCTTAACCTGCTGCACTAACGCCCGATTCCCTAGATTTCCTATTCTTTTTTAAAATTTTATTTACTTAAAAAAGGAGACATTAACAAAAACATAGGATGAGGGGTACAACTCCACATAATTCCCACCACCAGAACTCCCAGCAAGAACTTCTGACACTATGTTGAGTAGTAATGGTGATAGTGGGCAGCCTGTCTACCACCTCATCTAAGGGGGAATGCTTCCAGTTTTTCACCAATGAGTATGATGTTGGCTATGGATAGGTTTGCTATATGCAGCTTCCACTATCTTAAGCTTTCCATCTACTGTGTTCCCATTTTTTGTTATCTTTTTGTTCATGAAGAGATGTTGGTTTTGTCAAAGGGTTTCTGTACATCTATTGATGTGATCTTGTAATTTTTGGTCTTGCTTTATTGGTGTGGTGGATCACATTGATTGGTTTACCTGTATTAAACCAAAATTACATCCCTGAGACAAATCCCACTTGGTCATGAAGTGCCTTTCAAAAATAATAATTTTATTATGTGTAAGTGTAGCTTAGTCATCAAGGTTTTTGTTCTACTTTATTTGATAGAACAGAGAGAAATTGAGAGGGGAGTATGTGAAAGAGAGGAAGGGAGAAAGATAGACATCTGTAGATCTGCTTCAGTGCTCATGAAGAGTCCATCCTGAAAGTGATGATCAGGGGCTTGAACTCAGGTCCTTGTACATGGTAGTGTGAAAGCTCAAGCAGTTCTGCCACCACCAGGCCTAAGTCATCAAAATTATTAAAATGTGGGTTTGATAGACTAAAAATTGTGTATGTTAATATTCTCTTTTTACTCACTCTCATTGCTTATGTTTTTATTAATTGGGCTGTTATTAATTATAGGTATTTAATATAGTACTTTGTACAATTCCAAATCTCATTCACTGTAACATACATGAAGGAATTGATATGATATAAATTTATTAATCTCAACATTTAAAAGAACAAGTGAACAAATCATTATTATAAATGTACTAACAATTTGAGACCACTGTTAAAATTCAGTTTGGTTACACACTTCAAGTCTTAAGTGCTTAGATTAAAGGAACATATACTCAGACTATGGTCTGTTCATTAAAAGGTTTGACTTGTTCTTTTAAATGTAGATTTTTCTAAAAGCTTAGACCAGGGAGAAAAGAAGCAACCAGTGGTGTTACTTTATAAGACACAGCTATATATAAATAATGTCAAAGGACATAAATTATGGTGGTCTCATGTATGGTACAGCAAATCCTAACTATGGGATGTTCATAGTTAACCCAATTGCCAAATAATTTGATTATAGCAATAACTATCTATTGCCTTCTTTTGTTGCCCTTGTTGTTTTTTTTTATTGTTGTAGTTATTATTGTTGTTGACGTTGTTGGGTAGGACAGAGAGAAATGGAGAGAGGGGGGCAAGACAGAGAGGAGGAGAGAAAGATAGACACCTGCAGACCTGCTTCACCGCCTATGAAGCGACTCCCCTGCAGGTGGGGAGCCGGGGTTCGAACCGGGATCCTTATGCCAGTCCTTGTGCTTTGCGCCACCTGCACTTAACCTGCTGTGCTACAGCCCAACTCCTTATCTATTGCCTTCTTAAACCCTAAGACAGCAGGAACCTCCTGCTTCCTCTATAAAGCACATATTTCCCCCAGTCCTGGAACCTCTAGGGTGGGGCTCACTTTCCTGCATACTTCTCTCAATTCATATCAAATGATACTGCATCTGCTGATCCCAACGTAATCAATGCAACACATATCACCTTAGCATACTTCATTTCAGACTATGTCCAGAGATATCAGGGGTGGAATGTCAACACTTCAGCCTTATTACTCAGGTGAGACCTTTCCTTTCTCATAGGAGTCTCTAATTCCATTTCAGGTGGTTCATTTCCTAACAAAGCCCCAAACCCTATATGTAGAACAGGTCCCATGAGACCTATCTACCTAGGGCATATGTATACATGTATCCATAAATTAGCACAAAATATACACCTGAAAGCAGAAGTGCACAATAGTTTGCAGTGAGTCAATAAATAATGCAAGCACATAGAAAAACCTAAAAAGACACCATAAAGTTCCTAATGAAACAGTTTCTACTTAGACCTAGACACCCTCTTCATCTACTTCCTATTACACTTCCCTCAGTCACTCCAAAGCTAAGTTTATCAAAGTAAGGCCTGCAAAAGCTGAATAAGGGCAAAAGACTGGCATGCTTTAATGATGACTCTTTAGCTACTATCAGGCCACCTCATAATCTGGGGCCCTAGTCAGGGAGTCCTGAGATTCCCACACAGATATGATGGCTTTAGATCTTGAATTGATCCCTCTCTCCATTGCCACTGGCCATCTCCATCAGAAACAACACAGTACACCCCTTTGTGGGCACTCAATGTGGATCAATAACAGTAGAGATTGTTCCATCCTCTAATGGAGGCTGGATAACATAGTCTATCTACCACCTGAGGAAGATGGGTCCAGAAATTAGGGCAGCTTGGAATGTTCCTACTCATGACCAAAGACTGTGAGCTCACACCTACAGGGATGCAGAGGTCACATAAGCTTCTTCTAAGCTGAATATGGGCCCCAGATCAAATCGATGGGGTATACAGTCAACAATATTTATACACCTTTCCCATATTAAGTAGCTACTCTTCCCTGATCCAGCTTTCTAGCCTGTTTTTCCAGCCATGGCATCATCTCCCTGGACAATAACTTGAGTCCACCTGCATATCAGATGTCAGACTCAGGAAAAAAACTAGTATAGTCATGGGCCCTTTGGAATATAACTAAAATAGGCCTACTGGCTATCTTCAAAACAGAGACCTCAAATCTTCATCTGCACTATTTTAGCCTTTATGTTCATGATTAGTCAAAAATTTGTTTGGCTTTATATGTTAACTCTTTTTTCAGCCACCAGGTTCCAGATGCTACCATGATGCCAACTGGACCTCCTTGGGCAGATGACCCCACCAATGTGTCCCGAAGCTCTGTTTTCCCAGAGCCCTACCACTAGAGAAAGAGAGAGACAGGCTGGGAGTATGGATTGACCTGCCTTCTTCTTCTAGCGTTTGCCCTTCTTCCGTAGCTAGTCAACAGCGTTAGGTTGAAAGCTGCCAGGAGCTGCTTGTTGCTGGCTTTGAAAGTGACTGGGATCCATGTGGATTCAGTCAGCTAGGAAGGATCGTCAGTTTCCCCAATGAATGGGTACTCATGGGATGCACCACGAGAAGGTCGATCCAATGCATCCCAACCTGCCAATGCCCAGGTTCAGCTGGGAAGCAATTACAGAAGCCAGACCTTCCACCTTCTGCACCCCAACAATGATCCTGGGTCTATACTCCAGAGGGATAAAGAATAGGAAAGCTATCAAGGGAGGGGATTGGATATGGAGCTCTGGGGGTGGGCATTGTGTGCAAATGTACCCCTCTTATCCTATGGTTTTGTGATTGCTTTCTTTTATTTTTTCCTGTGACAGAGACACAGAAGCCTGTGAGTTGGGTCTGGGACACCCAGAAACTGAAACCTGCAGTGAACTTAGTACTAGCACAAACCCACCGCCCCCTGTCCGGTAGACCCCTGGCCCTCACTGGGTTCATCCAGTGGACACTGCAGAGAGCCCCTCCATGACCTCCTCTCATTGTTTCCTTTTTATAAATAAAAATTACAAAAAATTATTCATCTCAGATTTTATGTGGCTAAAAGACCTTGGGGATGATTAATATACTCGTGTTTAATGTAATAGGTGTATCTTTGGTTCTATACATTAATATCTTTATAATACTCAGTCTTCTTAAATTTATAATTATGTGCAATAGATATTACACATAGATAACAATAGAATTTTTATTGCATTTTTGGAGATACATAGATTTACATTCAGTTTCTGGCATCTTTCAATAACATAATAAATGTTATTTATCTCTAGGAATTCATATACTGTATGAAATAGAAAAGCATTTTAAATGTTCTCATGAATTTTATGATGTTATAAGCTATTTGGGTGCCAACTTATGTCTCCATATTTGGGATTTGGTGAGAAAAAACAGGCCACTAAAATTTTTTTCTGTACTGCAATCTCAGTAAACAGGAAATGGTGTATTGCACCAAAGTAAAGGACTGTGGGGGGACCAGGTCTCAGGTTTATTGTTTGGGGTTCATGGTGAGGAAACAGTCCTTTGGTGATGGAAGCAGTGTAAGGCCACACTCCTATTAATTTATCATCTTATAAGTTAGTATGATTCAATATACCTGGGAAAAATACATTCAATATTTCAAGTTCTATAACTGCCTACATTTTAGTCTATTTCTTTCTTTAGCTTAAGCTAAAGTTGAGACAGTGCTCTGATATTAAAAAATAAATAAATAATTGTAGGGCAGGGGTGGATAGCATAATGGTTATGCAAATAGACTCTCATGCCTGAGGCTCCAAAGTCCCAGGTTTAATGCCCTGTACCACCATAAACCAGAGCTGAGACAGTGCTCTGATATTAAAAGAAAAAAAAAGTTTGTAGGGCAGGGGTAGATAGCATAATGGTTATGCAAACAGACTTTCATCCCTGAGGCTCCGAAATCCCAGGTTCAGTCTCTTGCATCACCATAAACCAGAGTTGTACAGTGCTCAGTTGTACAGGTTAAAAACAACAAAACCAAAAAGTAGACTGGTTGAATTCTGACTTTGGGCTAAAAATGGTTTAAGCAGCTCTAAATATAAGCTTTTTATGTTTCCTCTGTTTGTTGTTGTCATCCTGGCTTTAACACTACAACTTTAGACCAGATAGATCTGCATCATTTGGTCCTACCAGTATCTAAGATATTATTAGTAGATACGTTTAAATGATATTAAGAATGGCGTGATTAATTCCAGTCATGGGCTTTTCAAAGAAAAACAAGTTCCTAACTAACTTGGTTATAATAAGAACAATTTGTTACATTTTCAAACAGTAGGACTACAAGGAGCCATTCTCTTTGTATTCCAGTCCTAGAAGCTCTGGGACTTTGCTTGTATTTTTTCATTCCTCACCTCTCAATCCCTAACCCTCTTACACCTCTACAAAATCAGTGCCACCAGTGGCAACATACCATGTTATAATACCACTCACTGTCTTTTTGTTTTGGATTGTATCCAGAGATGGCAAGCTGGAGACGTCAAACTTCCAACCCCAATAATCTGGTAAGACTTTTCCTAACAGAAGGGTCTATTAAATTCCACTCCAGATGGTGCTTTCTCTAGCAAAGTTACAGATTCTAGCTATAGGCCTGTGCCCAGAAGACTGAGTACATGCATACACATATTCATAAATTAGGAGCAACTATATACCTTGAAGTTGAAGTACTTACTTGTCCTTTGTAATTAGATTATAACTATTTAGCTTAGGAATCTAGTAGAAAGTCCTAAAGAAGACAAAATAAAATTTCTAACAGAATATTTATTACTTAGGCATAGGCACTCTTCTCTCTTATCTGCAGCTTCACTTCCTTCAATCTCTCTATCCACTCAACTAATTACACAAAAGAACGTAAATGTGACTGGGCAGTGGTGCTCCTAGTATTATACAAAGACCCAGGCTCAAGCCCCCAGTCCTCATCTATAGGGGGAAAGCATTATGAGTGTTAAAACAGGTCTACCAATGTCTTTCTGTCTCTCTTCCTCTTTCTCTCCCATTCCCTTCTCAATATCTGGGTGTCTGTGTTAAATAAATACAGATTTAAAAAAAAGGGAAGGAAGATACATCTCTGAATTCCTTCTGACAGCATCAGCATTTTTGTCATCCCTTGATAATCTTCAGAGGAAACACTGTATACAATTGGTTAACAAATATACTAGCAACTTAATTTATCAACTTAAAGACAATTATTGTGTCTATAACAACCTTTATTAGAATCACCAAAAAAGTAAATACAGTACAAATCAATGTTAACTTAGACCCCACTAAAATCCTAGTTGTACTTCCTTCCTAACTTGGGGCCAGGCCCCATTAAACTAATAATGATTTGGACAGAACAAATGGCTTTCAGCATTTTAATAACTGGGAGAAAGCCTAAACTTTTCAGGTAAAGAATTGACTACAAAAGCTGGAGAAGGGCAATAGACTGGCTCACTTAATGATGGCTTTTTTGGTCACTCCCAAGGCACTACATCACTCGAGGAAACACTCACGAAAGTCATGTCTTTGATATCTGATTACTGTAAAAAATGGCGACTAATCCCTAGCACTGCAAAAACGGTATCATCTGTTTTCCATCTACACCATGCCTCAGCCTCGCGTGAGCTTAATGTGCAGCTTGGCGATACGAGAATCCGGCATGAAGCCCAGCCAGTCTACCTTGGCGTTACTCTCGATTGCACTCTGTCATTTCACGGACATCTCATAAAAACTACAGCAAAGGTGGGCGCGAGGAATAACATCATTGCAAGGCTGGCCAGCTCCTCATGGGGCGCGAGCACTTCCACACTACGATCATCATCTCTGGCATTATGCTATTCCACTGCAGAATACTGTGCCCCAGTATGGTTCCGTACCCCCCATGTCCACTTGGTCGATTCCAAATTATATTCCTCCATGAGGATCATTTCTGGAACCATCCGTTCCACCCCGGTTCCATGGCTGCCAGTTCTTAGCAACATCGCCCCTGCAGATATTCGTCGGGATGCGGCATCATCTAAGTTCATTTCCCACGTCTACGCTCGACCGGACCTGCCAATATACGCGGATATCTTTGCCCACCCTGTCCAACGCTTGATGTCTTGTCACCCAATCTGGTCCCCTACGCCTACACTGAACTTCTCTGTTCCAGTCTCTTGGAAACAGAGTTGGCAGTTAGCTGAGGTAAAGAACAAACACCTCATCACAGACCCCTGCAAGCGTCAACCTGGCTTTGACCTAGCACGTTATGACTGGGCCCTCCTCAATGGCTATCGAACAGGCCATGGCCGGTGCGCCGCTATGTTCCATCGCTGGGGAGCCAGAGACGACCCGAACTGCCCCTGTGGCTACAGACAGACTATGACCCACATAGTCAATGACTGCCACCTCTCCAGATTCAAAGGAGGTCTCGAAACTTTACATTAGGCTCAACCTGACGCTGTTGACTGGCTACGGAAGAAGGGCAAACGCTAGAAGAAGAAGTTGGGGGCCCTAGACAGGGAATCCTTGGATTTTTTTCATAGATAAGATGGGTCTAGATTTCTGATAGAGCCCTCTCTCTACCACCACTGGTCACTTTCATCAGGAACAAGAACCTCTTGTAGGCTTCCTCGGGACCTTACTTACACTATAAACTAGCAATGGCAAGGATTGGCCCACTTTCTGAAGGGAGGCTAGGTCAGCCTACTGTGCCACTGGAGGAAAACTGGTCCTGAAATGAATGCAGTCTAGAATATTCTCAGCTGTGACTACAGTCTCAGATGTTATACAGGCTCTTGTGATAAATGTGAATATATATGGGCCCTGGGTCAGATCGATGTGGTAAAGTTAATTGTATTTATATATTTCCTTAAATTTTGGGAGCTACTTTATACCTTGATCCAGCTTTCTAGTCCTATTCTTAATTCTGATACCATCATCCCAGAAAATATTTTTAGACTGTTTTCATGTTTGTTATCAAACTCCAGCGACAATTATCAATCTTGGGTGCCTAGGAACATACCTTAAATAGATGCCCTTCTTTTCACCCTAAAATCCCTCTCCTCATCTGCTCTATTCATTCTATTTGGTTCCTTTCTATTAAGCATTTTGTCCTTTCTGCCTTTCAGATGTTATAAAAAATTCTTTAATGGGTGGGGGAGATAGCATAATGATTATGCAAACAGACTCTCATGCCTGAGGCTCCAAAGTCCCAGGTTCAATCCCCCTCACCACCATAGACCAGATCTGAGCAGTGCTCTGGTGTTTCTCTCTGTGTCTCTCTCTGTATCTCTCTCAAAGATAAATAAAATATAAAAAAAAGGAGAAAAGAAGAGAATCTCTGTTGCAGCAATTAAAAAAAAAAATTTAACATAGCTCTCCAGTGTTATAGCTTAAAAGTAACCAAAGCAACAAGCAGCTCCTGACAGCTTTCAACCTGACCTGTTGACTGGCTATGGAAGAAGGGCAAACGCTAGAAGAAGTAACCAAAGAATATACCTAAAATAGACCTACTAGCTTTTCCCAAAATGAAGACCTCAAATCTCTTCTGCTATAGTCTTACCTTTAGATTCCTAATTAAACAATTTGTTCTCCTTTAAATCTTAAAGCTTTTCAGCCACCAAATTGCAGATGCTACCATGACACCAACCTGACTTCCCTGGACAGATGACCTCATCAATGTACCCTGGAACCCCACCTCACCAGAGCCCTGCCCAACTAGGGAAAGATAGAAACATGTTCAGAGTATGAATTGATCTCCTAATGCCCATGTCCAGTGGAGAAGCAATTACAGAAGTCAGATCTTCCACCATCTGCATCTCATAATGACCCTGGGTCCATATTCCTAGAGGAATAAAGAATAGGAAAACTTTTAGGAAAGGGGAACCCTGGTGGTGGAAATTGTGTGGAACCTTGGTGGTGTGAATTGTGTGGAATTGTACCCCTCTTATCCTAGTTTTATTGATCATTATTAAATAAATAACCCCATAAGCTGAGGCCCCATGGTGGGTAGGGAGATATATTGATTTCACATTATCAAGATACAGGTTGGTTTCTTCCAGACCAGAACAAACTAGTACCACAGTACCCAGCTTTTAACTTCAAATTGAGTGTGGCACCAGTTGATTGGTTACAGAGTCCATTAAGGTGCTGACAATAAAGGTGAGAGCAGATTGGCTCTAATCAGAGCCTCCACTAGGGATACTGGAATGCGGAAGTGAGAATCCACCCACAACAATTATTTCCATTCTTTTGCCTATGGATTTTTCATTTCACAGACACAAATTTGTGGATGCTAGTATAATTTCATCCTGAACTCCCTGGGCAGATGACTTCACCAGTGTGTCCCAGAACTTCATCTCTCCAGCCCTACCCCACTAGGGAAAGATAGAAACATACTGATCTGCCAGTGTCCATGTCCAGCTGAGATGCAATTATAGAAGCCACACTGCACTTTTCTGCACCCCTTAAAGAACTTTGGTTTGTGTTCTCAAAGAAGTAAAGGCTAGGGGAAGATGACCAGTGGACTCTGAACTCCAGTTCCATCAGAACCTGGAGAGAGGATATATAACAATATTGAGAGACAGAAGAGTCCAGCAGGGGTAGATAGCAGGTAAGGCAAAAGCCCTCATACCTGAGCTTCCCAAATCCCAGGTTCAATCCCATGCAGCACCATAAACCAGGGCTGAGCAGTGTCCTGGTAAAATAAAATCATAAGTCAACCTTTATCTGTGATTTAGGTTGAACTAATGTAGTTTCCAGTGGAAGGAATAGAGACAGACCTTTGGTGGTGGGAAAGGTGGAATTGTAGCTTTGCTATCTTATAATTTTGTAATAATACTAAAACATTGATAAAATTTAAAAAAAAAATGAAAAACAGTAAAGGGAACTGATAGTGATTTTAGTCAGCATTACAATTTATTTATTATTATTATTATTATTTTTACCAGAGCTCTGCTCAGCTCAGGCATATGGTGGTATGGAGGATTGAACCTGAGACTTTGGAGCCTCAGGCACGAGAGTATCTTCGCATAACCATTCCCGCTCAGCATTACAAATTTTTAACATTTAAACTTGTGAATAAAAAAATTTCCCCCACATTGACCCAGACTCTCCTGATAACTTTACTCAACTACTAATCGCTGAGTCTTAAGAACTACTTTATCTAAAAGCCACAGGATTCCTTACATTGGCTGTTAGGATGCTTTTAATGCACTTTTCTATTAAAAACCACCACCTGAATAAAAAATTTTGGTGAGCTTGGAGGTAACAGGAAAAAGCATGCGGATACAGTTCACTTTGATACTAGTCCTAATCTATAATAATTGGATTATTTAGGCAGACAAATTCTTTCAATCAGCATGCAGTATTTCACTTAACACCCTTCCCCATATCTGAAGCAACGGAGAATTTTTCTTTTTAATCCTCAGAAGACATTAAGAAAATTTGCAGGACAGGGTGGTAGCGTACCTGGTTGAGCACACGTTAGGATGCGAACCGACCAAGGTTCAAGCACCCAGTCAGTCTCTACTTGCAGAGGGGAAAAGCATCCAGAGTGAAGTAGGGTTGTAGATGTCTCTCTCCGTGTTGATTTCTGGCTGTCGATCCAAGTAAAAACAAAAACCAGTTAGTTTCATGGGAAATAATTTAGAATTGCAGACAACTGCTTTTTTTTTTGTATGACTAATTTTCTGCAATTATTTTTAATGTGCTGAAGCCAGAATATACCTAGCACAAAATGGCTCTTTTCGCATTTAAATAACACCAGCGAAAGCCAAAAGCGATTAGTCCGCAGGTACTTGTAAAGGCAACGATTTACCATGGTTCCCCTGGAAGACAGGAAAACAGCCTCAATAGTCAAGCCCTGGCAGCCCAGCCAACAACTGCAAAATTTATTGACAGGGACACCTTAGTGTTAACTATGAGCCTTTGAACTACTCCTGAGGGAAAAAAAAAGGGTAGGGGGGCACAAACGGAGACAATATACTAATAAAGTACTTCAGACAATAAAGAACACAGTTTACAAAGTAAAGTGTACACCTGCCAGATGAAGAAAACTTACAAAATAGCTGCAAAAGTAGGTACTAATACTTCCAGTACTGAGCTGAGCGTTACAGAAACTTTTACAGAGCGAATAGTTGGCTCTGAAAAGAGCCTTTGGGTTTTAGAATTAGTGTTAAGTAAACAAATTACGCTCTCTCGCCACGAATGCGGCGAGCAAGCTGGATGTCCTTGGGCATGATGGTCACACGTTTGGCATGGATGGCACACAGGTTGGTATCCTCGAAGAGACCAACCAGATAAGCTTCACAAGCCTCCTGCAGAGCCATCACAGCAGAGCTCTGGAAGCGCAGGTCGGTCTTGAAGTCCTGGGCGATCTCCCGCACCAGCCGCTGGAACGGCAGCTTGCGGATCAGCAGCTCGGTGGACTTCTGGTAGCGGCGGATCTCGCGCAGGGCCACTGTACCCGGCCGGTAGCGATGGGGCTTCTTCACGCCGCCCGTGGCCGGAGCGCTTTTGCGGGCTGCCTTGGTAGCCAGCTGCTTGCGCGGCGCCTTGCCGCCGGTGGACTTACGAGCGGTCTGCTTAGTACGCGCCATGGCTTGACTGAGGAAGGGAAGTAGGGAAGGAGAGCTGACTTTGTGTTTATATAGCAAGACACCTACTCTGATTGGATTGTGAGCGATTGCTGTTAGTCGAATTCCGGTGGTGTGGGTAACCTTTTACGATTGGCTTGTTTTTTAGCTGCTGGTTTCTGATTGGTTAATTTCAATCAGCAGCCATCTTCTCTTCCCTTCCTTTCCAACGATCATTTTCTGAATTGTTTCCTTGGTAATGGCCGCACTGGCAGAGGTCTAACCCACGTACGTGTTAATTATAAAGTATTATACTGCTTTATCTTTTTATATATGCAGCGTTCTGTTCACAGTAGTTCATAAATTCTCTTAAGAAACGAAAATAACAGCCCTTTCATTTTCTGAATGGTTATATTTGCTTCTCTAAAGTCGGATTTGACTCCAGCACAAAACTTGCATTGTTTTTCTTTTAAAATGCCAGTTCTGTCCTAGTGGCAAGTTATCTCTGCGTGGAGTGCAATAAGGACCATTGGTTAAAGCTGGATACGATTGAAAGACTGGGTGTAATTGCTCAAATTTTTTTTACTGTATTTCTGCGTCTCGGAATTGAACTTGAGAACAACTCTGTTTAAATTCAATAATGTACTCCTGTTTTAACGTCCGTTTCAGGGTTTTCACCTACTTAAAAGTCATTTAAATGACAGCTTTCTACTTCATCCAGTAGGAAAACCTGCTTGGAATCTTTTAACGCATTAATTTGTTGGCTATTTCTTGTTCAGTAAAAATTTATCTTTTAGACTATACACTTGCATTTCCTTTGCACTCGGTATTCATGCTTGATATTTTTATTGCATGTCTTGACCTTGCGCTTGGTGTGCTGGTTATTCTACTGGTACATAGTAACTGCAAGAAAACACTAAGACAGTTACTATGCAAATAAAGACAGAACTAATTAAGATGCCTGTCAGGCACTTCCACCTAGACAAACATCTAATTCACATCTTTAATAACATTTTCGAGTAGGATAAGTGAGGTATATTAACAAAAAGCACAGGGCATAGCTTTTTGGGCCCCATGGCAATACACTTCTGGCCGGTAACTGGTGTACTGGGCAGAAGTTTCCCTTAAATAACTCACCACCCGAAAAGCTTAAGATCTCCTGGCTCCAAAAGCACAAAAGTGCTGTGGACTCTTTTTAGTGATTGAGTAGGTGGCCCTGAAAAGGGCCGTGTTCTTTGAGTTATCCCTCCGTTCCTTAGCCTCCAAAGCCGTAAAGTGTGCGTCCTTGGCGTTTCAAAGCGTAGACTACATCCATGGCCGTTACAGTTTTCCGTTTGGCGTGCTCCGTATAGGTGACAGCGTCCCGGATCACGTTTTCTAGAAAAACCTTCAGCACCCCTCGGGTCTCCTCGTATATGAGGCCAGAAATGCGTTTCACGCCGCCGCGACGAGCCAGGCGGCGGATAGCTGGTTTAGTAATTCCTTGGATGTTATCTCGTAGAACTTTGCGGTGGCGTTTTGCTCCACCTTTACCAAGACCCTTGCCACCTTTACCACGACCGGACATTTTAGCAAAGTAGAAAGCTGATTCTTATTCCAAAGACTAAAGTCATAGTTATAGCTCCCTTTCGGACCTCATTGAGGACTACAAATGAAGGCGGTCAGAGTAGGCGGGAACAGTTCTAGATATCGGGATTTATCCCCGCCCACAATTCTGTTTTCACTCATCTGATTCTTCAAAGGGTTATGAATAATGAAAAAAAAGCTCTCTGGATTACCATTAGTGAACTCTTTTCATTTTCCAAACCTATATATATTTACATTTGTTATTACCGATTGTTCACATCATGTCACGTCGTTGACCTACTGAAATCATTTATTGTGTTACATTTAGAAAATAATTTATTTTCTAATAATATAATTCTATAATGTATAAATAGCACAAGGGACACTTTTCGGGATTTGTGGGAATAAACCTGTATCCTCATGTTTGCTAGCTTCTGTTTTGAGTTATCAGGTGTTGTATTTCTTCAGCGCGCCACCTCCTGGACCACTCTAGTGCGTTATTTCTCAAGCTTCTTAGTGCCATACCCTAAATGTGATATTTCAATGAATCACTCATATTTCATTCTAAAATTATTTTTTTATACTTTAAGGCAAAGTAACACAGTGATTCTGATAAAATTATTTTTGAAGATCATATGCAAAAAATTCAGCAATAGGTTTATTTATTTATCTATTTATAATAGAGACAGATACAGAGAGAGTGAGTGGAAGAGATCACAACACCGAATCTTCCTTCAATGCTGTGAGGGTTGGACTTAAACCAGCCTTATGCAAACTATACAGGTGTGCTATTTCACTTGCTCTCAGATTTCTTTTAGCATTTTTCTTCCTCCTCTTCCTCATTTTCTTCCTCTACTCCTCCTTCTACCCCTCTTCTATTTTATTTATTTACATATTTATTTTCCTACTAGGGTTATTACTTGGACATTTGTCCTGTCATCATTTCTGGTAGCCATTTATTTTTTCTTTCTGTTTGGCATAGGGTGAGAGAGAATAGAGAGGAACAAGGAGATACACAGAGAAGAGACACCGACAGCACTGTTCTACTGCTTTGACGATTTCCTCTTCCTCCAACCCCTCCACCTCCTAGGTGAAAACCCTAGCCTTGAACCCAGGTGAAAATTGTAGTAGTTCAGGGAAGAGTGATTGAGGACCTGACTTGCATTGTGATGAAGATGGAGAGCAGGGCATCAAAGGGGGAATATTCTGAGACACTTTGGTAGAATTGGCAGTTTTTTAGGGACATAAAAAAAAAAAGGAAGGTGTTAAGATCAATTTATTTGGCACTAGGATCATTTATCACTGATGTGTTTATTATTGGGAAGCATGCAGTCTTTAGTCTCTTTACATCCACTACACTTCTGATGTTCCTGGCCTGGTTTTTGGCATTTGTTTATCATTTTTATTCACCTGTAGAATGAAATTAAAAACATTACAAATTCTTTATTTGTTGATATAAGGAGAAAGAAAAATGAGAGCATTGCTCTACTAAATGGGATTCTAGGGCTGAACTCAGGCTTGAGAGTCCAAGGACCTGTTTACTGAGCCACCTGTAGGACCCCCTAGCAAAGTTTTAATCATGACAATAACAATGTGATTTGAAAATCAAAAAGTAAAATTTTGGTTACCTGCTCATCATTCACTGATGATAACTATCATGACCCCATTTAATTTCATTTTAATGTCCCACTGATTGACTCCATAATTAAAAAACTTTCTTATGTTGAACAAGATAGCTTTACACTGCACTGGAAGGATGCTTTGATGCTGTGGCCTACAGTCCACTTACTAATAAGTATAGATCTACATTTTTTCCCCCCTCTCCATTTTAGAGGTGTTAAAAAAATGTTATGGCAGAAGCATCTAAATTTTTGTCATTCTGTTGGGAAAAACTTTTATAAGTTTTTACTCTCCAGTGTAAAATACTCTCCAGTGTTACAGAACCAAAGTAACCAAAGAATGAGATTTTTAATAGTTGAGTAGTATTCCATTGTGTATATGTACCACAAATTCCTTATCTACATATTTGTTGTTGGACACCAGGTTTGCGCTATTATAAATTATGCTGCTATGAACATAGATGTATACAGATTTTTTTTTTTTTTTCACCATAACACTGATAAGCTCTGGTTTACCGTGGTGCAGGGGGTTGAACCTGGGACTTTGAAGCCTCAGGCATGACAGCCTTTTTTGCATAACCATTATGCTATCTACCCCTGCTCCAGATCTCTTCTTACAAAGTGTTATCTTTGAATGGATCTCCAAGAGAAAAATTGGTCCACTATAGAATAGTGCCATATCTAGTGTTCTAATAAATCCTAGGAATTCGACCAATTTTCATACCCACCAGCAGTATAGAAGTTTTTCCCTAACACCCTAGATATTTGCAATGCTCTGCAATGTATGATATCTTTACAGGGGTGAAGTGATATCTAATTTATATCTGATAATCACTGGTTTTGTGCATTCATGTTTCTTGGTTTGCATCTTTTTGATGGAGTGTCCATGTCCTGTCCTCTCCAAGTTATCATACATGCTTCACCTGACTTTAAGGTGGAGCCGTTTTCGCCTCAGGTGTCGGTAGTAGGAAAGAACCTTGCACTCTCTCAGGTCTCACCAAACGCCTTCATCAAGTAACAAGAACCCCAGAAATTGACACATGCCGTATTGTCATAAGGCCTAATAAGTACAAGGAAGACATCCTTCCACCTAAATGTTAACTGTAACTAGGTAAATTCTCACTAAGCTGAAACTCAAGGCTATTAGCATTCCAGCACTTTTATAAAAAAGTGGGTGGCTCTTAAAAGAGCCTTTGGTTTCCGAAACCACAGGAACAGCTAAGTGGCTTACTTGCCCTTAGCTTTGTGGTGGCTCTCAGTCTTCTTGGGGAGCAATACGGCTTGGATGTTGGGCAGGACACCACCCTGCGCGATAGTTACACGACCTAACAGCTTGTTGAGCTCCTCGTCGTTGCGGATGGCCAGTTGCAGGTGACGCGGGATGATGCGGGTCTTCTTGTTGTCGCGGGCCGCGTTACCCGCCAGCTCCAGGATCTCAGCCGTCAGGTACTCCAACACCGCCGCCAGGTACACGGGGGCGCCGGCTCCGACGCGCTCCGAGTAGTTGCCCTTGCGGAGCAGGCGGTGCACTCGACCCACCGGGAACTGCAAACCGGCCCGAGAAGAGCGGGTCTTAGCTTTAGCCCGAGCTTTGCCTCCTTGCTTTCCACGACCAGACATTTTGAGAGAGAGAGAGAGAGAGAGAGAGAGAGAGAGAGATAATACACAGCAAAGAAACGAGGAGACTGGATTGAGGCTGTCCGCAACTTGGTAGTTATAGTTCTAGAAGGAATGGTAACACTCGAATTCCGATTGGCTGCGATAGTTAATTGGCTAGCTAACCAATGAGAAGTGTGATGAGGCTATCATATTTGCATATAGCGTCAGTAATGTATTGTCAAATCACATTCGCATATTCTTGCTTCCTCATTTGCATGTACGATGTATAAAAAATCCTCAATCCTGAAACTTAACAGTCTTTTGTCTTAACCTTTAAGTGGTAAGAATCTTGAACATTCAAGATGCCCGAACCAGCGAAATCTGCTCCTGCTCCAAAGAAGGGCTCCAAGAAGGCTGTGACAAAGGCGCAGAAGAAGGACGGTAAGAAGCGCAAGCGCAGCCGCAAGGAGAGCTATTCCGTCTATGTCTACAAGGTGCTGAAGCAGGTCCACCCCGACACTGGCATCTCATCCAAGGCGATGGGCATCATGAACTCCTTCGTGAACGACATCTTCGAGCGCATCGCCGGCGAGGCTTCCCGCCTGGCGCACTACAACAAGCGCTCGACCATCACCTCCAGGGAGATCCAGACTGCCGTGCGCCTGCTGCTGCCTGGAGAGCTGGCCAAGCACGCCGTGTCGGAGGGCACCAAGGCTGTCACCAAGTACACCAGCTCCAAGTAAATGGCTTACAGGCAGTGAAAACCAAAAGGCTCTTTTCAGAGCCACACAATCATTCTTCTAGAGAGCTTTAATTCTGTTATTTAGCACTTTCATAATGCAGGTATCTTTATTATACACTAGGGGCCATTCTAGGGATGTGAGGAAAACAATTTATTACTGTTAAATGAGCTCATGCTTTTATGGGATTCTTGGGGCCTGAACAAAGAACTTAAAGCTTTTAGGGAAGGCTGCAGACTGAGTACAGAAAGTGAAAGAGTTTTGCATAGAAAAATAGGTCCTGGATTGGGGGAGAGAAAATGATTATCCAAAGAAACTCATCCTGAAGGCTCCAAAGTCCTAGGTTCAATTCCACACCTAACCACCATAATCCAGAGCTGAGCAGTGTCTGGCTTAGAAGGGAAGAAGAAAAAGGAGAGAAAGAAAGGTGGACTGGCTTTTTTGACAACTCAATGGTATAAAAGTAATAAAGCACTGAGATTTCTCAGTACCAGAATACAAGACTCGTGCTTTAAATTCCAGACCCCACATTCAATCTTCATTCCTTCCTTATACCTCACACTTCACACTAAGCATTGTTCAGTCTTTTCTTTGTAGGATTTAATAAGTGCTTAAAAGAAGAATAGCACAAGGATTGAATGATGTGAAATCAGTAGTTACTGCTGATATCAGATATACTAGCAAGGAAGACTGAATCGTTGCTTTGTAATATCTGGAGACAGTGACGCTCGTTTTCAATTTTAAGTATCCTTTTTAAAAAAAACTTTTAAAGATACTTATTTTCCCTTTTCTTGCCCTTGTTTTTTATTGTTGTAGTTATTGTTGTTAGATAGGACAGAGAGAAATGGAGAGAGGAGGGGAAGAGAAAGACACCTGCAAACCTGCCTCACCGCCTGTGAAGGGACTCCCCTGCAGTTGGGGAGCCGGGGGCTGGAACAAGGATCCTTACACTGGTCTTTGCGCTTTGTGCCACGTGTGCTTAACTCGCTGCGCTACCGCCGACTCCCTTAAATATCCTCTAAGTATCCTATTGTTCAAGTCATTGTTTCAAAATGATGTATCTAGTATATAATCTAGAATCAACAGTCTTTTAAACAACCCTAATAGCTACCTGTAATGTGTAATTTAGTTTTGACATGTTGAGAGGCCCATCTTTCCACCAGATACTTTAAAGGTTAACATCAACATAACCAAAAGCTAACCTGTGAGAACACCAAGCCAACTATCAAAGTCATTACAACTCTTAAGTGAAAAACTGTGTGGCTCTTAAAAGAGCCTTTGGAATGAGGTGTAAAGACGTCCGTGTTACAGCAAAATACATTTCACAGTTCTTGATTGTTACAGCTCTAAGGGATCCCAAAACGAAACTGAAGGGACGTAGGAGGGCATACTTTTGCTTTATGCCGCCGGTTTTAGCGGCTCCTACCGAGCTTGAATCTAACTCCCATATTTGGCCCAGGGTTTTTATCCATTTTACGAGGGCTTTTTGCATTTAGGGCACATCTGTGAGCAGATTTGCAAAAAGCAGGAGCAGTGCAGTGGGGATAGTTGGGACATCGGGATGAAGAGTAGGGCCCTCTTCTCACCACAGGGGTTTCTCCCTCTAATTCTTTGCTAGGTGACTTTCATTCAGTCTAACTTTACTTGGAGCTGGTGTATTTGGTGACAGCTTTGGTGCCCTCTGACACAAAGTTCGTGGGCGGCACCCTAGCCTTCCTTGTGCGCCTTGGTCAAGGCTTTGATGTTCCTTCTTTGGGAAAGGTGCTGATTTCTCTGCCTTAAGTATGTATAAAACTAAATAGAAGTAATAAGGGCAGCAAAAGGGAATAAATAAATATAACTAAATAGAAGTACAGTATGTATTAATAAGGGCTTTATGCAAATATGGCGTTAAAAACTTGTAGCCTTTGATTGGATGCAGTTGCAACTTTGTATGCAAATTAAGTGATATAGTTCTTTGTAATTGGTTAAAATCTTAGAGTTCGTTTTAGCCAATAAAACGATGAAATTTACAATGCGGCTTGCAAGTATATTTACTTTTCATTTGTAGAAAGACACTAGTTATATATATTTTCCTTTCCTAAAGATTATATCAAATTCTTAGGGTGTCTGGCGGCGGCAAACAAGGTGGTAAGGCAAGAGCTAAAGCCAAGAGCTCTTCTGTAGTACCTGACTGCTGAGATTCTAGAGCTGGCGGCCAACGCTGCCCGAGGCAAGAAGACTCTCTTCTTATCCCGCGCCATCTGCAGCTGGCCATCCATAACTACGAAGAGCTCAACAAGTTGCTAGGGAAAGTTAACTGTCGCTCAGGGTGGCGTTCTGCCTAACATTCATGCCGTAAGAAGACCAAAGAAGAGTGAGAGTCACCACAAAGCCAAGGGCAAGTAAATATGAAAACATAGTTTCAGGTCTTGCAATCCAAAGGCTCTTTTCAGAGCCACCCGTCTCTAATGAAATAGCTTGCATAGAAAATTAGTAATCATGTGGTCCAGCAAGGTGGCGTAGTGATAAACCTTTGGACTCGCAAGCAGGAGGTCCCGAGTTCGATCCCTGGCAGCATATGTGCCACAGTGATGTCTGGTTCTTTGTCTTATCTTTCTCATAAATAAAATCTTTAGGGAGTCGGGCTGTAGCGCAGCAGGTTAAGCGCAGGTGGCGCAAAGCACAAGGACCGGCATAAGGATCCCGGTTCGAACCACGGCTCCCCACCTGCAGGGGAGTCGCTTCGCAGGCGGTGAAGCAGGTCTGCAGGTGTCTATCTTTCTCTCCTCCTCTCTGTCTTCCCCTCCTCTCTCTATTTCTCTCTGTCCTAGCCAACAACGACAACAACAATAATAACTACAACAATAAAACAAGGGCAACAAAAGGGAATAAATAAATAAAATAAATATTTAAAAAAAATAAAAAATAAAATCTTTAAAAAGAAAACTTAGTATTCCTATAGACTTTAAGAATTTGTTAATCTTGAGGTAGCTGCGGGTATTTGTCAACCTTCAGGAATAATGAGCTATGGAAATGTCCAAAACCAAAAGCATATCTTTTAAAGCATATTGCTTGTCACAGATTCACCTATGTAGTAGGGTGTCAGTTTATCCTGAAGAAAGTTTTTACCGGGAATGACTACTGAGCTATAGAATAATTGTAATTAAACTGTTACCTTTAAAATTACATTTTTATGGGGTGGAAAACATACAATTCCTCCTACAGTAACTTATGTTTGCCTCAGCTTTATTTTCATGGTTTTAATTGTAGATAGGACGCCTGTGCTATGTCCACTGCAGTTAGAGCATATGACATGCTAACCATGCGGTTCAGCAAGATAGTTATCTTCTATTTGCTAATTTATTAATTTATCCTGACTAAAAATCTCAGTTGAAGTTGTTGAACGCAGCAGGGTGTGCTTTAATCTGTGAGTGTTAAAAGCAAAATGTGTTAATGTAGTTTATATACCTGGTATTAAATTATATCATCTACAGTGGTGATTTAGGAAAAGTTAAAATACTTGAAAAATGAGGTGAAATTAAAATCAAAATATACAAATGCAAACGTTATCCGGAAATTATGGAATTATTACGTGAATGGGACTGTGGTGGTTTTGAAAGGTGTAAGAAGGCATAAGTGATGGTGTTTTGCATTTATCTAATAGAGAATCAAGAGTGCCATATATGATGCTGGGGGTTGAACTCAGGGCTTAATAATTGAGGATCCAATACTTTATCCACTGTGCATCCCAGGCTATCAGTTTATATTATTTAGCGTTTCAGTTTCCTTTTTTCCTCTAGATAGAATTGGGGTAAAGTTAGCTTTCATAAACTAGAATGAAAATAAACACCTGTCAAATAACTTTTAGCACAGCACTTTAAAAAATAACTTTGTTGGAGGTTTTGTCAAAAATTTTAGTGAAATCTAGTTTTAGTTTTCATAATTTAGAACTTTTATACAGCAATGAATTATCACTATAATGATTTATTAAGAATCGGAGAAGGAAATCCTTTAAAAGACAAAACATCCGTACTGAAATCCGTACTGAAGAAGTTAATTTTTATGTTCATGGCTTCTAAGTGTCATGTGACCAGGAAGTGATAGTTTCTACCAATACACACACTGCGAACCTTAGAGAGTAAATGCCTTGTCCAATCAGAACGAGACTTGCTTTATTTATACTTGTTGTGGAGGCTGAACCTCATTTCACAATCAACTAGCTGTTCCTCATAGATTAGGAAATAGCGCGTACTAAACAGACTGCTGGGAAGTCTACAGGTGGCAAAGCGCCGCGTAAGCAGCTGGCTACTAAGGCAACCCGCAAAAGCGCTCCGGCCACCGGCTGCGTGAAGAAGCCCCATCGCTACCGGCCCGGGACAGTGGCCCTCCGCGAGATCCGCCGCTACCAGAAGTCCACCGAGCTGCTGATCCGCAAGCTGCCGTTCCAGCGGCTGGTGCGGGAGATCGCCCAAGACTTCAAGACCGACCTGCGCTTCCAGAGCTCTGCTGTGATGACTCTGCAGGAGGCTTGTGAGGCCTACCTGGTGGGGCTATTTGAGGACACTAACCTGTGTGCCATCCATGCTAAGCGTGTGACCATCATGCCTAAGGACGTCCAGCTTGCCCGCCGTATTCGTGGGGAGAGGGCATAAGTTGCTTTCCCCACGAGGTGCCAACCCTAGACTCAAAAGGCTCTTTTCAGAGCCAATCATCCTGTCTGAGGTTGCTGTACACTTGGCTCTACTTAGATTCCCAGGGATATTACTATGGGTGACTTTAATTTTTAAATTTTTATTTGTTGGGTAGAGAAAGCTTTTTTTATATGTATATATTGATATATGTGGCTGTTGAGGGCTCTAGGAAAATCCCCTCAGAGTTCTCCAGGAATTGGATGAATAACTCCAATTACACTACCTGTGTTAGCAAAGGAAGATAATTTAATAATACATAGAGGGAATACTCCCCACAACCTGGCCTCCTATTTCTTCTCCTAGTCTGTGATGCTAGTTTGAGTCCCCAGAGTGGGAGGGGGTGGAATTATTTCCCTTTCACCTCGACAATTACAAAGGAAACATAGCATATTAAAATACCACCATCAACTTAACCATCCAGATTGATGAAACTTTAGCATGTGTTTATTAATAAATAGCATAACTTAAAAATCATCACTGCTTAGATTTATACTTAAATGACAACTTGCCATATTAACATCTAAAAATTCAATGTGATATGAATATAGCACAGGTTCTCCTAATTACATTTTTTTTCACTTTTTTTTTAATTGGGGAATTAATGTTTTACGTTCAACAGTAAGTACAATAGTTTGTACATGCATAACATTCCCCAGTTTCCCATATAACAACACAACCCCCACTAGGTCCTCTGAATCCTTCCTGGACCTGTATTCTCCCCACGCACCCACCCCATCCTAATTACATTCTTACTTGCATCTGTTGTTATAAAAAAATTCTATAATATGGGACCGGATGGTGGCGCACCTGGTTGAGCGCACATGTTACAGTGCTCAAGGACCTGGGTTCGAGCCTCAGGTCTCCAACTGCAGAGGGAAAGCTTTGCAAGTGGTGGAGCAGGGCTGCAGGTATCTCTCTTTCTCTCTCCCTCTCTATCTCCCCTAACCTCTCGATTTCTGGCTGTCTACATTCAATAAATAAAGATAATAAAAAAATTCTATAATATAACTCAAAAGTAACCAGGGAATGAGACCTGAGGCCACATAGAGGACAGGGAGTTTCATTTATTTCATGTTAACGAATTACAAGCAGATTACCACCAGGCCTGAACAACCTTGAACCTCAGCACCCGACTTTTATCTTTTTCAAGATGGGCACAGCACAAGCGTATTGGTTACAGAGTCCATCAAGGTGCTTACAATAAAGGTGAGAGCAGGTTGGCTATAATCAAGAGTCTGCCACTTGGGATAATAGAATGAGGAAGTGAGAGTTTACCAGCAATATGTTTATATTCTTTACCTGGGATTTTTCTTTTTTTTCTTTTAAAATATTTATTTATTCCCTTTTGTTGCCCTTGTTGTTTTTCATTGTTGTAGTTATTATTGTTGTTGTTACTGATATCATCATTGTTGGATAGGACAGAGAGAAATGGAGAGACGAAGGGAAGACAGAGAAGGGGAAGGACAGACACCTGCAGACCTACTTCATTGCCTGTTAAGCTCCCCTGCAGGTGGGGAGCCCGGGGCTCGAACCCGGATCCTTACACCGGTAATTGTGCTTTGTACCACTGCGTTTAACCGGCTATGCTACCGCCCGACTCCCGGGATTTTTCATTTCCTTTTTTTTTTTTTTTTTAATATTTTATTATTTATTTGAAACATAGGAAGAGAGAGAAAGACCCAGACATCACTCTGGCACATGTGCTTCAGGGGATTGAACTCAGGACCTCACGCTTGAGAGCCTGATGCTTTATCCACTGCGATACCTCCTGGGCCACGGGATTTTTCATTTCACTGGAAATGAAGGAGAGGCTCAAGTACAGTTGGAATAAGGATAAAGATGAAGTTTTACTATATAGTCATTTCTAGATATCTCTTAATCCTGTGTCCCCAAAGAACTTTACTTAAATTCATTTGTGTGAACTGTCAACACTTGGAACAACTTTGATCCAATTTGATCCTCCTCAGAGACCATAGAGAAAAGGCCAAATCAACTGAAACTCCTCGAGGGAATTAATGGTGAACTAAATCTTAAGTACTTATTACTTTGAATACTTCTCAGAGGACTCTTTTAGCAAATTAGCATAATTTCTTAGCCATTTGTATTTAGAGGTGATGAATATTGGCCCATTTATATTAACAATCTGTGTTTTTCTTGTTCCAAAAATTTGTTGTGCAGAAACATTTACCCTGTGCAGAGATTCAAGAGACATTTTAGGAATGTGAGCATTCATTGGCTGCTTGGAGATGGGAAGGATAAGATATGCCATGCTGATTGGGGAGACCTTCCTCAAAGCTTTGTGCTGTCTGGCTAGACAGGTCTCAGTGGTATCTGGTATACATTAGGGCTTTCTCCAGGAATTTGGTTAGTCAACTTTATTTTTACCTTTTCATCCTCTCTCTATTTCATCGTCACATTCCTGGAATGTCTCTTGAATCTCTGCTGAGTGTAAAATCTCTCTGGACACACACACACACACTTATATATATATATATTATTATTATTATTGGTAACACAGTGAAAGTTCCTTCTGTGTGGCCAGTGCTGGGCTCAGACCTTGGCCATGAACTTGGCAAAGTGTTGCAGAAAATGTTATGGCAAAAACAGTTATCCTTGAAGAAATTCAAGAGCCATTCCAGGAGTGTCTGGAGAATACAGTTTAACAATAATGGGCCACAGAAAGAGCTCATGCTCTTAAAGAATTCTAGGCGCCGAACAAAGGGAAGGTGCAGCTTTTATGGAGGCACTGCAGGCTGATATCAGAAAGCATTCTCATAAAAGTGGATGAGTGGTGATGGGGGAAGGGGGGGATCTTCAACCCATTGCTCAGGGTCTGGTTGTCTTAGTTACTGTTATCATGTATATATATATATATATATATATATATATATATATATATATGGATTTTATTTATTTATGAGAAAGATAGGAGGAGAGAGAAAGAACCAGACATCACTCTGGCACATGTGCTTGAACTCGGGAGTTCATGCTTGAGAGTCCAAAGCCTTACCACTGCGCAACCTCCAGGACCACTTACTGTTATCTTTTCCTGGATAGCGGTGTTTTGGGAAGGTTAACCTTAGGATTCATAAAAGCATAACTCTGAGGAGGCTGGAGTCTTATAGTATTCAGTGGCTGCATTGGAGATGGGCAGGATTTAGAAGTTTTAGGACCTTTCAGGATAAGATATACCACTCAGGTGGGCAAGACCTTTTTCAAGGCCTTGTGCTATTTGGCCAGAGGAATCTGGGCCTTCTCTTCTGTACATTTGGATTTCCCACAGGAGTTTGGTTAGTTAACTCTTTTTTTGCACTAACATTTTCTCTTTTTCTTTTCTATTTCAAAAGCAGTGCACTATTCAAATACTGGTCCTATGTCTCTGATTTATGATACACGTTTAAAGCTCCTGAAGTAGCTGTATTTTATTTTTGTTAATTAGTTAATCAAGTTTACCAGAGCACTGCTCAGCTCTGGCTTACTGTGGGGTTGGGTCTTGAAGCTGAGACCTAAGATTCTCAGGCGTGAAAGTCTTTTGCATACATACATTTTACTATCTTCCCAGCCAGTAGCTGTAGTTTTATATATGAATCTAAATTAAATTTTTAAAAAAATTATCTTTTATTTTGTTTGATAGAAACAACCAGAAATCAAGAGGGAAGGGGGTGATAGAGAGGCAGAGAGACATCTGCACCACTGTTTCACCTGTAAAGCTTTCCTCCTTCAGGTGGAGACCAGGGACTTGAACCCAGGTCCTTGCGCACAATAACATGTGTGCTCAACCAAGTCCACCTGGACCCCTTTGTTTTGTTTTTATGATTTATTTTAGTGCCAGCAAAATAGCTCTTTTAGATAGTATGCTGCTTTGCCATGTTTATGAGTCAGGTTTGAGTTTGACCTCCTCTGCATTGAAGGAAGCTCTGGTGCTATGGTCTCTTTAAGAAAACAAACAAACAAACAAATTGTGTTACTTTATTGTTTTTAATAATGAGAGAAAAGGACCATAACATTACTCTGTCACATGCAATGTTGGGGATCAGACTAAGGAGCTCATACTTAAGAGTTCAATGCTTTATTCACTGTAACTTTGGACCAAGATATTTATTTATGAGAACCAGAGCACTGTTGTTTTTTTTTTTTTTTTTTTTTTATCACCAGAGCTCTGTTCAGCTCTGGCTTATGGTGGTGCAGGGGATTGAACCTGGGGCTTTGGAGCCTCAGGCATGAGAGTCTATTTGCATAACCATCATGCTATCTACCCTCTGCCTCCAAGAGTACTACTCTTGCATATGTGATGCCTGGAACTGAACTTGAACTCTGGACCTCATAACCATAAATCAAGCACTCTAGCCACTGTGCCACCTCCCTGGCTGAACCTCAGATATTAACACCAGTTACAGGGACTGGAATAAGAGAACTATTGGGCAATTGTTCAGACTAGTTGATCAATGGTGATTATTGAGGCAATTGCAGTGTCAGTGTTTTCTGCTATGAAAAAAATGCAGAAATGTAGAATGAAAATAAAGGAGAGTGTCTGAAATCTCAGTGGAAAGCAAAATAATCTCTTGAAATGTGGTAAGAAAGGAAATCATTTATTAGTTTATATGAGTACAGGTCTTCATTTTGGAAAATATCAAATCATAGCAAGTTTAGATAAACAGTTTAGAAATAATTTACCCTGGTCTGGAGGAATTGCTCAGTTGGCAGGACATCTGCCTTGCCATGTTCTGGGCCTGGGTTGGAGTCCTGATACCACATGGGCATGCACAGGGGCACCCCTGGTGCTCTGGTATCTCTCTTGCTCTCCTTTTATCTCTATCTGAAAATAAAATAAATATATCTACCAGCTTTATTTTTAAATTTGTGATAATTTTAGCTGGAACTGGTCCTTAGTTTTTCCCTCCTATCTTTCTGTAGAGAGAGGGTCCTCCCTGAATCTGACATTCTGATTTCCTCTACTTCCCCCACAGTACCCTAATATGATCACTGCTCAGGAAGTCACTATCAGCAAAGTTATGCAGCAGGTTTGAGACCAACAAGATAATATTTATACCTGAGTTCACCTTCTTATCTTTATTCTGCAAAATAGCTATTTTTTTGTGTCAGTCTTCAGAAAATCTAAATTCCTATTCAACTTTATTTCTTTTTCTTTTTCTTTTTTTTAAAAGATTTTATTCATTAATGAGAAAGTAGGAGGAGAGAGAGAAAGAATCAGACATCACTCTGGTACATATACTGCCAGGGATTGAACTCAGGACCTCACACTTGAAAGTCCACCTCCCAGATCACCCTATCCAACTTTCTAATTCTCAACTTAGTTAATATAATCTCCAGAATCATAGATAAAGTTTTTTTTTTTGTCATCTATTTGGTAAAAAAAAAAAATGTTCCACCTGGTTGAGTATTATTATCATTTCCCCCCATTTTATAGGCAAAGAAGCTAGAAAACCTCAGTCAAGAAGTTCACTCCCCAATGTCATTATTTATAAGTGTTGGTATCTGGATGAAAATTTAGGCTGACTTTGACTTGATAGCACAATAACTACATTAATATTCTTATTATCTCCTGGTTAATTTATCCATCCAAAAGTCAAGGGGTGGAGGAGATAGCAATGCTTATCTAAAAGATTTTCATTTCATGAGGGCCAGGCGGTGTCACACCTGGTTAAATGCACATAGTAAGATTTTCATTCCTAAAGCACTAAAGACCAGGTTCAATCTCCTATACCACCATAGAACAGGACTGAGCATTTCTCCGGTAGAAAAAAATAAAATAAAATAAAATAAAATAAGTCTTTTTTGGGGTATTTAAAAAAATTAATTCATTTTTTATTTCTTTATTGGGGGATTAATGGTTTACAGTTGACAGTAAAATACAAGAGTTTGTACATATATAACATTTCCATATAACAATACAACCAAAATAAAAAAAGTCTTTAAAACAAACAATATCACAAACACAAAAAGCAAGGTTTTCTCTTCCCAGACTTCCTTTTATTTTCCTTCACTGCTCTACAAGAATGTATTTTGACTTCTTAAAAATTAACAATGTCATTCTTATCTGTATATGTAAGCTACTTGATTAGATAAGACCCCATAGTAATTATTTGAAAATTACTATTTTCCTATTTAATAAGCACACAGACATGTGTATAGGTATAATTTAACAGATACTGGATTAAAAAGCCAAACTAGGAAAGTTTCTTGGGTTTAACTTTATAAGAGAGCAGCTGTGCTATCCAATGTTGTTCCCATTAGCCACGTATAACACTGATCTCCCAATTTGACTAATTCTATAGAAAAACTAAGATTTTTTTTTTTAAACTGATTTGCTTCATAAGTATAGGCAGTTGTTGCAAATAACAACAAGGTTATAGGATCTATCTATCTATCTATCTATTTATCTTTAACAAGAAAGAGAGAACAGGGCACAAGTCTAGCTTACTTGGGATTTAATTTGAGATCTTGTAGTTTCTGGTATGAAAGCTTGTTGCACTGTTTCTGACTTTGTAGGATTTTAATTAGGTATCTAATAGACAAACAATTTCAGGTATAAACCATGTATAAAATAAACTTAGTCTTTAAACTGTTCAAGAAATGGTAATGAGTGCACCCGGTTAAGCTCACATATCACTAAGCTCAAGGACCTGGGTTCGAGCACCCACTATGCTCCCCACTTGCAGGGGGTCCACTTCACTAACTGCGAAGCAGGTCTACAAGGTCTCTCTCTCTCTCCCTCTCTCTCTCTCTGTGTCCTCTCTCGATTTTTTTTCTGTCCTATCTAATAAAAAAAAATAAATAAAATGAAATTTAAAAAATAGCTATGGGCAGCTGGTGGATTCAAAGTGCTGCCACTAAGCCCCAGCTCTGATGGTAATAAAATAATAATAATAATAATGGAATGGTAATAATGGATCTAAAATGGAGTATCTATCCCATGCCAATAGGAATTTGCTGAAACACACAAAGTACAAGGAAGATAAAATATAATTATGTTGGTTAGGAGAGACTTCTTTTCAAAGGATTATTGATAGTGAAAACTGGGGTTATTGCAATAGAGGGAGGGTGATTTAAAAAAAAAAATTCTTTATTGGGGAATTAATGTTTTACATTCAACAGTAAATACAATAGTTTATACATGCATAACATTCCCCAGTTTCCCATATAACAATACAACCCCCACTAGGTCCTCTGTCATCCTTCTTGGACCTGTATTCTCCCCACCCAGCCACCCCAGAGTCTTTTACTTTGGTTCGATACACCAATTCCATTTCAGGTTCTACTTGTGTTTTTTTTTCTGATCTTGTTTTTCAACTTCTGCCTGAGAGTGAGATCATCCCATATTCATCCTTCTGTTTCTCACTTATTTCACTTAACATGAATTTTTCAAGGTCCATCCAAGATCAGCTGAAAATGGTGAAGGCACCACTTTTTATAGCTGAGTAGTATTCCATTGTATATATATATCACAACTTGCCCAGCCACTCATCTGTTGTTGGACACCTGAGTTTCTTCCAGGTTTTGGCTATTACAAATTGTGCTGCCAAGAACATATGTGTACACTGATCTTTGTGGATGGGTGTGTTGGGTTCCTTAGGATATATCCCCAAGAGAGGAATTGCAGGATCATAGGGTAGGTCCATTTCTAGCCTTCTGAGAGTTCAAGGGTGACTTTTTTTTTTCCTCCAGGGTTATTGTTTTATCGTTGGAGGATATTGCGGGTCGGTGCTGGCACTACAAATCTACTGCTCCTGAGGCCATTTTTTGGATTTTTTTTTGGATAGGACAGAGAAATTGAGAGGGGAGGGGAAGATAGAGAGAGAGAAAGATAGACACCTGCACATCTGCTTCACTACTTGTGAAGTAGTAGTAAAACTATATATATTATAATATATAAAATTATATATATTATACATATATAATGTTAAATTATTTATTTATTTTACCAGGAAATTATGCAAATCTGGCTCCTGGTGGTACAGGAGATTGAACTTGGCATGAGAGTCTCTTTGCATCATCTCCCCTGCCCTCTTTACAGAAAATGTTAAACAAAGTTAGATAGATTTCAATATGAGGAAATATTGTGAAAAAGAGACTTGACTGGAAGAGATTATAAAACATATTTACCTTGAGACCAGTTGTTGAGTGGGACTCCTAGGGGTGTGTGTGTGAAGGAGTGTCCAGTTTTGGGGTCTGTATGATGTAGTAATTATAACTATGTCTTGAATGACTGGCATATTGATTAGGGGCAAAATGTCCTTCAGCTAGTCCTTGAAAAGGCAGGGAATGGGAATTTAGAAGGGAAAGAGTGTGGGCTAACACTTGATTCTCCCCAACTGCAGTATCCACATAGGATTCACACAAATAAATAATTACCAAAAATCTCATGTCTGGAACTTCAGGGGCTTTAAGAAGATGGCAAACACTGTAGCCCTAACCACTGGAGTCAATTGTCTTTTATTAATTAGTTATAAAGTACATCAAAGGAATTCTAAAAAAATTAAATTACTAGAAGGACAGTGGTTTGTTTAAGAGAACAAATGGTGTTAAAGGGAAATAACACAGAATAAGAAAATAAGGCAGTGTCATAGAGTCTCTTTTAGATTCTTGTTTTAAGTTCTGTCTTAACTAACATTCCTAAGGGAAGCCCAGCAGATTTATGGCTGCAATATCAGTAAGTCAAATACCTCCCTCATTCATGGCAGGTATCAAACTGGCTGTGGCCTGGAACTTTGGCATCCATTGACATCAATTCATGTGTGAGAAGTTACATATCTCTGCTGGCTATGCATAATAATTAGGCCATGGGCTGCAAAACTCTGTGGCAATTACAATGTAATAAATGTTCCATAGTATAGCTCAAAAATAACCAAGGAACAAGACCCTAAGCCACATGGAGGGCAGGGGGTTATGATTATTTTATGTTACCGAGTTACAGGCTGATTCCTACCAGACCTGCACAAGATCGTATCCTCAGCACCCAACTTTTATCAGTTTCAAACGGGGCACGGCACAAGGTGACTGGTTACAGAGTCCATCAAAGTGCTGACAATAAAGGTGAGAGCAGGTTGGCTACAATCAGAGCCTGCCACTCACTCGGGATACTGGAATGTAGAAGTGGGCGTCCACCAGGAGCCTATGGATTTTTCATTTCAACAAGTTTGGAAAATAAAAGCCTAGCAAACCCAAGTGTGTGTGTGTGTGTGTGTGTGTGTGTGTGTGTGTGTGTGTGTGTGTGTGTGTTGTGGTGTATGTGTGTGGAGGAAACCAGAGCATCTAGCACCTACAATGCCATGGAAATGAAATTGGAACATAATACTTATGATTCCAGAGTTGTATCCACTGATTCTCCTCCTGACTCATAATGGGAGATTTTGTTATTTGGCCTTTCCACAGCACACAAACTTGGAGACTGATACCTGAAATACCACCTCCACATTTGAATAAGAATGAAGTATTAATAATTTGCATAGAATATTAAAAAATAAGGCTAAAAATGAGAGAGGAAGGGGGTTCTGAAAAGCAACATCATGCTTTCCCCCAGGCATGGAAGCATGCTTCAAATGTTAATAAACAAACTTTCCCTAGCACAAATGAGATCTTGAACTTTTGTTAGTGGCAGAAAAATGAACCTGTAGCAACTATTTAGGTGCACTATTCCTCCCCCCCACATTCAATAAAAGGTAAACTATCAGTTATAATCATCCCTATCTCATTTTCGATTTTTCTGGGTCTAGATGGAGGAAAGGGCACAGTGCTTGTGCAGAAGTCTTATATGTGAGAGTTCCCAGTCCTGTCCTGGTACAACTCTATCCCATTTGCTCTAAATAACAAGTAGACATTCATGCCTCATGCTCTGAGGTCCCAGGTTCTATCTCTCTCTCTTTGTATGTTTCTTTCTGTGTCTTCTCTCTCATAAATAAATGAATAAAATATTTTAAAAATAGTGATTATTTGATGACAAAATAAAGGGTATTTCTTAAACCATAGAATTGTTATTTTTTGTTAGTATGATTTTGAATAAGCGATTTCCCTGAGATAATTTTTTTTCTCACAAAAATGATCTCTAGGGGTACACTATTAGGGCATATGTTTTACCATATTCAAGGTCACTGGTTTGAGCTCCAGCACCCAGTGGTATTGTGGTTGGCACTGGGAGAGCTCCATGCATAATGGAGTAGGGCTCTGGTATCTCCTTTCATAACCAGTCACTCTCTTTAAAGGGCCAGGGAATGCATGTTCAGGACCCTGGCTGTAAGTAGTCATTAGATAATGAGCAGATATCACAAGTTTCATCGTATTTTCTCATGATCCCTCACTCTCCCTTTTGGCCCTTATGTGACACAGTAAAGAATATTCTCCATTCTCAACCGCTGAGAGATGGCTCACCTGATAGAGTACATACTTTATGATGTTTAATGACCTCTCTTTGAGTCCCCAGGCCATCATATGTGGAACAGTTAATGTATTGTCAAGATTCTGTCAGTACTCAGTGGCCATACAGAGTGCAGGTCAGCAAGGTCAGTTTAACAAGAAAGAATTATAACAAACCTCTATGGCCATAAATGACATAATGGCATAGTAGGTTGACTCAGCCTCCCTTTGGAGAGTGGGGCAGTCCCCACCATTGCTGCTCTGCAGTGAGGACAAGATCCTGGAGAGCCCCACAAGAAGGTTTATGATGATGATCCTGATGCAAGTGACCAGTGATGGAGAGGGATCTGTCTGAGGTCTAGGCCCATCATATCTTTGTGGGAATCCAAGGATTCCATGACTAGAGCCTCAGATGATGGGGTGGCCTGGTAATGGCCAAAAAGGTCATGATTAAAGTATGCCAGTCACTTGCCCTTATCCAGCTTTTGTAGTCCTTTATCTGATAAAGTTAGATTTACAGATTAAGGGAAGTGAAGTAGGGGTTAAGAAGAGCATCTATCTGGGAGTATGGACCGACCAGTCAACGCCCATGTTCAGCGAGGAAGCAATTACAGAAGCCAGACCTTCTACCTTCTGCAACCCTTAATGACCCTGGGTCCATGCTCCCAGAGGGATAGAGAATGGGAAAGCTATCGGGGGAGGGGGTGGGATATGGAGATTGGGTGGTGGGAATTGTGTGGAGTTGTACCCCTCCTACCCTATGGTTTTGTTAATTAATCCTTTCTTAAATAAAAAAAAAAAAAAAAAAAAAAAAAGAAGAGCATCTAGGTGTAAGTAGTAAATAGTAAATATTTGATTAGGTACTTTATGGTATCTTTTCTAGGCCTTTCTACTTACTGATGCACTTCTTGAGTCTAACTCAACTCACTGCAGATTATTGATCACTTTTAGTTAGAGGTCCGTACTTTCTAACCTTTGTGTACATGTGCACGTGTATACTGTCCCTTAGGCCCCGGTCTATATCTAGGTTCTGTGATTTTGTTAGTGAATGTGCCATTTGAAATTGAAGCATGTATTTCAATTTTTCTAACCATGTATTAGAAAAGAGACCATCAATAATGACCCTGGGTCCATACTTTCAGAGGGTTAAAGAATAGGAAAATTATTAGGGGAGGGGATGGGATACGGAACTCTGCTGATGGGAATTGTACCCCTTTTATCCTATGGTCTTGTCAGTGTTTCCATTTTATAAATAAATAAATAAATAAATTAATTAATAAGCAAAGTGGCCATCAAAATTTTGTGTTTATTTTAATTCCCATGTTAGAGGTGACCTCTGAAATGTCAACTGAGCTGAATTACACTATTTTCCTTCAATAAGGTAACCAATATCGAAATAGTGCTTACCTCGGCTGCTCTACTCAGAACTTGATGCCAAAAAGCAAAGTGAAAAATAAGTAAATCATATGTCTGGAAAGCTGAGCTCCCAGGAGACAGAACTGAATCAATAGTGAATGCAGAATTTTAATTCTCCATAGATTTTATTATTTTAACATCTCATTTATATTTTATCACAGACTCATTCAGATTTCACCCAGAATAGTAATGTATGAGAAATGACTTTCCAATAACCAAGGCCTGTAACAGAAGTAAATTTTTTAATTCAAACAAACAACAACAAAATGAAAGACCTAAACAATTTTTTAATATTTTTTCACTCTGATAAAATTCTCCTTTTGAAGACTCATAAATCAAAGTTTACTAAACTAGGGTGTGTTGGCTTTGGCAGATATGCACACTAGTCAATAATTTTCAGAGAGACAGATTTCATTCTCTTTTTTTGCCTCCAGTCTCTGGGGCTTATTGCTTGCTCTACAAATCCACTGTTTTTGGTGGCCTTCCCCCCTTTTTTTATTAGATAGGACAGAGAGAAATTGAGAGGGTAGGGGGAAATAGAAAGAGACAAAGATATACACCTGCTGATCTGCTTCACCACTTGTGAAGCATTGCCCTTGCAGATGGAGAGAGGGGGCTCAAACCTAGGTCCTTGCACATAGTATTATGTGTGCTTAACCCAGTGTGCCAACAGCCCAGCTCACATTTCATTCTTCATAACATGTCAGGGTAGATTCAGGCTTTCAGTTATTTATTTATTTAACTTAGATTTACTTATTTGTTAGTAGAAGTGGGGGTGGGGGTGGAGAGGCAAGCAGAGCATCACTTTAATACATTTAATACTGGGGATTAAATCTGGGACATCATGACTGTGAAGCCAATGCTTTAGTCACTGCACAATGTCCAGGGCCATTTATAGTGTCAGTTGTTTGCATCAATTTCTTCTTTGCATTCATATCTCTCCCTTAATTGGAAAAGTGAAAAATGAGTTAGTATAAATTCTGCCATCAGCATTAATATTTGCCATACAAAGAGGGCTTTGTTTATGTGTTTATATAATATGCTATGAACAATCTCTACTCCAGTACTATCTAGACTTTACTCATTACCAGCATTAACAGACACTAACTCAAATTATGGTTAGTCAGTATATTCCTAGATAATGTGGTCTTTATTCCAAAGCCCCCATGATCCATCTTGAAGTAGGATTTAAACAGTTCAAAAATTTGTATTTTTCTCCTTAATTTTTTTGTCCTACACAGAAACAACCACCTGATTTTTATTTTAATACAGTGAATAATAATTATTTACAACTTATAAGTGTTTATTAAGCTCTCATGACTGTGGTCTGGGAGGTTACACAATGGATGGAGCAATGGACTCTCAAGCATGAGGTCCTGAGTTTGATCCCTGACAGCACATGCACCAGAGTGATGTTTGGTTCTTCCTCTCTCTTCTCCTGTTTCCCGTAAATAAATAAAATCTTTAAAAAAAATTCTCATGACTGTTTTGAAAACTTTACATGAATTGAAATAAAAAATCTACAGGCAAAAGAATGAGAATAACTGCTGCTGGTGGACTCTCACTTCCACATTCTATTATCCTGAGTGGTGGGCTCTGATTACAGCCAACCTGCTCTTACGTTTATTGTTAGCGCCTGATGGTTCTGTAACCAACTTGTGCTGCATCCTGCTTGAAACAGATAAAAGCTAGGTACTGTGGTACAAGTGAGTTCAGTTCTGGTAGGAGCAGGCCTGTAACCCGTTACCTGCCCTCCATGTGGCCTCGGTCTCGTTCTTTGGTTACTTTTGAGCTGTAACACTGGAGAGCTATATTATGGAATTTTCCACAACAGAATGATTTTACTTATTCTTAAAATAATTCTTAGAAGTAGTGTACTTTATGATTACATTATTGTATAGATGATGAAAGTGATGATGAAAGACCCAGAAGGATTAATCATTCAGTTAAACCACTGTGACAACGCAGCTTTGAGCTCTATTTCTGCTGTTCTACTTTCATATATATTTTAAATGATAAACTATAGTAACCAAACTCATTTAAATTTTACTTTTCTTGGTTTCAGTTACTTATGGTAAACAATATAAAATATATACAATAAGATATATTGAAACATATTCATATAGCTTTTGTTCTAATATACTACTATGATTGTTATTTTATTTTCAGTCATGGCTCTTAATCTCTAATTTTGCAAGCATTAAATACTAACCATTATTTTAGGAATATATAATTGGGAAAAGATCATAAGCAGCTTTTGAGGTGGTGCAGTGAACAAAGCATTGGATTCTCAAGTGTTAGGTTTTGAGTTTGAGTTCTTGTACCACTGTGCCAGGAGTGATTATTTGGCACTCTCTTTTCTTGTGATAAATGCATAAATAATTGTTAAAAGAAGAAAAAACAGTACAATTAAGATTTATTACTATTTGTTTTGGTTTCAGGCATACATTGGAGGGCTTGGGATATATCTCCTATTAGATAAGGAGAGACTGCTACACAGAAAACAGTGAGTCATAGGAGAAACTGTTACTATTTACAGATTATATACAACAGGTAAAAATCTCCCTCGCAGGCACCCAGTCTTGGATTAGTTTCCTTAGAGCAATTTAAAAGCTATTCCTAGGTTTGAGTTCCTTCTAGACTTTAGTCCTCAGGCAAGAAACAAACAAAAATCCCAAAACAACACAAAACAAAAAATAAAACTGCTGCAACGTTAGTGCACAAGCCTTTCATGCCTGAGCCTCAGAAATTTCATGCTAAATGCCTAGCACCACCACAAGCAAGAATTAAGCCGTGCTTAGGTATCTCTGTTCTTATCTCTATGAGAAACTCTTTGGAGGTGGTAAAATAGTTCATCTAGGGGAAGTCGGTAGCGCAGCGGGTTAAGGATTAAGAGCGAAGCGGTAGGATCAGGCGGAAGGATCCTAGTTCGAACCTCTGGCTTTTCGGCTCCCCACCTTCAGGGAAGTCGCTTCAGAGGGGTGAAGCAGGTATGTAGGTGTCTTTTCTCGCCTCATCTCTGTCTTTCCCTCCTCTCTCCGTCCTATCTAACAATGACATCAATCACAACAATAATAACTACAACAACAATTAAAAGAAAAAAAGGGCGACAAAAAGGAAAAAAAAAGTTCATGTAGGAGGGTACCTTCTTGGTGATCTTTATGTAGAGATAAGGACAGACAGACATACCTAAACACTACACTCCAGGCTGGTGTACTACTAAAGTTGCGCGATTTCCCTCACCCCTCCTTCCCTCCAGCTCTTTATCTGTTACCTTACACCTAATCACACATCTTAAAGTATTACCTCATTATTAATCTTCAGGACATTTAAACCACGATTCATTAAAATGATTTATTTATTTTATTCAGAGCTTCACATTACAGAACGAGAGAATCCAGAGCACTATTCTGATATAGGTACTGTCAGGGATCAAATCAGGAGCATTCAAGTCATGAGCTCTTCCAGCTTAGTTATTTTCCAGTCTGCTGAAGTTCTCTATTTTAAATAATAATAATAATTTTTTTGACAGAGAGATGCTGATAGAGACACAGAGAGAAATCTTAAATAATTACTGATTTAGCAGGATTTGGAGAAAGCTTAGCGAATGAATAGGGAGCCAGGCCTTACTATGCAGAGATCCTAGTTATGAGTACAGGTAACACATGGGAGCTCTACAGCAACTGAAGAAGCAGCTCCACAAATAGTGAAATAGCATAGTAAGTACCTCTCTTCTCTTGCTTGATCACACTATTTTCTGAAACAAACAAACAAACAAACGAAAAAATATAAGGGCTGTCAAAACAGCAGCCCTGGATAGTGCACCTGATTTGTCATCTACACATAACTGGTTCAAGTTCAGCTCCCAATATATTGGAGGAAGCTTTGGGGCTGTGTTGTCTTTCTGAATTTGACTCAGCCCCTCTCTATATACAAAAAACAAACAAAAAAACCTGCTTTCACCTTTATTGTCAGCAGGGGGGAAGCTTCAGAAGTGGTGAAGCAGGGCTGCAGGCAGATGTCTCTCATTTCCTCTCTCTCCCCTTCCAAGTTCTCTCTGTCTCTAATAAATAATAATAATAAGTATGTATGTTGAGCTTCGCCTCTGTAGGTGGAGATTGGAACCTTAAACTGTAGTCCTTGCACAAGGTAACATGTGTGTTCTACCCAGTGTACAACTGCCTGGCTCCCATTTAATACTTTTTTTTTTTTAAGAGTTCCTAAGATGTGGTGAGTTAATGTTTTATATTACAGTAGAGGTCACTATTTTGTCTTTTCTAAACCCAGGGAAAAGTTCCTCAGGATGTTATGTGGGATTTCTATTGACCTTTCTTTGTGGCTACTTGTAGTCTTGAGTTCCAAGCACTGTTATAACTAAAATTATAAAGGTGTTAAGACAAGGTGATAGTTTTGTTATTGGATTTTCAGAGCGATGTAACACACCCAGGCAACTAAGCAGGAAGCAGTGTTAATTTAGCGCCAGCATTATTGACTCAGTAGGATCCTACCCCAAAAAACAGCCCTGTAAGGCTTGGCCTTTTATACGGTTATCAACTTTCTCATAGTAACTCGTAGAGACTAGCTTTAGCAACAAGCTTTTTCTTTTCTGTATAAAGATAATACAATTTTTTTGGGTTATCAACAGACTATTAAGCATAAGTAGCAGATCCTAAGACTATTGCCCAAGGCCACTTAGATTATAGCAGTAGAAAGCTCTGTTTAAGCTGAGAGGAGGAGGAAGATTGCCAGCAGCTGCATTCTTTCCCTTTTATTTTTCTCTACTTATTTTTCCTTAAAATTTTTTTTTAAATTTATTTATTCCCTTTTGTTGCCCTTGTTGTTTTATCATTGTAGTTATTATTGTTGTTGTTATTGATGTCTTTGTTGGATAGGACAGAGAGAAATGGAGAGGGGAGGGTAAGACAGCAAGGGGGAGAGAAAGACAGACACCTGCAGACCTGCTTCACCACTTGTGAAGCGACTCCCCTGCAGGTGGGGAGCCGGGGGCTTGAACCGGGATCGTTAAGCTGGTTCTTGCGCTTAGCGCCACCTGTGCTGAACCCACTGCGCTACAGCCCGACTCCCTCCTTTAAAAAAATTAAAAAAAAAAAAATTTATTTCTTTATTGGGGAATTAATGTTTTACATTCAACAGTAAATACAATAGTTTGTACATGCATAACATTCCCCAGATTCCCATTTAACAATACAACCCCCACTATGTCATTCATCATCTTTCATGGACCTGTATTCTCCCCACCCACCCACCCACCCCAGAGTCTTTTACTTTGGTGCAAAGAAATTGAAAAAGACACAAAGAAGTGGAAAGATATTCCATGTTCATGGGTTGGAAGAATTAACATCATCAAAATGAATATATTACCCAGAGCCATCTACAAATTTAATGCTATCCCCATCAAGATCCCAAGCACATTTTTTAGGAGAATAGAAAAAATGCTACAAATGTTTATCTGGAACCAGAAAAGACTTAGAATTGCCAAAACAATCTTGAGAAAAAAGAACAGAACGGGAGGCATCACACTCCCAGATCTCAAACTGTATTATAGGGCCATTGTCATCAAAACTGCTTGGTACTGGAACATGAACAGAGACACTGACCAGTGGAATAGAATTGAGAGCCCAGAAATGAGGCCCCACATGTATGGACATCTAATCTTTGACAAAGGGGCCCAGACTATTACATGGGGAAAGCAGAGTCTCTTCAACAAATGGTGTTGGAAACAATGGGTTGAAACATGCAGAAGAATGAAACTGAATCACTGTATTTCATCAAATACAAAAGTAAATTCCAAGTGGATCAAGGACTTGGATGTTAGACCTTTTTAAAATTTTTAAAAAATATTTATTTATTTTCCCTTTTGTTGCCCTCGCTGTTTTTTATTGTTGTTGTAGTTATTATTATTGTTGTTATTGATGTCGCTGTTGTTGGATAGGACAGAGAGAAATGGCGAGAGAAGGGGAAGACAGAGAGAGGGAGAGAAGGACAGACACCTGCAGACCTGTTTCACCTCCTGTGAAGCGACATCCCTGCAGGCGGGGAGCCAGGGGCTCAAACTGGGATCCTTATGCTGGTCCTTTTGCTTCATGTATATTCACAGTGCTACCGCCCGACTCCCTTCTTCTTTTTTTAAAAATAAATCTTTTGTTTGTAGCATTTTAATGAGAGACCAGAGCACCGCTCAACTCTGATTTATGGTTGTGCAGGGGACTGAACCTCAGACTTTAGAGCTTCAGGCAGGAAAGTCTTTGCATAACCATTTTGCTGTCTCCTTCACCCTTGCATTTTTCTTCAATGAAGAAGTTAACTCTAGTTTACTAAGCAGTTAACCTTTGCTTCTCTGCTTCAGTTTGACTTATCTAGTTTCTGAAACAGACTTTTATTTTTATTACCCCAGTATTTAGGGCATAAGAAAGATTATGTGTGGGTTGGGGGTAGATAGTATAATGGTTATGCAAACACATTCTCATGCCAGAGACTCCAAAGTTCTAGGTTCAGTCTTCCATACCACCTTAAGCCAGGGCTGAAGAGTGCTCTGGTAAAAAAAAAAAAAAGATGATGTGTGCTGTTTTTAAAAAATGTTCACACATTCTTTTAACTATCCTTACCTCAGAAGGTAGAACCCAGTTATCTATTTGAATATACAACAGACAAAAATGCTTAAAAACAAGCAAACAAACAACAGTAACAACAACAACAAAACAGCCTGCAAATGTTATCAGGATCAAGGATCTGGGTTCAAGCCCTGCTGAAGAAGTGGGAAGTTTCATTGGTGAGGCAGTGCTCTTTCCCTCTCCACCTCATTCTTTCTGTCTTAGAAGTAAAAGAAAAACATTTAAAATAATTCTTAAAGAAAAAACCCAAAGCAGGTGGGGGTAGATAGAATAGTGGTTATGCAAAGAGATTCTCTTGCCTGAGGCTCTGATGTCCCAGCTTCAGTCAGAGCCAGATTATAGTGCTCCGGTAAAACAAACAAAGAAACAAACAAACAAAAAAACCCCCCACCAGACCCAAAGTGGAGTTGTACAATGAATAGTCCAACTGCAGTTATCACTTCTTCCATAAATGAAAATGTAAATCAATTCATCTGAAAGTCTTCATCAGCACTGGTAAAGTAATTTGCAAAAGTATCCAACTTTCTTCTAATAGAAGATTTTGCCTCAAAATAATATTTTCTTTCCTTTCCCCCCATTTAAAAAAGATTATGAGAGAGAGAGAGAGAGAGAGAGAGAGAGAGAGAGAGAAGAGATAGGAGGAGGAGGAGGAGGGGAAGGAGGAGGAGAGGGAGGAGGAGGAAAAACCAGGAATGCAATGCAATGCAATGCCAGGAATTGAACAGAGAAATCTCACTGTTAAGAGTCCAGTGTACTGTCTCCTGTACCATCTCCCAATCCTCAATTTTCCTTATTTTATTTTCTTTTTACTTGCCCTCTACAAAAATCTTCCATTTTGGACAATGTGTTGTGCTTCTTTATTTGCTGTGTAGAATACTTCCTCATTCAGGAGTCGTTTGATAAAGTCAAGTAAGGGGTTTGGAAGTGGCTCTGCAATGCTTTTCATATGTGTGGTAATGCTGTAGCACATGAAACCAATGAGAGATAAGTGGAACTCTGTGGAATGTAGAGTGGTGTTGTAGTAGGTCATAAAAATCTGAAGAAAAGAAAGAAAAAAGGGGGCCCCTGGCCCGGTGGTTCATCTGCTTAAGTGCTCACACTACAGTGTGCAAGGACCCGGGTTCAAGTCCTTGGTCCCCCACCTGCAGGGGGAAAGCTTCACAAGTGGTGAAGCAGGGCTGCAGGTGTCTCTCTGTCTCTCTCCACCTCTATCTTCTCCTCCCCTCGATTTCTCTCTGTCTCTATCCAATAATAAATTAATTAATTTAAAAAAAACCCTATGCACCACCATAAGCCAGAGCTGAGCAGTGCTTTGATTAAAAAAGAAAAAAAGAAAGAAAAAGAAAAAAATTGGGCCAAGGTGGTTCAGTGGTAGAATAAACACATGCCTAAGGTAATGGATTTGAAGGGTAGGGGTGGATAGCATAATGGTTATGCAAAAAGACTCTCATGCCTGTGGCTTCAAAGTCCCAGATTCATTCCCCATACCACCATAAACCAGAGCTGAGCAGTGCTCTGGTAAAAAAAAAAAAGAAAATCAATTATATTAATAAATTAATTAGTTGTGGGTTATAAGTTTTCACTGCTCTAGGCCAAATCTTTTAGACAGCCAGAGACACATAATAGAGTGAGAGAGGGAAAGACATCACAGCACTGAAATTTCCCAAAGTAAGGGCCGGGCTTGAAGCAAGGCAAAATGAGGTACGCTATTTTGCCAGTCCTCATAAATCATTCCTTTTGCATCCTAAAACAATAAATGAAACAAACAAGCAAACAAAACACTATAAGCTGTGAACTCCCAAAGTCATTTTGATGAAACGGAGAAAAAGGATGGCAATGCCTGTTAGCAAAGTTTGTGATTTAAGTAATTAGCTAACATGATAGAAGTACTAAACAAATTATCGGAATGCTAAATATCTTTATTTGCTAATAATAGTTTCATATGAAATGAGAAAATAATCCATTGAATGTTAATTTGAATCAGCAAAATTTAAAGAGAAATTAATAGATATAAATTAAATACATAAATAAGCAATTATTCTTTTATCCTTCACATGGAATTTAAGACTTTCTGATGCCATCGGTTAACATGGAGAAAAGGTGGACTTTATGATAATCAGTATTGTATTTGTTCTATGAATTTATTCTTCCGCCCCCAGCATCACTTTGTTGAGGGAATGTTAAATTACAGGACTGTTGTTGTCATTGTCACGTTGTACATTTCTATATTTTTCTGGGATTAGTATGTTCTATCAGTTTATTTTTTTTTATGTGTGTCATGACTCCTTTTCTCCTTTTTCGGTGTCACTGTTTTTCCCAAATTACTTATTTTTAATAGAACTGTGGCTCCACACATACCCAATGTCAAAGCTCTGGTTTTCCTTTTTTTTTCCCATTTAGGTAGACAAAGACAGAGCAAGAGGTACTACAGAAATTCCCACCTTGCCAGGAGCCATTTCTCTGCTTTGATAGATGATTAGCTTTGAAACAATGGAAGCCCTCAAGACAAGTTTCATTTCCCCCTGGGCAGGCCATTTTCCCCTCAGGTAGACCATTTATCAGAAACAGTGACACAACACATAGTTGTGGTAGCAAACATGATTTCATCCATTGTATGTTGCAAGGAACATTCCCCCTTTGAAGATTGCTCCCCCTCCTCCTCCTCCAGCACTTCCCCCTCCTTCCCCAAAGCCTTATAATGCCTGTGTTCACAATAAAATTTAGAGCTTGATCAGAAACTTGACTTGCTCTCATTCTTCGCGTCTCTTGTCCCTATCATTTCAGGTCTCATTGGGTTCCTAGCCCCTGCTCACCGCCCTGCTGGCCGGGGCATTCTGGCGCCCGAGCGTGGGGCAAAGAAGCCTTCTGGACCTAGAAACTCCGCTGATCGAGGGGGTAGGCCTACCCGAATTCACAGAGTCACCGCGGCTCGAGGGGGGTAACGCAAAGACTCGCAGAGATCGCCACGGAAATACCCGCCCGTGAGTCGCATCTGGGGAAGAGTGTCACAGCGGCTGAGGTAAGCAAACCATGGGACATGAATTCAGCAAACTATTTATTCATTAAAGGACTCAAGGAGTCACTCAAGACACGAAGAAATAGGGTTTAAAAAAAAAGAGAAAGAATTAAAGAAGTTTTTAGATTATATTAAAAATATTTGCCCCTGGTTCCCCCAGGAAGGCACTATAAATGAGAAACGTTGGAGAATTGTTGATTGTCTTAATGATCACTTGATCACTATCAGTCTTTTGGTCCTGAACGTGTACCTGTTTCTGCCTTTTGTTACTGGAATTTGATTAATGATATCTTAAAAATCTATAATAATCACCCTGATATTAAAAACCTTATTACAGAGGGTGAAAAGGTCCTCCGGCAACTTTCTCGTCCGCCGTCCAGGACAAAGACCCCATCTCCATGCCCTTCTGTGGTTATTGATCTTGATCCCCCGGTACCCAGTCAAAATAAAAGCCTCCCAGCACCTGATGAAAGTAAAAGCCCTGTTCCCCTCCCTACAGGTTCCACCTCACTTACTAAAGTTCCCTCCATTGACTCTCCTATTGCTAATTCACATGAGAGTGAAACCCAGCATTCTTTCCCCGCCTCTATCCAGTTTTACAAAACCTCCCACAAAACCCCCCCTCTCCTGAAGCACTCCCCGCGGAGGATGAGGCTTTGCTAGAAAAAGAGGCTGCCAAATATCACAATCCTGATTGGTATCCTCCTCCCTTTAATTCCCCTCCCTATATCCGTGCCCCTGCTCTCCAGCCTGACCCTCTCCTTGACAATCCCTCTGTCAGGTGGGCACTCTCAGGAGCCCTTCTAGGAATTTCCACCCTCCGCAAGGTCCTTGCTGACCGGAGAGAGCAGCTTGAATTAATGAAAGAAATAGCTGCAGTTACAGAAGAGCTTACATTTTTAGCCTCACCAAAAAACCCAATCCCTAAAACTAAAACTAAGACTAAACCATCCAAATCAAAACCGGTTTTGGCTTTCCCTGTTACTTGGAGCCAGGCTCAAACTGGTTAACCATAACCCCTAGGCTCTTCCTTGTCCAGACTGCCTCCCTACATCACCGTCCCTCCGTTTTGTGCTCTGGTCCTTGACTTGGCCAATAATACTGATTAGACCACCAAGGCTAAAACTCAACTAGCATGAAAAACAGCTTCCCTTAGAAAATTAGTAGAGAAAAAAAAAAATGAGAACATTTACAATTAGTTAAAGAACTGTGGGCTCTTGATTTGGCATTATCTTAAAACTAGTCAGCCAAAAAAGATCCAGCTTTTTTCCCTCTACTCTCAGAAAGCTTAAAACCAGTTCTGAGTGAGATCTTATCTGGCTAACAAGCTATTCCTTAGAGAAAGAATGAAATCAATCAAACAAGATGTTCTCTTTAACTTAAAAGCTATTAACCAGAAAATCAGTACACACTTTTGATAGAAATTTAATTATTTATTTCTTTAAAACTGTAAAATGTACCTTAGCCACAAACGCCCCTTCTGGATAGATAGGCTGTGAGTTAGGAATCCAAAAACCAAAGCGGTTTTTCAAAGGGAAAATTTTCCTTTCACCAAGAATGTATGTTTTAAGTCTGTGCTAACCTTGTTTTCATTAATGTGTGTTAACCCCTAAGTAACTAAAGTTTGTTTTAAGTTTTAAATAAGATTTAGTTAAGCTAAATGTGGTTTTAAAGATCCAGACTCATAGAGTTGGCACACCTTTACCAGAGTAAAATATAGGACAGTTTCGTCCTTCTGATAGCTAATATCAGCATCAATTCATTAGTTAAAAAGATTTTCTGAGATATCTAGGCATGGTAAAATGCCTCTGCAGTCTGTCTCACTCTTGTGAAAATTGTAGATATTGCCAGCACCTCAATATCAACTGCCACTGTTTGTTAATTTAATTCCATGCTTGAACTGACTTTCTAATAACCCAGTCAGTGTAGAGCAGTGGCCTTGCCAGGAAAAAAAGGGTTAAACGTGCTATTCCTGGCCTGATAAAAAAAATTTTTTTTTTTCAACAGATGTGATTCAACAAAATTATTTAGTGTAAAATGGTCATCTAAAAGAAATGTTAACAGTAAAAATTTATTTTAACATTTCAGCTATGAGGTTTATCTTAGCTTTTTAAGTTACCTATCCAAATCAAGGTGAAAGATCAATTAAGTTGTGTACCCACCTTTGTTCATAGCTGCCCTAAGGGTGTGATAGCTTTGTGATAAACAAAGATCCTAACAAACAAAGTTTAACATTTTACTTAGAATCGTTTAAGTGATTTCAAAAAAAAAAAAAAAAAAAAACTTTTAAAATACTTTCTCAACTAAACAGGCAAAACTGGCTTGGGTTAGTAAAAGATAACACAATGGTTATGTTAATTATTTGCATGCCAGAGGCTCTTGCGCTGGTTTTCCTCTTTTATCTTTCTGCTTTTAAAAATTATCTGGTTTGTTTTAAGACACTGCCAGAGGTTTATTCTTGATAAATTAAGGTAATACATTGTGTTTTTGGTCTGATAGAAGATTTGTTTTGGCAAATCCTGATTTAACAAAATTAATATTTTGAATATTTAAACTATGAGGTTTTATTTTAGCCTTTTAAGTTGCCATATTAGAGTTCTAAGGAACAAAATCTATTAAGAGTTTTATATCTATGCTTACTCATGATAGCCTTGTGATGAGTAAAGATCTTAGTAAACTAAAGGCATAATAGTGTGCTTAAACTGTCTAATCAGTTTAAAATAATGCTAAAAAATGGTAAATATTTTATCATGTCAACACATTAGGTATTGACTTTCTATAACATATTGGTATATTCTAATAAAGAGCCTTCTAAAATCATATAAAAAAAAAAAAGTCAATTCTAACCATTAGATCATCAATTAACTTGGTACAAGTTCTCTCCCTAAGTAAATAATTATAGGTACATCTGCACATGAAGAACTGACTGCTCATATGGTAAGATTTAAAACTAAACATTTTTAATTTTTATTTATGGGTGTGTGATGACTCCTAAAGTCACTCATATCCTAAAATTTTTTATCATTTTTTTTACAAGCCTCTTAAAATTTTAATGCTTGACCTGCCATAGTGAGAGCACTTTACTGGCTCCTGCATTATTTAATTAAGATCTTGCTATTCAGACTTTTAAGATTAATCTCCATTGATAAAAGCCAATGCTCTCTGACAGATTGATGTAATTCACCTGCCCATGTTTAGTAAAAAAAAAAAAAAAAACAAAAAACAAAAAAAACTTTTTTTTCTCAGTTGATATTTTTTCTAAATTTATGTGGGCTACAGCTCAAACAAGAAAAACTAAAACCCTTAAGCTTAATTAATAATAAAAAAAAGAAGGGTAATGCACCCTCCAGTATTCAGTTGGCTAAAGTGTCAATGAAGTAACATACTAAATCTTTTTAATATTTACAAAAATTCGAATTGTCCATTTATTATATCTCATTGACAAAGCCATCCACTTTTCCAGTCACAGAGACATATTTCCTTTTTCTCTTTTTCAACACTGGATGTCCATGTTTGTTTTCCTTTTATTATGGTGGATGACATTGCTCTTGCAAAATCCACAGAGTCCCTGTTGGCAAGTCCTTACCACAAAGGACGCCATGGCAGTATATACTCCAACTAACCTCACCAGCTTATCCAAGTCTTCTCTTTCTGCTGACCTACCACTGCTGACTTTATCTTTGCATGTTTATTGACTGCTCACTCCTCGATGTTCAAGGAACCTCACCTTAACTCCTAATGTGTATGCACCTCCTCTGTGTTTTGATAAACACCATCCTATATTTTCATGTCAATTCTTCTCTACCTGGTCCTTGCCTCCTAGTCTTGCTTGTTCCACAGCTGACCAGAAGAAGAAAATTTCATCAGTTGGCGCTGACCAGAAGACCAGACGTGCTGTGTTTCTTCCCCTGGACATCACATCCACTGACTGCTTCCCTTAGACTTGCTGGTGGCATGCTAGGACACTCTATATATTCCTCCCATAAATTTTCTGACAAATTACAACAGGTTATAGACTCCACCACAAATAGTCTTGAGTCACTACAGAGCCCCTTATGAGACCCTTATTAGTCTTTTGTTAATGGTTACCTTAGGACCCTTTATTTTTAATAAGATTACTGATTTTATAAAACGGCAGATTGACTCTTTGGCATCAAAACCTTTGCAAATCCATTATCACAGACTTGATTTGGCTGATAGAGGCCTGGCTGAACCTGAGGATGACTGACCTCCCTTTCGGATGGCATAAAACTCAGAATTATGCACGGAAACATCCAACCTTGGCAGGGAAAGGACACCAGTAAGGGGTGCAAGGCAAAGCACTGCAGGGGGAGGACCCTGTTGTCCGCCTCTGAGTCCCCCGTGAAGCAAACCTGATTTGCATGGAGGTTGGTGTCAGCAACAAAAAATCATTTCCCTGGAAACTGTGGCTCTGCCTCCCCTCCCCAAAAAGACACCGAGAGCCTTATAAGATGCGGGAAGGTTGGTTTCTGCACCCACCCCGTGGGAGGAATCGGGTCAATACTTCCCCCCTCTGGTTATACCTGCTGTTCAGGTCCCTGCTCCTCACCTCAACTAACTGCCTCAAGTTAAATTATAACGAAGGGATGAGATGCCAGGAGCCATTTCTCTGCTTTGATAGATGATTAGCTTTGAAACAATGGAAGCCCTCAAGACAAGTTTCATTTCCCCCTGGGCAGGCCATTTTCCCCTCAGGTAGACCATTTATCAGAAACAGTGACACAACACATAGTTGTGGTAGCAAACATGATTTCATCCATTGTATGTTGCAAGGAACATTCCCCCTTTGAAGATTGCTCCCCCTCCTCCTCCTCCAGCACTTCCCCCTCCTTCCCCAAAGCCTTATAATGCCTGTGTTCACAATAAAATTTAGAGCTTGATCAGAAACTTGACTTGCTCTCATTCTTCGCGTCTCTTGTCCCTATCATTTCAGGTCTCATTGGGTTCCTAGCCCCTGCTCACCGCCCTGCTGGCCGGGGCACCACCTGATGTCAGGTCTCAAACTTGGTCCAAGAATATAGCAAGGCATCTACTTGTCCTACTTGGTAAGCTATTTCTCCAGTTCTTATTTACTTTTAATTATATTAGGAATCTGTGAATTCTAACCCATAATCAGCCATGCTCTTTTGTACTTCATACCTACATCATTCTTTTATTTATATATTGGGCTGGCAGTATAGCCAACATGCTTTTGCTTTGCCATGGGTCCTACCCAGGTATGAGCCTGACTTTCAGTGATATCTCAAAAACTTTGGTGCTGTGGTGCTTTTCCCTCTCTCTTTCTGTCCATCTGTTTCTCTTTCTATCTGAAAAGTTGGGGTGGAGGGGTGAAACCCCAACAAAAACCAAAAAACCAAAGAAACAAAGACCAAGATTTAGTAATGTGTTAATATAGAGAAACTGTGCATCATTCTGGCATATGCAGTGTCAGAAGTTGAATTCTGGAAATGATGCATACAAGTCCTGTGTTCTAACACTGAGACAGTTCCCTGACCACTACATCATTCTTTTGGTTGTCCTGGAGCTATCAGATACTTGTCAATTTCCTCTCCTCCTTTCTTTTCTCACCTTCCCTCTGCTCCCCTCCACCTCCCTTCCTACTTTTCCTACTCTCACATCTGAAATTGGTCATATGTTTCTCAATTCTAATACCTAGTTCACAGTCCTTAAAGTTAACGATTTCCTTTTTGTTTACTTAATATTCCATTTCCATCAGGTTCAGAACACAACAGTGCATGCACTTGTACTTTGTACAAAATTCAGGATTCCACATGCAGTAGGGAGTTATCGATTGATTCAAGAACTTCCACATTTCATGTTACTTCAGTTATGGAAACAGTTTTGTTTAAGTTAACCAGGCATTCCTTCTCCCACACCCCTGAAGAGGATTATCTCAAGAGCTCTGTGCCTGCATACACTCTTTCTGGTGGTCTTCTTTTTAATTTTAATTATTATTATTATTTTGGATAGAAGTAGAGAGAGAGAGAGAAATAGACACCTACAACACTGCTCCACAGCTAGTGATGCTTTGTGTTTGTGTGGGACACTTGAACCCGGGTCCTTAGGTATGGTAATATGTGTGCTCTATTGTGTATGGCACCACCTAGTCTCCACTAACCAGAATGTTTTATCTAGAAGAGAACTAGCTTTCAGCTGGCTTATGTAATTATCCTAAACAGGGTGGTTTTTAAACTTTCCTCTGTAATAGTAGTTACATAAATGGAATAGTGATTAAATCTAAAAACTTGGGGGCTAGTTTCATCTTTTTTTTTTGCTTTCTGTGTATGAGCACTACAGATGTTTAGGCTATCCTTTCATTTTTTTATAGGCAAGCCAAATTTAAAACAAAAAACCCAAAAAAAGGCTAAAGTAGGTTTCAACGTGAACCAACAAATCTAGAGCTAGTTTCTGCACTCCTCTTATACAGAATTTTACACTATTCTTACAAATAGTATCACAAACACTGCATTTCAGATAATTTTACTATTAGTCCCCGCTCTCTTTGACACTTTCCTCTCTGTACGTTGTGTAATTTCTCAAAGATTTGGTTATAAAATTTATTAAAATTAAATATTAGACCCTCCTAGCCAGATTTTATTTCTGCTGATTCTCTCTATATATCTACACACTTTACATACACTATATATACATACATATATATATATATATATATGTTTTTCCACATTTTTGATCACTTTTAATAATATTTTTATCCTTGAACAAACTTAAGTTTTGTTTCTTGTATTTTTTTTTTTCTAGCTCAGAGTTCAGCTCTGGTTTATAGTGGTGCTGGAAACTGGACCTGTGACCTCAGATACCTTTTTTTAAAAAAAAAAATCTATTTATGAAATGGAAATGTTGACAAGACTATATAGTATAGGAAGGGTACAATGCCACACAATTCCCACCACCAGAACTCCATATCCAATCCCCTCTGTTGGTATGCTTTTAAAAACCTCTTTTGTTTCATTTGGTTTAATCCTCCCTGCTTAACACTATTCTATTTACATAACCACTGTATTCTATTTACATAACCACTGCCGTCTATTTACATAAATCACTTTTACATTTACATAAAGCACCACCTTCCCTCCAGGGCATTGGTGGTTTAGTGGTAGAATTCTCACCTCCTCCACCCCCTCTCCTTGTCACACCCTGATTTTCACCAGTCACTTTTCTCTCCACCCTCTCTGCGTCACTTCCTGTTCACACCCTACTTGGGAAGTATATATAAAGACAACATTGTTCGTTTTAGTTAGTTGTTAGTTTAGTCTAGCTTGGTATAGATTGTGCTGCGTCCTGCATGAATAAAGAGATACTGCGTACAACCCAGCCATGAGTCCCGGGTCGTCTGTCTCCCGTCAATGAAGCTCAGCCCGACACCCCTCCTTTCATAGCTTCCCTATTTTTTATCCCTCTGGGAGTATGGATCATTATGGGGTGCAGAACGTGGAAGGTCTGGCTTCTGTAATTGCTTCTCTGCTGAACATGGGCTTTGGCAGGTTGATCGATCCATACTCCCAGCCTGTCTCTCTCTTTCCCTACTTGGGCAGGGATCTGGGGAGGCAGGGCTCCAGGACATATTGGTGGGGTTGTCTGCCCAGGGAAGTCAGGTTGACATGGTAGCATCTGGAACCTGGTGGCTGAAAAAGAGTTAAGATATGAAGTAGAACAAATTGTTGACTAATTATGAGCCTAAAGGCAAGAAGACTGTAGATGAAGATTTGGGGGTCTCTGTTTTGGAAAAAGCTAGTTGATCTATTTTAGATATATTCTAAGGGGCTTATGATTTACATCTAATATGCAGGTGGACCCAGCTTTATTGTGTGGGGAGATTGTGTCATAGTTGGAAAAAGGACTGGAAAGCTGTATCAGGAAAGAGACTAACTCCCAAAATTGGGGAAAATATAAATATTAACTGTAAACCCCATCAATTTGATCTGGGGCCCATATTCATCTTAGGAGCCTATGTAACCTCTGCATCCCTGTAGGTCTGAGGTCACATTCTGTGGTCATGGCTAGGAACATACCAGGCTGCACTAATTTCAGTACCAATCTTTCTTAGGTAGTAGGTAGACTATGTTGTCCAATCTCCCTTTGGAAGATGGAACATTCTCTACCATTGTTGATTCACATTGAGGGCAAGGTCTTATATGGCCCAAAGGGGTTCATTGTTCTGTAATGGAGATGACTAGTAATAGTGGCGAGAGGGATCTGTTAGAGGTCTAGGCCCATCATGTGGATGTGAGAACCCCGGGGCTACCTGACTAGGGCCCCAGGTGATGGGGTGGCCTGGTAGTGACTAAAGAGTCATCATTAAAGTATGCGAGTCTCTTGTCCTTATTCAACTTTTGTAGTCCTTACTTTGTCTGACGAGGTTAGCTTTGGAGTGATTGAGGGACATGTAATAGGAGGTAGGTGAAGAAGGTATCTAAGTCTAAGTAGAAACTGTTTCATTAGGAACTTTATGGTTTCTTTTTAGGTCTTTCTACTTGTCATGCTTCACTTATTAACTCACTGAAAACTACTGTGCAGTTTTGCTTTAAGGTATATTTTTTCCCCTAACTTATGGGTACATGTACATATGCCTTATATCACGGGCCCTGGTCTGTATCTAGGTTTTGAGGTTTTGTTAAGAAGTGCGCCACCGGAAATGGAATGAAGAAGTCCAATAGCTAGGGAAGGTCTCACCAGAGTAATGAAGCTGAAGGATTGACATTCTATGTCTGACATCTCTGGAAACAGTCCAAAGTGTAGCATGGCAAGGTGGTCTGGTTGTATTGCTGCCTTTTTATTTTTTAATATTAAATATTTTTTATTATATTTATTTATTTATTGGATATAGACAGTCAGAAATCGAGAAGAAGGGGGAGGCAGAGAGGGAAAGAGACAGAAAGACACCTGCACGACCACTCGCAAAGCTTTCCCCCTGCAGGTGGGGATGGGGGCTTGAACCTGGGTCCTTGCACATTGCAAAATATTCATTCAACCAGGTGTGCCACCACCTGCCTCCCCCCTTTTTTTTAAAAAATATTTTTAAGCCTTTATTTGTTGGATAGAGACAGTCAGAAATTGAGAGGGAAGGGGGTGATAGGGAGAGAGACAGAGAGACACATGCAGCCCTGCTTCACTACTTATGAAGCTTTCCCCCTGCAGGTGGGGACCAGGGGCTCAAACCTGGGTCCTTGCACACTGTAACATGTGCGCTCAACCAGGTGCGCCACCACCTGGCCCCCCTGCCCTCCCTTTTTTAAAGTACAACTTTTAATACAATGTTAATACTAACAACTAAAATTTTATTGCATAGTGTTATGCATTTTACCCTAAAACATTTTTTGAAAGTAAATTTGGGAAGAATTACATGACAAACAAACCTTTAAACTGTGGATGTACTGTTACCCAGATCATCTATCTTTTTTTGTCTTCTCAGTAGTCCTGTCCATTATTTTCTCATTATTTCCCCTGCACTTTGGGCAGTACCATTTCTCCTTTGGATTATAACTTAGTAAAAACATATTAAAAAAGTGAAGCCATTTAACTAGACAGTTTATTGTCACTTCCAGTTGTTTCCCTTTAAGACATTTGGTTATATCAACAGCAAGTAGAGTCATTGGGATCTATTGCAAACTCATTAGGTAGAAGCTTCCCTTTACTGCCTAGCCTTGAAACCTTTCTTTTTCTTTGCTTACTGGGAATTCTTTTCCATAGGTGGCTGATTACCACAGCCTTCTATTTCATTAGTCATGTGACCTAAATCACAATTTTCACTGGTTTGCTGTCTATGGAGTCTTGAAGATCTTTCTGGTTGGCTGGAATCCATCCTTACTTTTTCTGAAGCTCATTCATTTTCAGCAGAATCTTGGGATGCATTGGATCGACCTTCTCGTGGTGCATCCCGTGAGTACCCATTCATTGGGGAAACTGACGATCCTTCCTAGCCGACTGAATCTACATGGATCCCAGAAACTTTCAAAGCCAGCAACAAGTAGCTCCTGACAGCTTTCAACCTGACCTGTTGACTGGCTACGGAAGAAGGGCAAATGCTAGAAGAAGAAGCAGAATCTTGGAAACACTGAGAATGCTTGCTTTGCTCGATTTTCCACCAATTCGAGCATTTGTTTGACAATTTTAATTTTCTCATCTTCTAGTTCTCGGTTATTGACTAATGCTCTCTGGAGATGCTTTTGTAGGCAATTTTTCTAGCTTGAAATATTTTATTTTCCATAGACACCATCAGTTTCCTTTAATGACTTTTGGTATTTGTTGTTCTTCCGCATGCCATGGTGCAGGGACTCCACACGATTGTATGGTTATGTGGAAACGTTATGCATGTTCAAACTATTATGTTTTACTGTCGACTGTAAACCATTAATCCCCCCAATAAAGAAATTTTAAAAAAAGTACAACTTGGACTCTCAGGAAAAAGAGAAGGTGAAGATTTTAGAGTCCTTAGTGCTAAACTGGGGGTGTTTTGCAGATGCATATAATGAGTTGATAAATGTACACATGTGCCAATTACTATGCTGTAAGGCATTACCCCCTCCCCCCAATAAATTTAAAAAAAAGCTATCCTGCAAGATGGGAGGTGGTAGTGTGGATGAATCATTGGGCTTTCAAACCTGAACTTCCAAATTCAATCCCTGGCAACACATGTGCCAGTGATGCTCTGGTTCTCTCTTCTCTTCCACTAATAAATAAACTGGATCAGCAAGATGGAGTGATTACTCTACCATGAACTCAAACCAGATTTGAGTTTCACTTCATTGAAGGAAGCAGAATATTTTACAAGGTTAATACTGACAAAATTAAGTGTATAAATTAAATAGAACATATGCTTGAAATAAGGCATAGGGACCGACAAAATCTGAATGTATTTTGGTTTAGTTCACTCTTCCCTCCTCCACTCCCTGCGTTGAGTTTCCATCAGGAAGGCAAAAAATTGTAAAACAGAAAAAATGTGTTTCCAGTTAAATTCACATTGTTTCAGCCTTTTTGTATTAACAGACCTACAATTTAACATGAAAATGGGAGTGGGGTGGGGTGGAGAGTAAAGAATCTGAGAAAAACAAAGTTGTCAGACTGCCTTTTTGTGCTCCCGGAGATTAGTGTTCAAATGAAACCTATGGGTAAAAATGAGCTATTTGAAATTTACTTATTAGATACGAAGTGATATAAAATTTTACACACCTACATTTATTCAGTGAGGGCGAAATTCAGGACAGTAAGTTACTTAGTACTTTAAAAAAAATTATAAAATGGAAATATTGACAAGGGGAGGGGCACAATTCCCACCACCAGAACTCCGTGTCCCATCCCCTCCAGATTGCTTTCCTATTCTTTTAATTGCTTCCCTGCTGAACATAGGCATTGGCAATAACCTAATACTTTGAAAGTTTGTCCTATACACCTCAATAAAAACAATTACAAAGCAGTTCTTGGTATGGCATGAGAGACCCCAAAGAAACTTCTGCATTGAAAAGACTACAACTCTTTTGCTGAAACCATGCATGGCTCTTAAAAGAACCTTTTAGGGTAGGCATAATGAAATTTACTTGCCAAGTTTACTTGGAGCTGGTGTACTTGGTGAAGGCCTTGGTGCCCTCCGACACAGCGTGCTTGGCCAGCTCTCCAGGCAGCAGCAGGCGCACGGCAGTCTGGATCTCCCTGGAGGTGATTGATGGTCGAGCGCCAGGCGGGAAGCCTCGCCGGCGATGCGCTGGAAGATGTCGTTCACGAAGGAGTTCATGATGCCCATCGCCTTGGACGAGATGCCGGTGTCGGGGTGGACCTGCTTCAGCACCTTGTAGACGTAGACGGAGTAGCTCTCCCTGAGCTTCTTGCCATCCTTCTGCGTCTAAGTCACGGCTTTCTTGGAGCCCTTCTTGGAGCCCTTCTTCAGGGAAGGAGCAGATTTGGTAGACTCAGGAATTGTAACTAAAATGACACACCTACATTAATAACATTTAAAATCCGCCACAAGGTCACATTTATTTATAGATACGGTATTCAAATGAGGCTGGTAAAGTTACGCTCAGGATTGGATTAATTTTACCCTGTCGTCACAAACCCACAAATGAGAAGCATAAAAAACACTTGCAAGGCTACCCGTTCATTGGCCAATTTACCATTTGCGTGATCCAATCAGAAGGGGAAGGGGAGACTACCAAAGGCTACTATATAAATTGGTCTGTGCCTTTAAATGCTGCCCAGAAGAGCATACAGCAGTTTTAGGCTTGTAGGTGGGGCTAAACCCCTACTGCTCTTCGTATTGGCTGGCGCGATGTCCATGCAACTAAATGTGTGCGAGTGTATCTTATTATGTGCGAGTTTGTAGTCGCTATTACAAAAACCCTTTCGCTCCAAATATTCCAGTGTACATAATTTTAACAAATTTCTTGTACACATTCCACCCCCAACCTAACTAAAAAAAGTTGGCCCCTGACTACGTGCTTTTACTAAAAGCCACGCCCTCCCTGAAATGTGCAACAGCTCCCCTTTGAGATTAGTGGGGTGGCTCTGAAAAGAGCCTTTGGGTTGTGGAGCCTAAGCAGCTGTCCAAAGAAACCGCTTATTTCTTCTTGGCTGCCGCCTTCTTTGGTTTAGCTGCTTTAGGCTTAGCGGCCTTGGGTTTTGCCGCCTTAGGCCGTACAGCTTTGGCCTTCGCCGGACTCTTGGGCGCCTTCTTGGGTTTGGCCGCTTTTGCCTTCTTCGGGCTTTTAGCCTTTTTGGCTCCAGCTGCTGCTGCAGGCTTCTTCGTTTTCTTTGGAGTCCTCTTTGCGCTCTTTTTGGGGGTAGACGTCCCCGAAGCCTTTTTTGCCTTCTTAGCGGCTCCTGTTGGCTTTTTGGGCTTCGCTGCACCCGACGACTTCCTAGCCTTGGGTTTGGCTTCCCCAGAGGCCGCTTTCTTGTTGAGTTTGAAAGAGCCGGAGGCGCCGGTGCCCTTGGTTTGTACCAGGGTACCTTTGCTCACCAGGCTCTTGAGCCCCAGCTTGATGCGGCTGTTGTTCTTCTCCACATCGTAGCCGGCGGCCGCCAGCGCCTTCTTGAGCGCAGCGAGGGACACGCCGCTACGCTCCTTAGAGGCGGCGACGGCCTTGGTAATGAGCTCGGACACTGGGGGCCCGGACGCCTTGCGCTTCGTGGCACCTGCAGCCTTACGAGCCTTCTTCTTGACTGGCGTCTTCTCCGCTGGGGCCGGAGCAGCAGGCGCGGCAGGCGCAGTCTCAGACATGTCGAAGGAGGGCGTGAAGACAGCAAATCTAGCCGGAAACAGAGGCACTGGCCGAGACTCAGACCTCGCTGCTGCGCCCGCCCGTTTATATAGGGCGGAGCTGCGCGGTGATTGGTGCGCTGTCCAGCCCGCCTCGCTGGCAGCCGCAGAGTGTCCTCTCTGATCCTGAGTTGTGTTTGTTACACCTTAAAAAATGCCAAAAATATAAAAATATTCTACACCGAATTGTCCGTCTTTTCTCAGGAAATGATCCCCGAAGTCTCAGGATTCACACAGGTCTCAATTTGTGAGGAAAGCACAAAGCCTTATGCCAAAAAGTAGCAATATTTCTCGCTGTGCTCTTCAAATTCCAACTCAGAGAAACAAAACTTTCTGATTTCTTTGTAAATTATAAACCCATCTTTAACTGTGGAGCTTTCTGACCTGTCAAGTATGATTCTCTAAGTGGTTAGCTTCTTGTATGTCCAAAAACCATGCCACTAGCATTAAAGTTTTTATTACAAATTTGCACTTAAGTGAGGGAAGTAACACAGGCTCCTCAGAGAGTCCTGCCTATTGAGCTGAGGGCATTTGAGTTCATCAAAGTGATTTAGCTTAATGACAAACAAATTATTGCCTGTTTGGGGTTATATTTTGGACACATGAGACCTCAATCTATGCCAGCATTCTTTTATTTCTATTTACTGCATCGAGAATCTTAAACAGTTTCTTAGTATATTTCTTTTTCTTGTTTGCTCCTAAGGTTGGGGGCGGGGCTGTTGCTTCTCTTCCTCTGGGCAACTACTCCAAGAGCTTGCATACCTTGAATTCTGGATATTTAGGAATGAAGGGAAGTTGGAAAAAAGGTCAAGGTACAGATGTAGAAAATAATTAATTTTCAAAAATTATGCAGGCGATGTCAAGAAAGTAACTTGAAGTGGAGGTGCACTCTGAGGAAACTGAGGTCTTGTTGAGTTCTTTCGGTATGTTTCAGGCCCAAATTGTCATGCGATTAAAATTTAGGAGTTAACATAAGGGGAGATACATGAGAAGTGCAGATCTTAGCATATCTGTTTCCATTATTACTGGAACCTCGACCCCACTAATACTGAATTTCAGTCAAATGATTAGTCCACACATCAAAAAGGACTCCACTAATTGATATTATGGCCCTATATTTCTAAGCTTCATAGACATGAAAATGAGAGGCATATAGGATTGATAGGCAGGTTTAGATTTCCATCCCCAAAGCAGAACTTTGACAGAAATTACCTAAGTTATTGGAAATACTATTTGGGAGGATTCTGAGATGAAAGAAGTACACCATGATTATACCACTTATAAACTGAACCTAGAAAGCTGATACTAGGGGACTGGGTGGTGGCACACCTGGTTGAGCACACATGTCACCATGTACAAGGATCTGGGTTCAACCTAAGTCCCCACCTGCAGTAGGAAAGCTTTGCCAGTGGTGAAGAAGGACTGTAACTGTCTCTCTGTTTCTCTCCCTATCTCCCCCTTCCTTCTCGATTTTTGGCTGTCTCTATCCAATAAATAAAGATGAGAAAAAAATTAAAAAAATTAAAAAAAAATAAAGTTGATACACATGAACAAAAAAGGGAAAACAAGGGCGGGGTAGATAGCATAATGGCTATGCAAACTGACTGTCACTCCTGAGGTTCCAAAGTCCCAGGTTCAGTCCCAGTACCACTGTAAACCAGAGCTGATCAGTTCTCTGGCTTAAAAAAAAAAAACGGGGTATGGGGCGGGAAGCAGACTATCTCTAAGGCTTTCTGAGAACTATGGAGAACTATGGTGTTTACCTTTGGGAGGCTGGGGACACAGAACTTTGGTGGTGGGTGTGCTGTGGACTTATGTCCTATAGTCTTACAATATTGTAAATCTGGGCCCTGGTTGAACATACATGTTACAACGCAGAGTAGATTTGTTTAGGTACTTGCCAAATCAGCAGAATACATGTTAACAATGAAAACTCCATGAAGGAACTACTGAAAAATTATCTAGATGGAGTTGTCTTCAAAAACTATATGCCCTGTTCTTGAGAGACAAAACACAATTTGGGCAATTGCTACAATATTATACTATTGTACATCTCACTGATTGTAAGACTGCATTGGAATCATATAACTTATTGTTCCATTGCTGAAAGGCTTTCTGTGCACAAACTATGGGAACATTAATGTGATACTCCACTCCTGAAATCAAAAGTAATACAGATCTTTGATACACAAAGATAAAAATTTCCAAAATTATCTCTTTTAAATTAATATTGGGTCTGGTATAAAGACATAGTTATCAGTGCTTTTAAAGCATTAACACTTTCAGCATAATTGAGACATGAGGGCATTGAGCAAGTATGCTTTTAAGTATATATTAAAGATAAAGAACAGAAGATAAGTTTCTAAAACAGGTCAATTGATGGTCATCAGGGAAACTAATTTTCTGGGCACTTGATCCCAGAACAGTGGAGTTATTAATTTGAATGTTAAACAAAATTCTTTCACAAATGTCTGAAATTTGCACACATGAAATTTTCTTTCAAATGCTTTTTTCTTCTATGTATTCCTTACTCCTTCTGGCTGGAACAGGATTAATTTTATGCTTCAAATTTACCTTTGCTTGTCTCCTATATTATGTGTTATCTCATCAATTAGATAATTTGATATACCTTTCTAAAAAAAGGCACTGAAAGGTCTGGGGAAATAGTATAATGGTTATGTAAAAGATTCTCATGCCTGAAATTCAGAGATTCCAGGTTCAATTCCTAGCACCACCATAAGGCAGAGCTTAGTAAGGCTCTAACATGAAAGAATAAAATAAATATTGAGAGAGAGAGGACAGTGAAAATCTACCCCTGTTAAATCTGTTATTGCTTTGATTCTTCTCAGTGATGATCTGTTTGTGCCAACAAAATGAGACTTAGAACCATGTGAGGGCAAGGAGGACATTTCATTAAAACAGTAGTTTCTTACCAGAGTTTGAACCAACTGCTGTTTGCGTTCAGGATTTATAGTGCAAGTGAATTGGACAGAAGTGAATGTGGTGGGAACTTTAAAGTGGGACATGGTGGAACAGTCAAGGCCATGGGAAAGAAAAAGTGGAAGCCCACCACAAAGGGGGGGGGGGGGTTTCTTCTCAGCCTATCTAGGAATTCTGGAGTGTAGGCCCACTATAAACCACAACAATTCCCTCTTCTTTCATTCCCAGACTGCTGGTTGTCCCATTTCAATGAAACCTGGGCATGTCCTGTGATTTCTACAGATTTCTGCACTTTACCTTTGAAACCTAGTTAAAAAAAAAAGAGAGAAAAAAAAGCTAATGTTGTGTAAGCCCACAGAAAAGGAAGATTCAGCAATCCAATTTTGACTTTTTTGGTTTTACACCCGAATGTGTATTAGAATGGATTCAAGGAGAAAGAGTGGCAGTGAAAGATTTTATGCTTAATTACTTTTTAATTCACAAAGGGAGAGTTGGACTTTGATTCCTACTTCTGCTGTTCCCTTGCTGATACCATCTTAGCATTCTTAATATGAAACTATACTTTTCTTTCATTGCATGTTTTACTGTGTAGTCCTTGCATTTTTATTTAGTTAATGTAATATTCCCTTGTTATACAAACTGCATCTAAATTTTACACAGTAGGTGATAAAATTATAGGTTGGTTAATTAATTCACCTAGGAAGATGCTAATAAAGATGCATACAGGGCACTTTTTTTTTTTTTTAGTTTTTATTTATAAAAAGGAAACACTGACAAAAAACATAGGATAAGAAGGGTACAACTCCACACAGTTCCCACCACCAGAACTCCATATCCCATCCCCTCCTCTGATAGCTTTCCTATTCTTTATCCCTCTGGGAGTATGGACCTAGGGTCATTATGGGGTGCAGAAGATTGAAGGTCTGGCTTCTGTAATTGCTTCCCTGCTGAACATGGGCATTGACAGTTCCCTGTCTTCCACTCACCTCTTGATTTTTCTCTGTCCTATCCAACAACATCAGTGGCAATAATAATAATAATGGCAACAAAATGGTCTCCTATAGCAGTGGATTCATAGGGCAGCGATACCCTGAAGGCAAAACAATAGAAAACACAACAATAACAACAACCTAAAACTCGTTTTTAAATAAATACTGTGTTCAACTGAATTAAGCTACTAAATGAGGTCAAGTTACTTGAGTAAAGTCTTCTTCTTCTCCGTCTCCTAAAAATAATTCTTTCCTTTTTATGTTTATTTATTTACTCCCTTTTGTTGTCCTTGTTGTTTTGTTGTTGTTGCTATTATTGTTATTGATGTTGTCATTGTTGGATGGGACAGAGAGGAGGGAAAGACAGAGAGGGGAGAGAAAGATAGACACTTGCAGACCTATTTCATCACTTGTGAAGTGATCCCCTGAAGGTGGGGAGCCAGGGGCTCAAACTGGGATCCTTACTTCAGTTCTTGAGCTTTGCTCCAAGTGTGCTTAACCCACTGTGCCTGACTTCCCTTCTTCTTCATCAGAACACTGCTTAGCTGTGGCTTATGATGGTGCCTAGGATTGAATCTGGGTCTTCTGTTTCAGGCATGAACATCTGTTGCATAAAGCACTTTGCTGATTCAAAGCTTTTTTTCTTTTTAATGAAGTAGAATAGAATGAATATTGTTAATAAAACACCAGAACCCAACGCATATAGTGATTATTATTATTATTTTTAATTTTTAAATTTTTTTTTTTACTATAACCAGAGCATTTCTCAGTTCTGACTTAAAGTAGTGTTGGGGATTGAATCTGGGACCTGAGAGCGTCCAGCCTGGAAGTCTTTTGCATAAGTATTATACTATCTTCCAGGCAAGGTAGTTTTAACTATCAACATGTCTCTGTTGGGTACCCTCATGTAAAATGTATTACTCACTGTGCAGACTCTATGATCAGAGTGAGAAGAGACTTTCTATAGAACGTCTTGAATTTTCGTAGCATGAAATATTACCAAGTGTGTTTATCTTTAATCAGCAAGGAAAAAAAAGTTTCTTATTAACTATTTTAAAGTGTCTAAAGAATCCTGAGTGATGGAAGGCAGGGAATTACTCTGTAACATTTCATTTTGGATATGATATCAACAATGCTAAAAGGAGAGCTGCAGGTGTGGATTTCAAGTGTTTAACTCTGAATTTGCAAATTTAATATGTTACCATGAATATATTCTTTTAAAAATATTTTATTTATTTTTGATATATACAAAGAGAAATTTAGAAGGAAGGGGGAAGATAGAGTGTGGGAGGAAGATACCTGTAGCACTACTTCACCACTCCTGAAGCTTCCCCATGGCAGGTGGGTGCTGAGAGCTTGAACCTGGGTCTTTGTGCACGGTAATGTGTGCTCCACTAGGTGTGCCACCACCTGGCTCTACCATCATTATATATTTATATGTATGTATAGCCTCCAGGTTTATTGCTGGGGCTCGGTGCCTGCACTATGAATCCACTGCTCCTGGAGGCCATTCCCACCCCCCATTTTTTTTTGCCCTTGTTACATTTGCTATTATTGTTATTGCCATTGTTGTTCTTGGATAGGACAGAAAGAAATGGAGAGAGGAGAAGACAGAGAGAGGGAGAGAAAGATAGACACCCACAGACCTGCTTCACCGCTTGTGAAGTGACCTCCACCCCCTGCAGGTAGAGAGCCAGGGGCTCGAATCGGGATCCTTATGCAGGTTCCTGCGTTTTGTGCCAGTGTGCTTAACTCTCTTAACACCCACCCTCCCATCAATATATTCTTAAATATTCAAAGAGTATTTATATCCTGTTAAAATTCCAAAATATTGCTGAATTAATTAAAATGAAATAAAATAATCGGATGAAAGTTTAAGCAAAAACAAAATTTGTAGTCTCAAAAGTATCCTCATGAAAGATACTTATCAAGTACAAAAAGAAAGATAATGGCTTAGGAGTTGGCATAGAACACTGAACTTGCAATATGAGCTTCTGAGTTTAGTCTGTGGTACTACATATGCCAGAGCACTATTCTGGCCTCTCTATATCTCCGTCTCTTTCTCTTTCTCTGTGTCTCTCATAAAATAAATTGAGAAGAGAAAGATATTGAGTTTAACTGAGAAGGCTAACATCAAAGTAAGTAGAGGACATGGCTGAGCAGTTAGAATGCAGAAACTTGCATGTGTGAAGTCTTAGGTTCAACACCTGGCACCAAACATGCTAAAACATTGTTCTGGCTCTTCTCTCCACTTTTCTGTTACGAAATAAATTAAAAAAAAAAAAAAATCAAGGTAGTAAAAACATATTGACACCATGAACTTCTTGAACTGAGGACATTTAATTTTAGTTTTTTATAATAACTCCTGGCAAAATTTAATAAATTCACTCCAATATGGAAAATAGACCAGGCAAATTGATTTTTTTTTTTTTTTAACCAGAGCACACTGCTCAGCTGCTTTGGTTTATGGTGGTCCAGGGGATTGAACCTGGGATTTTGGAGCCTCGGCCATGAAAGTCTCTTTTCATAACCATGATGCTATCTACCCCTGCCAGTATACCAATGTTCATTTTCTGTTTGTGTTATTTGTACTGAAGGTAGATATGACATTGACATTGGGAAAAAGCCATTGAAGAATTTAAGGGAAGTGTTTGCACTATTGTTGCACATTTCCTGTAGTCTGACATTAATTCAAAATAAAATTTGCCTAGAATGTTTTTGCTGTTTTCTTACCATATTATCACACTTATAATAGAAAGGGGAAATATAATTAATTGTGACATAGATCCTTTATAGTAGTATACATACAGATAGTTTTATTCTTCTGTTTGATATATTACAATCTTGCAAAATTTCTGATTTTAGTTTTATTAGTAAAAAATATTTACACTAAAATATTACAAGACATAGTAAAACAATGGTCTGAGTTTCTCAAAGGACTGTATTGTCTATTCCTTTCCTAGACTCTGTATCAAATTTTAACTGAAATCACTTACTTTTTTTATTTATAGACTTAAACATGTCTCCAAGAACAATATTTGTCCTGTAATTTTTATATATACAAAATCATATTGCTTTTTTTTGCATTTTTCCCCTAACAAGACCAATTTCTTTGCATCTTATTGGTTTATTATTCATTTATTTATTTTTACCAAGTATTTCTCAGCTCTGGCTTATGTTGTTGCTGGAACATGGGACCTGTGGTGTCTCCGGTCTTATGCCTGAGAGTCAATTTACATAGTCATCATGCTATCTCTTCCTCCTATGGAAATCTTTTTGTGTAACTACTATGCTTTCTTCTCTACCCACAACCAACTTTTTTCCCCCCTTCATTTTATTGAGGGGTTACTGGTTTACAGTACAGATGCTGACACATGGTTACAATTTTCTATCTTCCAGTGATAGGTCTGCAAGGACTCCAAAGTCTCTAATTGACAATTTTCTTCCCTTCTCTCTCCAGAGTCCTTTGCTTTGATGCAGTACACCAACCCCCAATCCAGGTTTTCCTTTGTGTTTTTCCTTTCTGTCCTTGTCTCTTAAATTCCACCTATAAGTGAGATCATACAGTATTCATCACCCTCTTTCTGACTTAACCCACTCAACTCTGTTCCTTTAAACTGCATCCAATGTAAGGCAAAATGGGGAGTGCTTTCTTTAAGTTTTATAATTTCTGGTCTAATATTCAGGTCTCTGATCCATTTAGATCTGATTTTGGTGTATGGTATTAAGTGATGACTTAGATTCACTTTTCTACACATAGCTGTCCAGTTTTTAAATTTTTAAAATCATCTTTATTTTTATTGGATAGACAGCCAGAAATTGAGAGGAATGGGGAGATAGGAAGAGATACAGAGATACACCTGCAGCCCTGCTTCACCACTTGTGAAGTTTTCCCTCTGCAGGTGGGGACTGGGGGTTTGAACCCAGGACCTTGCGCACTGTAACATGTGTGCTTAACCACGTGTGCCACCACTCAGCCCTGCTGTCCAGATTTTCAACACCATTTGTTGAAGAAATCTTTCCTCCATTGAATGGTTTTGGTCATTTTTTCATGTATCAGGTGGCTGTATATGTGTGGGCTCATATCTAGGCTCCCAATTCTGTTTCATTGATCTAAGTGAGCATTTTTATTACAGTGCCAGAAGAAAATAAACAGAAGTATTGTCTTTCTCCACCAGTTTTTAAAATATCTTTTGATTGTATGTGTGCCTTTTTGACAGTATGTGTACACCAGAAACATTTACTATATAAGTAAGTAAGTATAAGTGTAAACATATACTACATCAGACTGAGTAAGTACCCATTATACTTACACTAATGGGTGCATGCCCTAATTGGAATGAAAATTTGAGACAGTAATACTTATTTCTTTTGAATGGAGTTACTTTGTCATCTTCTCATCTGCTCTCTCTCTTTTTTCTTTCTCTTTTGCCTCTCCTCTAATTTCAATTGTCAGCATTTAGGGGGAAAAAACCTGCCCATCCCTCTGAGTACTTCTCAGAATAGATTAGTAATTAAAATGTTAGGTCAGAAAAGGAAAAAAAAAGGGGGGGGGGTTAATATCCTACAAGGGGGAGTTACAGTGACCAAGGAAATCCTGCTATGCCAGGGGAAAAATTGAATTTAAATTCAAAATTACTCCAAGGTAGGGATTCATCATGGAAATAGGAACAGGGTTGGAGAAGCAGCAATGTTGTCATTTTATTTTCTTTAAAATTGTTTTTATTTATTCATAAGAGAGAAAGAAAAAAAGAACTAGAGCATTACTCTGGCACACGAGTTGGTGGGGCTTGGACTTGGGTCTTCATTATGGAGAGTCAAAGCTTTATTCATAGGGCTAGGTGGTGGCGTACCTATTTCAGTGAAATGTTGCAATGCATAAGGACCCAGGCTTGAACCTCCAGTCCCTACCTGCAGGGGGAAAACTTTGCAAGCAGTGAAGCAGTGTTGTAGCTGTCTATGTGTTTATCTCCCTCTTTGTCACCCCACATCGTTCTCAGTTTCTGGATGTTTCTATCCAATAAATACGTAAAGATAATAAAAGAGATCTTAAAAAATATTTATTTTCCATTTTGTTGCTCTTTTAAAAAAATTATTGCTGTAGTTATTATTGTTGTTGTAATTGATGTCCTCGTTGTTAGATAGGACAGAGAGAAATGGAGAGAGGAGGGAAAGACAGAGAGGCTGAGAGAAAGATAGACACCTGCAGACTTCCTTCACTGCCTGTGAAGTGACTCGCCTGCAGGTGGGGAGCCGGGGGCTGCCACCGCGATCCTTAAACCACAGGTCCTTCTGCTTCGCGCCATGTGCGCTTAAACTGCTGCGTTACAGCCCGACTCCCAATCAATTTAAAAAAAAAATGTTTTATTCACTACATAATCCTAGGGCCCCAGTTCTGCCCTTTTAAACCTGAAAAAGACAAAGACTTTTGAATATGCTGCTCATTTGAGAAGATGGGAGATAAAGGCACTGGGAGCTAAAATCTTTTTCAATTTAAAGTTATCTGCATACCAAAGAGCAGCTTCTTGAGAATCCCAAATTTGAGAATCTTGGAATAGTAGAATTTGAGCACACTCTCAATAGAGCTGATCAGAACTGACTAATTTGATTTTATGAAGAATTGATTTCAGTCAGTCACTTGAAGCAACAATGAATTACAGACGCATTGCTTGTAAGAGATGATCTTACTTTATTTTTATATCTTAACTAGATTGCATATATTTTAGTTGTTAATCCTGTTATTCAGAAGTAGAATATTCCTATTTGGTTAATTGTTCCATATAAATAATGATGATGTTTAGATTTCTAAAATTAACCTTGGAAATCAGGATAGCATACTTTCAGTTAGTAGGGATAAAATCAAATTTAGTTCATATTTTATTTTATTTATTAAATTTTTATTGGGAGATTAATGTTTTACAGTTGGCAATAAATACAATAGTCTGTATATGCATAACATTTCTCAGTTTTTTACATAACAATACAACCCCCACTAGTCCATATTTTGTGTGTATATACATGTATAGACAAGTATTTAAGCTCTAAACTTAGAGTTAAATTGTTCTATATCAGCTTAAGACTATGTAAATAAGACAAAATTATAAAAATGTAAATCTAATAAATTACTTTAAATATAACTTGAAGGTTGGAGCATATGGGACTCCATAACCCATTACTGTTTCATGATGAATACCCAAGAAAAGTTAGTGGCCCACTGGGAAATGGTCCTATGGAATTTAGAGGCGGGAAATGTCCTTGAAAAAGATGCAGGTATACAAGAAGTTTTTTTTTCTTTAAATTAAATATTTTATTTATTTTGGATAAAGACAGAGAGAAATTGAGGGGAGGAGGAAATCAAAAGTGAGACACTTGCAGCACTGTTCCATTTGAAGCTTCCCTCCTGCAGTGGGGACTGGGGCTTGAGCCTGGATTTTTGAACAATGTAATGTGTGCACTCAACCAGGTTTGCTACTACCTCATCTACTTTATTGACCCAGAACAACTTAAGAATATAAAACTAAAGTGTTTACATATGTACTCTTAAAAATCAAAGACTTTTTTTTTCTTTTTCTCACCTATGAGAAAAAGTGCTACTGGTAGACTTTTTTTTTTCTGTCTTTCTCTTCCTCTGTTTCTCTCTTTATATTTAATTTAATATATATAGAGGAAGAGAGTGAGGCCTGCGGAGAGCTTATGTTGTGCATCCATGCTCTCATACAGTGCCAGGATAAAAATTTAAAACCTGATAAAACTCCAAAAAATATACTCTTATGTCTGGAAAACTAACGTGATGGGAGACAGTGACTTCTGAGATATTAACTAAGGCTCTATCACCCTTAACACTGAGCTCATAATCATTTTCCTAATTTATCTCTTCAGTATTTATTTATTTAAAGAAGTTGCTAGTGCTCATTCTATTTTCCTTTCTTCCCTTTTTCACTCTTACTTTCTTTCCTTCTTCTTCTTTCTTTCTTTCTTTCTTTTTTTTTTTTTTTTTACCAGAGTACAAATCAGCTCTGCTTTATGGTGGTGGTAGTGGTGTGTGTGTGTGTGTGTGTGTGTGTGTGTGTGTGGTGGCTGGTGGCTGAACCTGGGACTTTGGAGCCTCCGGCATGACAGACTCTTTCCATAACTATTATGGTATCTACCCCTACCCTTGTTTTTTATTTTTATTTTCTTGTCTTTACCAGGGGTTCAGTGCTCTAGGTCAGCTTTTTACAGATAGAAACAGAGAGACAGAAGGAAAGATACCTCAGCACCAAAATTTCTTTTAGTACTGTATGAGTGTGTTTTTTTTTCCCCTTTTGTTGCCATTGTTGTTTTATTATTGTAGTTATTATTATTGTTGTTATTGATGTCACCATTGTTGGATAGGACAGAGAGAAATGGAGAGAGGAGGGAAAGGCAGAGAGGGGGAGAGAAAGACACCTGCAGACCTGCTTCATCGCTTTTGAAGCGACTCCCCTGCAGGTGGGGAGCCCGGAGCTTGAACTGGGATCTTTATGCTGGTCCTTGTGCTTTGTGCCTCCTGTGCTTAACCCGCTGCGCTGCCACCCGATTCCCTGTATGAATGTATTTTAACCTTGGTCCTGTGCATGGCAAAGCAGGAACACGATCTTGTGCTTACATTTTGTTGCTTATGTGTCTTTCTCTTCCTCTCTTTATCTATTATTGGGGTTTAGTGGTAGAGTGATTGTTAGATCTGGGTTCCAAAGTGACCTAGGTAGGATCAAATAAATTATCTCAAAACCAAGTGTGGTAAGTATCTTCTAGAATGACCCCAATGATCCCTGCCTCTAAGGGTTTATGTCTATGGGTTACCCCTTTTCCTTGAGTGTGTGCTTCATCTAGTAACTTGCTTCTGAAAAACAAAATGTGTAAATAGTGATAGATATCACTTATGATATTAGCTTATAGATGGTGGTAGCTTCTTTTTTTATTTTATGAATGATATTTTATTTATTTTATTCTATTTGTTGAAATGCGGTCCATTTCTACCTGGTGCAAGAGAAACTAATTTCTCTTCCACCAGTCCTTTGCAGAGAGGAATTTTCTGTTTTATTATTGCACATTATGTCATCAGAGAACTTACACATTTATTTTTTTAGCTCAAATTAACCTAAAATTTCTCAGGAATGGCCACTATTTTATATGTGTAGATGGGGTTGGGTTAGAAGTCAGGCTTAGATCTTTCTAGACTCTTGTTAATTTCTCTCTCTCATTGAACAGAGGAGATGATCGTGTATAAAACCTTCAGATCTTATTTCCCATGACTTCTTGGCATAAGACTCTGGTTCTTTTCTCTAAGAATGAAGGGGGATGATACTGTATTTTGCAGTAAACTCACATACCAATTGCCAGAAAAATTTTATTTTTTTATTAGTGATTTGTCAGTGATCAACAACATTGTGGAATAAGAGGAGTGCAATTCCATACAAATCCCATAACTAGAGTTTTGTATCCCATCTCCTCCATTGGAAGTTTCCCTGTCTTTCATCCCTCTGGGAGCATGGACCAGAGATCTTTATGGGGTGCAGAAAGTGGGAGGTCTGGCTTCTGTAATTGACCTACTGCTGCACATGGGCATTGACAGTTTGATCCATATTCCCAGCCTGTTTCTATCTTTTCTTAGTGCAGTAGGACTCTGGGGAGGTAGGGTTCCAGGACTCACTGGGGAGGTCATCTGCCCAGAGGTATCAGATTGCATCATGGTAGCATCTTCCACTTGGTGGCTGAAAAGTAGTAAGATATAAAGCGAAACAAATTGTTTAATAATCATGGACCTAAAAGTAAGAATATAGCAGATGTGTTTTTGGCTCTTCATGTTGGAAGAAGCTAGGAAGTCTAAGGTATATTCGAAGGGGCCCATGAATTTGCAAATTTTTGCCTGAACCTGTCACCTAACATGCAGGTGGGCTGAAAGTATTGTCTGAGAAGATGGTGTCAAAGTTTAGAATAGGACTAGAAAGCTGATTCAGGGCAGACAGTAGCTTCTAAATGTGGGAAAAGTAAATAAATACCATTAACTCTAAACCCCATCCATCTGGCCCATGTCTATTTATATTTAGCACAGGAGCCTCTGTATCTCTGCTGGTCTGGGCTCACGTTCCATGGTCATATCTAGGAACATTCTAGGTTGCACTGATTTCAGGACTAATCTTCCTTGAGTGGCAGAGTATGTTGACCCAGCCTCCCTTTGGAGAGTGGGGCAGTTTATACCACTATTGTTCTACATTGAGGGCAAGGTCATCTCCATCAGGAACATCAGGACCTGGAGAGAGGGATCTGTTAGAAGTCTAGGCTCATCATATCTATGTGGAATCCCAGGATTCCCTGACTAGGGCCCTGGATGATGTGGTGGCTTGGTAGTGACTAAAAGGGCCATCATTAAAGTGTGCTGATCTATTGCGCTTATCCAGCTTTTGTAGTCCTTACTTTATCTGACAAGGTTAGACTGAGAGAGGTTGAGAGTAGTGAAATGGTAAATAGGTAAGGAGGGTATTTAGGCCTAAGTGGAAAAGATTTGTGTAAGTACTTTATTTATTTATTTAGGTCTTTCTACTTGCTTGATACATTTATTGAGTCACTGTAGACTACTGGACACTTTTACTTTAATATATATATATGTGTGTGTGTATTTCCCCTATCTTATGGATACATGTGCCCTATCTCTTGGGCCCTGGTCTATATCTAGGTTGGGTAAATTTGTTAGGAAATGTGCCACCTGAAATGGACCTAGAGAGACTTATGAGCCAGGAAATTTCTCACCAGAGTATTGGAGCTGGAAGGTTGACTTCCTAGACCTGATGCTTCTGGACACAGTCTGAAGTCAAACATGTCCAGGTGGAACTGGTTGCATTGATTTGGTTGAGCATTGATTTGCATCAGCAGATACAGTATCAAATGATACTACTGATCAAGAGAAGCATGAAAACCAGTAAAGCCCCAGAATTAAATTTTATCAGTCCCTTTATCTTTAATCCTTTCCCCTCACAGTCATATTAGACAATCAAAATCCAGTCCTTTTGGGGTTCAAGTTCATCTTAGACCCTCACTTACACATCACATACATTCATTTCATCAGAAGAAAAACAGCTGGAATGTAGCTTGGTGAGTTTCCTGGCGAGTTTCCATAAGAGAAACCACCAACAAAGATTTGAGGTCTTCATTCAACAACACTTGAGAAACTAAATCCTGACAATTGTCCTGGAGGCTGAAAATGCATCAACCCCATCCAGAGCCTTGAAATATCTGTTACCTTCACTACATCTTAGTTTTCACTGTGTGAGAGACCCAGAAGACCCCATTTATATACGGAAGTTGCTGTTCTCCTCTCTTACAGTGCCTAGCAATTCCAAGAGTATACAGTGAAAAGCCTGGAGCCACAATGTAAAAAAATGCCCAACCTCTGCTGCCTGCTGGGTGGTGACACCCTCTGTTAAGTGCAGGTATCACGGTTTCCAAGGATTGGGTTCAAGCCCCTGCTCCTCACCTGAAGGGGAAACCCATCATAGGTTGTGAGGCTGGTCTGCAGGTTTTTCTCTTTTTTTTTTCCTTTTTTTAAAAAAAATATTTATTTATTCCCTTTTGCTACCCTTGTTGTTTTATTGTTGTAGTTCTTATTGTTGTTACTGATGTTGTTGGATAGGACAGAGAGAAATGGAGAGAGAAAGGGAAGACAGAGAGGGGGAGAAAAAGATAGACACCTGCAGACCTGCTTCACCGCTTGTGAAGCGGTTCCCCTACAGGTGGGGAGCCGGGGGCTTGAACCGGGATCCTTCCGTTGGTCCTTGTGCTTGCGCCATGTGCGCTTAACCCGCTGCTTCACCCCCTGACTCCCATTTCTTTTTTTAATTTCCTTATCTATCTCCCTTTCCCTATCAATTTATCTCTATCCTGTCAGTAATAACAATAATAATGATAATAATAGTAATAATAATAATAAAGTGGGAAAAATGCCCGCCAGGACCCATGAATTTTTAATGCTGCCACTGAGCCCCAGTGATAACACTAGTGGCAACAAAACAAACAAACAAACATATACCCTATGTGTAAGTGAAGTATTATCCAATAAAAAAAGGTCTTGGTGCCTTTTTTATTTAATATTTTATTTATTTACTAATGAGAGAGAAAATTAAAGAGAAGGAACCAGGCTTCACTCTAATACATGCACTGCTAGGAATTGAACTTGGGATCTTATGCTTGACAGTTCAACACTATCTACTGCACCATCTCCCAGGCCTCTGTCCTGGTGTTTACACGTATTCTCAAGATAAAACTGTGATTGCTGCACATATTGCACTTGGTGCCATATGCCCTTAACCCGCTGCACTAACTGCCCGGATCCCTCATATTGCTACTTGAGAAATAAATCGGAAGAGGAGTAGAAATGGCAGGCTCTTGGAGACTGCTGCCCTTCAGGAATGTAATTATAGAATTCTCCCAGGAGGACTGGGAATACCTGGACCAGTTTCTGGGATTTCTACAGGGATGCGATGTTATACAACTACAGAAATCTGGCTTCCTTCGATTCAGAAGTTCTGATAGGCTGCTGAATTATACAGATAAATTAGATAATTAGGGACTGGCTGCACCTGTTTGGGCACACATGTTGTAATGCTTAAGGACCTGGGTTCAATTCTCCGGTTCTCACCTGCATTGGGAAAGCTCTGTGAGTGGTGAAGTAGTGTGGCAGGTGTCTCTCTGTCTCTCTCCCATCTTTCTCAGTTTCTGGCAGATAGAAACTTTATCCAATAAGTAAATAAATAAGTAAATAAATAATTTACTTTATCCAATAAGTAAATAAAGATAATAAATAATTAGATAATATAGTGTCTCCTTATACTTATTTTTAAAATTTCTTTCTTTCTTTAATTTTATTTTTACCAGAGCTCTCCTCAGTTCTGGTTCATGGTAGTCTGGGGGATTGAACCTGTGGCTTTGGAGCCTCAGGCATGAGATTCTCTCTGCATAACCATTATGCTATCTATTCCTGCCTTAAACTATTTTATTATTATCTTTATGCATTTATTGGATAGAGACAGCCAGAAATTGAGAGGGGAGGGAAAGATCGAGAGGGCGAGAGACAGAGACACCTGTAGCACTGCTTCACCACTCATAAAGATTTCCTCCTGCAGATAGGGACCAAGGTCTCAAACCTGGGTCCTTGCACTCAACCAGTTGTGCCTCCACCTGGCCCCCTCTCTATACTTATTAAACCATGTAACTCATGGTCTGGTTAGTGGGGCAGTGACTACAGCTTTGTACTTAAATGCATGAGATCCTTAGTTTGATCTCTGACATCACTTGCGCGAAGGGGATTCTTTAGTTCTTTCTCATAAATAAATAAACATTTTTAAAAAATCCAGAAAATGCTAAGTTTGGGGATATCTTGTGACTGAGAAGTAGACAGCAAATACATCAAGACGAATCAAATACCTGAATGAAGGGGAAAATAAAATGAAAAAATGAGAAAGCATAGTTTTCAGTGCTAAGTACATCATCTCCACAAAACCTTAATTTCCTTCTTCTATGATGGTTCATTATGACTAGCTTTATTTTCCAAAGACAGGATGAAAAGGGAAAACAATTCGGTCAAAGTCATATTGTGTTGCAAAGTTTGTCTCTATGGACTGCCAAACCTTTCCTTTTAATTCTGTTATATCAGTGTCCCCAAACATTAAAATTAACAGCTTTGAGGTTTTTGTCATCTTATTTCAGTTGGGCGGAGGGGACAACAAATTGTTTAAAATTCACTATATATATTTGAGTATTGCTCAGTTATGGCTTATAACAGTGCTAGGGATTAAGCCTGGGAGTTCTGAACCTAAGACATAAAAGTAATTTTTGCATAACTATTATATTATTTCCTCAGAAACCCAACCCATTGTTATATGGGAAATATAGCTCAAATGGAAAGTGTGTCAATTTCTACCACATGGAAAACCTAGGTTTGAGCCTTGCTTCCATTGCATTGAAAGACATTTTGGTGTTTTGATGTTTTCCTCTATATTTCAATATCTCTATATGAGAAAGTCAACCTAGAACAATGAAGCCCCAGTAACAGAGCAAACAAAAAATTGAATATTATGTTCTTTTCTTAAAATTGAGCCCCCAGTTTCATTAGATTATAATGTTTATTATGTACCAAACACTATTTTATTTTAAATTCATATTAAGTCTATGAATGGAAGTTATTGCTATTCTGATGCTCTATGGACTGAGCTATCCAGGCTCTTGTAAGTTATTACTATTCTGTTGTGTAGATAGGAGACCAAGGGACAGAGAGGCTAATTAACTTTCTTAGGTAATCTAACTTTTAAAAAGGACGGGAGAAGGAAATGGTCTAGAATATTGTGCAGAATATCGTGATTCGGGAGTCGGGCGGTAACGCAGCGGGTTAAGCGCACGTGGCGCAAAGCACAAGGATAGGCGCAACTGGAGTAAGGTTCCAGGTTCGAGCCTCTAGCTCCCCACCTGCAGGGGAGCCACTTCACAGGCGGTGAAGCAGGTCTGCAGGTGTCTATCTTTCTCTCCCCCCTCTGTCTTCCCCTCCTCTCTCCATTTCTCTCGGTCCTATCCAACAACAACGCCAACAATAAAACAACAAGGGTAACAAAAGGGAATAAATAAATATTAAAAAAAAAAGAATATCATGATTCACCTAAAAAAAAAAAAAAAAAAAAGATGGGCCAGGAAATTAGTTCAGTAGTAGAGTGCACATCTAAAATTCACGAGTCCCAAGATTGATCTCCAATACTATATAAGTATGGTGCTCTGGTCTGACCTCTCTCTCTCTTCTCTCTCTCTGTCTCTCTCCACCCCCCCCCCCCATAAGTAAGAATTAAAAAGGAGCTAGGAACTCGTAATAATAACTCACTTTGGACATTGTCTGCTTTGCCATATTCAACATCTAGGCTCAAGCCCAGTCCTTACTTCACTAAGGTTAGCAGTAGTGCTGTGTTGTCTTTCCTTTTCTCCCTTTCTCCCTCTATCTTGGTATCTCTCTTCCTATCTGAAAAAATCAGGCTATAGTGATGAAACTCCAAGGAACACACACACACACACACACACACACACACACACACACACACACGGTAGGATTATGTTCTTGGTGTTTTTGTTTGTTTGTTTGTTAAAGGTTTAAGTGCCAGAGACAATATGAAATTGGAGTAGCAAATAAATAAAGCCTCCAAAGAGACAGTCATTAGCTCCTTGGATACTGCCATCGTGCATAATAAAATAATCACAATTACTGTAGTCACAGCAGCAGTGACAACAATGAGATTTAAAAAGTAGTTTCTCTTGTGCTTGGCACTTTTCTGAGATCTTTACATACATGACCTCATTTATCTTCTCCACAACACTACAAACTTGATTACTTGTGTTTTATCTGTATATTTCCTATGCCTTTTCCTTTTAATAGTTACATGTGATGTACAAGTTTATTTCTTTGTGCCTTGCCCTCCTATATACACAGTGAAGTAGCAATATCACCTAGCTCATAAACTTAATATGAAGATTAAAGAAAATAAACAAGCAGTTGGCACATAGTAAGCATCCTAATTTTATGAATGAAAGCAGAGAGAAACTACACGCCTTAGAATTCAGTTCTAGTTTAGGTGATACTTTTGATAAATTTTGGCAAGGGAGTCTGATTCTAAGACACATCCTTCAAGCCACAGCTTATATTTTCTCAGTGAGGCTCCAGAGGATGGAGCTAGAGGACAGCTCTGCATGTGCTGCTCATAGCACAGGTGTGGTAGGTACCAGGTTATCAGAGCTGAGTTCTTAAGGTCCTGTGATTGAGCCTTGCTGGAATGCCTACTGAGCACAGCACTGTAAGGCCTCTATATATTTGTATATATTGCAGTGTTAACAGTTTACTACGAAAATAAGAAGGCTCTCCTCACAAGTGCTCTTTTATAAATGGTTGATGCTAAATGGAGAGAAAATTAAAGTGGAAAAAGTATGGGTGACATAAAGAGGAGCACATAAGGAAATAAATACATTACAGGAGGAGATCATGGCTTGTAGTTTTTTTTTTTTAAATATTTATATATTTATTTTTACCAGAGCACTGCTCAGTTCTGGCATATGGTGGTACTGGGGATTGAACCTGGGACTTTGAAGCCTGAGGCAAATCTAGGGGCTGAAAAGGAACTCGCTGGTAGAGCACACACATGATTGTGTGCAATGATCTGAGTTTGAGGCACCCGCCACCATGCAAAAGAGGTATTTTCAAGAGCAGAGGAGAGGCTCTGTGGTACTTTTTTTTTTTGTATCTATCTCTTTCTCTCTCAACCCCTAGCTGGAAATAGTGGAGTATGCCCAGTGGTAAAATCATGCAGGCACAGAGCCTTGGTGGTAAATATCAATCAATCAAGCTTTTTAAATGAAAGCTTATATTCATTTGTTTCCATGGTTTATATCCATTCGTTTTCTCTAGGGGCCATCTAATTCTTCCAAACAGGTTTTCCTACTTTGGGCTTCTGCTTGTCATAACAGTGGACATTCTGTCTCTTGTGCATGGGCAGATGTCAAAAGACACGCCATATTGGCTCTGATGAGCCCCCAAAGCCACATAACCAGGGAGGTCATAGATGGACAGTGGGGCTGGGTTCATAAAGGGAACTCACAGCCTGGGTGTTACCTTTAGGAGAGAAAACAAGACAGCAGACTGAGACACAGGGGAACATTTTCAGTGTGGTTGTCAGCTGGGAATAGTGCCTGATCCTCCCACAGGGAGAGAAGTAGCCTTATTCCCAGCCCATTGCCAGGCAACCTAATGGAAGTCCCCAAGCTTACTGGTTAAACAGCCCTACTGTGTTTTTATTCTCCCTTTGCTATGACACCTCTCACCTGTTCACACTACTATCATCATCACTTGCCAGATACTGGCTATCTTCCCAGAAGACAACTCCCCCACTCCAAAAACAAGAGATTAGCCAGGGAAAGTCTCACTGGCAAGGTGACTCTTGAGCAAAAGCTTGAAGTAATGAAGTCGTGAGACAGATGAGTATTGACGGAGTGAAATGAAACTATTCTGTACCCTCTGGGTTCTTCAGAATTTGAACAAATAATCAAACAAGCATGAGGCAGATTTATTAGAGAAAAAGTAAAGTGAAATTTATTTAAAAATATGTGTACCTCCTCTATCTATGCTAGAGAAACAGAAATTTTGAGTAACTTGCCACATGGTCCTAAGCATTCTCTTTATATAATTTAGGTAGGTAATGTGGATGACTTTGGGAAAAAGCAATGGGAGGTTAAGAATGTGACCAAAAAGGGAACAGAGTAAAAGCAAGGCATACAGATTTAACTTTTGCCTTCTATTTTAGTTAGAGATAAGGGGATTTTAAGTCTTTAGTGCAGAAGGGGAGATGACACAACCAAAATAATTTCCATTGCAGATGTAAATATCTTTTATTCAAAGGAATCCTCCACCCAGATTTCAGATCTCTTTACATGAAATTAATCATCTGTCTAAAACATACTTTGGAGTTGCAGATTTTTGCTCCATTACCGTATTTTAATACAATAGTGAGTCAATATGTGTGTTCCTGAGAAACAGAGTAAATGATATGGGATATGTAAGTACTTACTGGGCATTAGCACACAGTGTTTAAGATCATGATAGGTTGACAAGTGTACAACAACTAGCATTCCAGGAAAAAAATTATAGCCTTGATTTGTAGCATTTGCTAATCTGAGTGGCATAAATACTGCTATTATGGTCAATTTCAAGTTACTAATGTCACAGTGAACAAAGAGTAGAAAGAAAGGAGAGATTCAAAGAGATTGGTAAAGTTTTTATTCATAAACAGAGAGGATGAAGATGCCAAGGATAAAAATGTACCTCAAGGCTGGGGAGAAAATGTTTATGCATGATGGTTATGCAAAAAGACTTTCGTGCCAGAGGCACCAAAGGTCCTCAGGTTCAGTTTTTTAGCACCACCAGAACTCAGTAGTACTCTGATACATAATATAAAATAAAAAAAATAAAATGAAAAATAAGAAAGAAAGAAAGAAATGTAAGTTAGTGTCTTGACAGCTACAAACCACTATTCTCTCTCATAGCCATTGAAGAAGACCAAGTGATTCTGGGCGTCTACAATGTGAACATATTGAGCTAAAAGAATCAATGTGGGTAAATTCTCCATACCCAGTGATGAATATCCCCATATTTCAAGTTGATTTAAAACCGAAATGGGTAGTAGAGGAACTTTGCTGGTAGAGTTTCTCTTTTAGAAAATGCAACTCAGTTGCTGCAATGCCTGCTCATTTCCATTGGTGCTGTTTCTTCTTCTGTGGCTCTAGCCCTAGGGGACAAGGGAATTAGGTGGGTCTTCTATCATTTCAACACAAGAAATTTTGTCAAGCCCAATCTTCCAGAAGCTTCCTCCTGGAAAAAGGGTCAATTATTGCCAGAAGAAAGTAGTACTCTGGTTTAACACTAATTCAGTCACTTCAGTCTGCAAGAGGGAAACAAATAAATCTTCAAAGGAAATCTCTTGAACTTTCACTTTTCTAAGCCAGAAGATGATAGATAAATCTAGTTGATAGGTATAGGAGGAGAATATATACAAAATATAGGCCATAGATTGACAGCTGAAAAGATTGTTGTAGATTATATAGATGGTAGATGACATTAAAGAAGTGACTAAATGAAAAGACTTAGATACAGATGTTAGATAATGATGTGTGACAGTATAGTTTATACTATATACACAGAAGATATCTATCTTTAACTTTCTACAGAATTTATATAATCTGACACATAATTGCTGTTACAAAGAATAAAATGCTTTCTCATATGGCATATCATCTGATTAGTTTTCTTTTTTTAAATTTATTTTGTTAGTGATTTAATAATGGTTTACAAATCATAAAATTCTGTGCCTAACCCCACCACTTTCCCCCTCCTTCCCACGGATAACCACTATAGTTTTTTGCAAAGTCTTAGTGATAGTTTCACATTTTTTAAGAAGTTCATGTGTTTCAGTTCTTTAATTGCAGATATGAATGAACTATAGAGTAGTTAGCTTTCAGAGAAATACAAGTCATTTGGTAACAGATATAAACTATAACAACAAGAGTACTTGAACTCAAATACTAAATTAAAGAATATCAAGATATTATGTATGATAAGAAGAATGTGAAAAACAAACAAACAAAAAAGTTGTCTCTGGGTCATTTGTATATCTTCATAAAAAAAACTGCCTACTCAAATCCTATGCTCACTTTTCAACTGTGTGTGTGTTTTATAGTTGATCTTTATTATATTTTTGTTTTTTAAAAAATTATCTTTGTATTCAACAGTCAAAAATCAAGAGGGAAAGGAGAGATAGAGAGTGAGAGAGAGACCTGCAGCACTGCTTCACCATTCACAAAACTTTCCCTCTGCAGGTGGGGACCAGCGGCTTGAACCTGGGTCCTTGTGCGTTGGAACATGTGTGCTCAACTAGGTGCACCCCGCCCTGGTAGTTTATGATTTATACCAATCTTTTATCAGATGTGTGATGTACAAATATCTTCCCCCAGTTGCTGGGCTGTCTTTTGATTTTATTTATTTATTTATTTATTTATTTATTTATTTATTTATTTATTTATTCCCTTTTGTTGCCCTTGTTGTAGTTATTATTATTGTTGTCGTTGTTGGATAGGACAGAGAGAAATGGAGAGAGGAGGGCAAGACAGAGAGGAGGAGAGAAAGATAGACACCTGCAGACCTGCTTCACCGCCTATGAAGCGACTCCCCTGCAGGTGGGGAGCCCGGAGCTTGAACTGGGATCCTTATTCCGGTCCTTGTGCTTTGCGCCACCTGCGCTTAACCCGCTGCGCTACAGCCCGACTCCCGTCTTTTTGATGTTTGTAGAATTTCCTTTCAATATATAGAAGCTTTTCAATTTGATGTAGTCTCATTTGTTTTATGAACACATTAACTTAATTTTCATCTGCACAGATTAAAAACTGACAGATACAAAATTAAGAAAAAAGATAACTAGGGAGCAGTAGAGTAATTTAGCAGAAAGATACTTTCCCAGTATCTACCTTGATGATAGTAGTGAGTTTATAAAAAGAACTCTCGGCTTTGGCTTATGATGGTGCTGGGCACTGAAACTTCGACCTTTGGTGCTTCAGCCATGAAATGTTTTCTGCATATCTGTTATACTATCTCTTTACCCCCATACACCTGTTATTTCATTTTTTTAAATTTAGCGGAGTATACTACATACTTAAAAATTAGACAGTTTTGTACTCAAAAGATTTTCCCTTTGATATTTTCTTCACCCTTTATTTGTCTTATTGTGAAGAAAAATATGTATAGACAAATAAAAGTAAATAAATAGAGTAAATTTTTATTTTCAAAAAGATTTATTTTATGAAAGAAATAAGACTAAACACCCACATGATCATGTTGAGATTGAACCAGAGGCCCAAGATTTGCAAAGCATGCTCTACTAGCTGAATCTTCTTTCTCCACTACCAGAGCATGCTTTAAAAAAAAAAAAAAAATTAAATTTTACCTTTGTTGTCCTTTTTTTTTAAATTGTTGTTGTATTTATTATTGCTGTTATTGATATTGTCATTGTTGGGTAGGACAGAGAGAAAGGGGGGGACAGAGATAAGGAGAGAAAGACAGACACCTGCAGACCTGTTTCACCGCTTGTGAAACGACCTTCCTGCAGGTGGGGAGCCAGACGCTGGAACCAGGATCCTTATGCTGGTCCATGCGCTTTCAGCTGTGTGCACTTAACCCACTGTACTACCGCCCAACTCCCGAGCATGTTTTTAATAAGACATTTTTTCCATGTCCAGAGTCAATCAATGTCATCATCTATGTTATTTCCAACATGTGATGGGCTTGACTAACTACATCTAGGCATTTCTTCATGAGAAACTTAAGACTTAAGGAGAGAGTAGAAAGGAAATTATGTGTATCTGGGGGCTTTCATTCTCAGCCTTCCTCAAAACAAGTAGAAAAACTTACAGCTCTATATACCATCACTGAAAGGGAAGTGAATCTGGAAAACACCAGAGGAAGCCAGGTATGGTTTTGCTTATCTGAGAGAGAAGAGGAACAAAAGTGAAGACACTTGATAGTAGCTGTATTAGTAGTAGGTGTAGGGTAACCTGGAAAGGAAATAAAGGCAATATTCTTGAAAAAAAAAAGGCAAAAATATATGTTCATAGATATAGATAGGTAGTTATAGAACCAACCTGTATCAATGACCTTAAGAAAAGTACTGCATTTTCCTATGGAGGTCATGGGACACAGAACTCTGGTGGTGGTAAATGTATTGGATCATTCTCCTATTGTCTTACAGTTTTGTAAATCAATATTAAATCACAGATAAAATTTAAAAAAGAGAAACTTACAGCTTTACTTTCTCATTATGAATTGGCTTCTCTTGGGAAATTTTGAATTTTCCATGTTAAAATGATCAGAGGGCACAGCTTCCTGTGTGAGAGGTTCCCAGTTTAATTTTCAAATAGAATTACCATATTTTGTAAACAAAACTACAGGATGCCTGCTGAAAACTAGGTTTCAGACAGCAATTTTTGCTTCAGTGAACTAGTTTCCATGCAATATTTTGGAACACACTTATACTAAATTACTTGTTGCCTATCTAAAATTCAAACTTAACTATGTTTTATCTGGAAACCATATTCTCAGATACTCCCTGGAGAAAACTGTTTAAATGCAATTAAACACATATGCCCAGAGGGACAAGTATCTAATCCAGTGTTACTAGGATACTTTCTGTGATGGCAGACATTTTTATATCTTTGCTATCTGATACATCAGCAACTTAAAAATGCAGTTAAAATTTCCAGAGTTTGAAATGATTTATCCATCTTAGCTATGGAACAATAAATATTGAAGGTATTACAAAGTATTCTATCACAGAAGAGTGTAATTATAAAACCTTCTGTGAGAAGTAGTGTGATATTGCTGGAATAGAATTCTGATTTTCATGCTTCTCTATAATTTGTTATGAAACATAAAGGTCTTATTCCCTGTGGAAAGTAAAAAAAAATACAGTTAAAACAACAAGGACTTGGATTTTTAATTTTTCTTACTTAAATTTAAAGTGTCACATATGATTCATGTCTGCTGTATTAAACAGCTTTTCTAGAATCAGTCCTGTATCTCCACTTAAAATTTAGCAATTGACATTTAAGTTCTTTTTATTTTTCATTTTATAAATTTTTTACCAGAGCACTACTTAACTCTGGTTTATGGTGGTGTGGGGGATTGAATTTGGGACTTCTGGAGCTTCAGGCATGAAGATCTCTTTGTATAACCATTATGCTATCTACCCATACCCTGGAATTTAAGTTCTAATAGTAAGTAAAATGGCATATAACCCAGGAATAAACAACAACAACAACAAAAAAAATCCTGTAGTTCATTGGTTATTCCATTTCCTGTAGCTATATTTTGTTGATGATTTACTCTGAATATTCTTTCTAAGTACTTACTGAAGCTCTACTATGTGAGGAGAAGGTGAAATTCCAGGAGTATAGAGATGAGTATGATATAATTTTTCAACAAACTTAACTTCTAGATGAGAGCAGTAACTGTATAATTCTGGTATTAAAATGGCAAAGCCTACAAAGTCTTTGTTTCCCTTAACCTTAGCTGCAGAAGAAACGTGTGGAAGAAACAGCATTGATTGATTTGGGCACACAGAGTAGCTGTGCAAACCTTTTCGTTTCATGGTGTTAAGTAAACACACACCCAGTAGCATACTGAAAAGCATTTTTTAATGCATGTTACCAGGCACCAAAGAACAGAACATTTTTTAGATACCTAGCAAATGAGAGGTATCTGGAGAGATCAAGTTTGCAGAAGTTAGTGCACAAACCTGGAGAAAAACAGTAAAAGATGTGTACTTCCAAATTTCACTCAGTCTTGACTGTTGGCTAAATTGATAGACAACGCTAATATGCTTGTTCCATCAATAGTTAGTGGACAAACATTTTTATGCAGAAATTAAGACAACCAAGTGTTTGGTTCTAAAAGGTTTTTCTGAACTGCTCTGGATCACTCACCAGGGTGGAGTACACTCCTCTGCTTGAAGTTGAGATAGCATAGTGAGTAGACAGATCAGGTTTCTACCTCATGGAGCAGAGTATATTGAGAGAAAGGGAGAAAGGATGACCAATAGGAAATAATATAGAGTCAGAAGTGGGCAGATGGAGGTTACATTTTCATCTTACTTTTTATATATTGTTACAAATTTGAGATATGCTCATTTTATTTTACTTTTTAAAATAATATTTATTTGTTTAAAATAATGTCTTATATGTAGGATATCATTTATTGATGGCATAGAAAATACTCAATTTATATAAACCAAAAATTTTAAACAAAGTATAATATTCCTGTAACAAATAAATTGATTTTTATCTGGCAAAATATTGACAAAAATTCAAATTCTGATTAGTGGCTGTGAAACAGAAACATTTTAACATTAAGTTTTTATTTTATCAAAATGGCATGCTCATTTTAACATGTTATATGCATATGTGCCTGTGTGTTAGAGACAGAGAAAGAAAAGAAAGAGAGTGGGGGTGGGCGTAGGGGTGGGGGGGAGGGAAGAGAGGCCATAGCACCAAAGTTTCCTTCAGTTTGGGGTCGGGAGGGGGCTGCAGACTGGGTTTACACTTGGGGGTGGTGCACCCATGCCAAAGGAGCACACTATCCAAGTGAGTCATTTCACTGAACTCAGATATTTATAAAGGTTAGCAATGTTGTGGGCTGGAGAGATAGTATAATGGTTATACAAAAGAACTATCATGTGCGAGGTACCAAAGATCGAAGGTTCATTTCCCAGTACTACCATAAAGCAGATCTGGGTGGTGCTCTAGTAATAATAATGATGAAGATAAATAATAACTTTCATATGATAGCACATAGTGGGACCTTTATTTCTAGCTGGTAGGTAGCTTCTCTTCTCAAGTGTTTACCAAAGAGTTATTTTCTATTATTTTAGATAGGACAGAGAAATTTAGAGAGGAGGGGAAGATAGAGAGGGAGAGAAAAAGATAAATGCTTGCAGACCTGTTTCACTACTTGTGAAGCATCTCCCTATAGCAGGAGCTCAAACCTGGATCCTTGAGTATGGTAATGTGTATTCAACCAGGTGCGCCACTGCCCTGGGGCCCCTACTAATGGATTTTTAATGTATATTATCAATATACTTTTTCCTTCCTTCCTTCCTTCCTTCCTCCCTCCCTCCCTTCCCTCCTTCCTTCCACCTTCATATCCCTCCTTCCTTCCTCCCTCCCTTCCTTCCTCTTTTATTTGCAAAGACACTAAAAAAAATTAAAGACAATGACAATGGCAATAACTTCTCATCTTCAGCAATCAGAATACTATAGGTCATTGGTAGGTGAGAGATGACATATTTTGCTGCTGCAAGATGCATAACTTCATTCTTGGGAAGGTGAGTAGGTATTTTTTTCTGTGTGTTAACCATGTGAATGAGTTTTGTAAAGAGTATAAAATGTTCAACTTTATTATTACTTTTTTTGTTTAAACCTTTAGAAAATCATTTATTTATAAATAGGAAACACTGACAAAGTCATAGGATAAGAGAGGCACAATTCCACACAATTCCCACCACCAGAACTCCGTATCCCATCCCCTTCTCTGATAGCTTTCCTATTCTTTACCCCTCTGGGAGTATGGACCCAAGGTCATTGTGGGATGCAGAAAGTGGAAGGTCCAGCTTTTGTAATTGCTTCCCCATGAACATGGGCGTTAACAGGTCGATCCATATTCCCAGCTTGCCTCTCTCTTTCCCTAGTGAGACGGGGTTCTGGACAATCGAACTCCAGAACACATTGGTGGGGTCGTCTGTCCAGGGAAGTCTGGTTGGCATCATGTTAGCATCTGGAACTTGGTGGCTGAAAAGAGAGTTAAAAATGTTCAACTTTCTATTACTACTTGCCTCACACCCCTCCTTTTTTTTTTTCTCCAGCACTTTTCAGACCTTCATTGTAAATTAATTTATTAATAATTCACTGTGTATTGTTCACAAAAACTTTATCCCAATTATTGCCAATATTCTGCTCTTTATGATATAGTGTGTCTTAAATTTCCTTCCTTATCTATGTGTCTTTATGACCTTTCAAAACACACACATACACACACTTGATAAATAAAGTGTTTCCACCTAAACTGGAGTTGGTGTATTGCATCAAAGTAAAAGACTCTGGGGTGGGTGGGGGTGGGGGTGGGGGTGGGGAGAGAGTACAGGTCTAAAAAGGATGACAGAGGACCTAGTGGGGGTTGTATTGTTATGTGGAAAACTGAGAAATGTTATGCATGTACAAACTATTGTATTTACTGTCCAATGTAAATCATTAATCTCTCAATGAAGAAATAAAAAAATAAAGTGTTTCCAAAAATTTCATCAAATAATTGTAATTCACAATTAAATAATTCATTTGGTTAGGTTCATTTCAGATAAACCTGTTTGGAAAGAGCTGCAATCTTGGAGGGTGAGGTTGAACTTGCCAGGAGAAAAGTCAGAGAAGGATTTTTGAAGAAAAAAAAAAGCTATGCAAATAAATGTCCTGAAGTGGCGACAAACTTGGTAGATGGAAAGAGAGTCTAGTGTAATTTGAACAGAGAAATGAAGATTAAGTTAGAAGAGATCATTGGTGGTTCCTAAAGGTCATTATAGGATGATACATGAATTAAGATGCATATTGAAAGTGCCAATTGTATCTGAGAGATGAAGAAAAAGGATCAAGATTCACTCCTAGAATTTTGGTTTGAGCAAATTATTTTATCGCTATGGCATTTTACTGCTTTGAGGACCTCATTGTTCTTGGTGGCTCCCCCCCGCCCCACACACTAGAGACAGAGAAGTCACAGCAACATTCTGGTATGTGCAACAACCAGGATGGAACCAGGATATTAGAGATGCAAATCAATTGCATTACCAGTTGAGCTATTCTCCCAGTCACATAAATGTATAGTCTTAAAATTGCAGTAAAGATGGGTGCTAGAACCAAGCTCCAATGTTCTTTAAAATTTAGAACACATAATAGTCTGGCCAATTTTAGATGTAAGGTCACTTCATTGTAGTATTAAGTCAAACCCTCAGTCTTCAGTTCTGTATAACAGCAAAAATACAGGGAGAAATGATGAGTATGCTCACTTGTCTTTGGTTACTCTTCCTGAATGTGAGGAATATGATAAAAACTCAAACTTTAACTGATAGACAACTTCTAACAGAGTCTGAAGCACGGTACACTTTCTTTCAGGAGTCTTGATAATAAATGTGCCTACCTAGGTTCGAACATCTAGATGTTAGTTTCTTCACTCCAAGCAAATTCCACAACAAGCTTCCTTCAGTGCAGTGGGTGTGGGGCTCAAATATAGGCTACTCTCATGATAAAACAGCCCTCAACAATATCTGATATCTATACCCATGTTGAATTTAATATATATATATATATATATATATATATATATATATATATTTATTTATTTATTTATTTTTACCAGCATATTGCTTAGCTCTGGCTTATGTTGGTATTATGAGAGATTGAATCTTGGACCTCAGAGTCTCAGTCAAGGGAATCTTTTGTATAACTATTATGGTATCTCTCTTGCCCTTTCAAATTTTTTATTGTTTTATCTTATTTTATTTTAATGAGAGGGTTACAGAGAAAAAGATAAGAGATAGCAGAGTGCTGCACAGCTCTGCCTTAGGCATGAAAACCATGAAGCCTCAGGCATGAAAACTTGTTTGCTTAACCACAATGCTGTCTCCTCTGCCTGATGTTTTGTTATTTAGAAAGTATCATAATACTAGTATTATTTCTGACAATACACTTTTTAAAACTTATATTTTACATTCCAATTTCTCTTTAGTTATACTTACCTGGTTTGTTTATATATGTGTCTATTTAATTACTTTACTTTTTAAGATAAAGGCAGAAAAACAGAGAGAGAGTAAGAGACTATAGCACTGACATTTTCTTCAATGTGGTGGGGGGTGGGCTCATATCTGGATCACACTCTTGGCAAAGCAGTGCACTATCCCAGTAAGGATTTTGCCAACCCAGTACAGTTTTCTAGATTTAAGTATAGGTAATAGTTGTTTTTTTTAGATTTCACTATGATGCTAATCTTAGCTTGGTGAAACATTCAGGTATTAGGATAAAAAAGACAAGGAAGAATTCCTTGGCTACATGCGATCCCTTATCCTCAATTTTAGAATTTACGTGGAATCTTTCATTAAATTCCTAATGTCTTCTGATCACACACAAACATTTTAATTAGTAGAAATATTTAAATTCATTTATTTTTCATAAATGACTATAAAGTTACAAATGATAAGAAAGTAGATAATGAATGAAATAGTTCAGAATATTAGTGCTTGGATTTGAAAAATTTAAAAGATAATTGGTGATGTTGTATAAAATTACCTGCTTTGTTTAAAAAGTCCTAGATAACTAAATAATTGTTTCATCTCAGTCCCACAATTTATTAAGTCTCCAAGATCAACTGTTGTCCCTGGTCCCTAGGTGCTTTTAGTAATTGGAAATCTGGATTTATCATTCTCATCAACTTGCTCCAATTTTAATGGTTCTCCATAGAGTCCTTGAATTATGGTAGATGGAGACCAACTCAAGGGCTGGGAACCATCTGAAGCTACTGAGGGTTTATTGTCCACTAGAGAATTTTCTCAAGAAGTAATTAGGACTGTTGGGTATAAACAATTTCAAAGTAGATGGGTAAGAAGCATATTGGAGATGAGCTAGGATAGAGCTGTGAAGAAAGTTATATTCTTACAGAGTAATCTTAGTATCTCTTTGGTAAATGCTGATCAGTTGGTATCTTCTGTGTTTCTCAGCCCATTATAATTTCAGAACTCATACAATGGAGAAAATTCTTTTATTTCAAAGTGAGCAATAAAGCATCTTTGACCTTAGGATCCAAGTTCCCCAACATATAAGAAATACTGGGTAGCAGTCACGGAGGTAGCACAGTGGCGAAAGCTTTGGATTCTTGAGCATGAGGTCCTAAGTTTGATCCTGATATCACATATCCTAGAGTGATGCTCTAGTTTTTGTTCTTTCTTACTAGATAATTAAAAAAAAAGAAATGTTGGGGAAAATTTGGTACTCTCAGAGGACCTATAACTGGAACAATGTGAGGTAAAAATCTCTGCTATTTGATTTCAGTCCCAGTGCCAACTAGCATCCTTATACATGCCCCAGGATGTGTGTGTGTGTGTGTGTCTGTGAGTGATTTATATTTAAAGTTACCATGAGAAGTAATTGGTGAGCTAATAGCAGAAGAGTGACACGATCTTCTTTATTAAAGTTGGTGATAGAAAAATTGCTTTTCATTGCTGAACTGCTTTTCTGAAGTTGTCATTGAATCTAAACATACCCTAGATTTTTTTCTTTCTTTCATTTGGTAGGACAGAAAGAAATTAAGAAGTGACAAGGAGGTAGAGAAGGAGAGTTAGAGTCAGGTCTGCTTCAACACTTATGAAGCTTCTTCCTGCAGATGGGGACCTGGTAATGTGTGTGGTAAGCTGAGTGCACCACCTGTCAGCTGCCTTACTCCAGAGGTATTGATGTTGTACCAATTCAGTTGGTCTTGGCATACTGTAATAACAATTCCCACATTTCAGGAGATTAGCATGATATACATCACACGTGAGAGCAGGTCAACTTTCCTCTATAACTTGGTTCATTGTTCCAATCTGTCTTCCTCCCCCCACTTATTTGACCAGGATATTATGACATGATGCTCCCTTGCCCCCATGTGACCTTCACTGTATAGCCAGTATTATAGTTACTTCTTCAGCTGGTTTATAGAAGGTGGACAGGCTCAAAAACCACACATTTGTGTCAATATTTAGTTATTCTGCTTTGGTATAAACCAGCAATTGCTTGGATAATCTGTGTTCCCTACCACATTCACTGTTCTTGTTGTTACCCAAATAAAATACAAACCAAGTTATCCAGAAACAAACTTGATCAGAACACTGAAAAATTAGATTCCAGGGAATTCTGCATGACCTCAGATCACCATGTTTCTGCTGGAGTTACTAAATTACAAGGCTTTTGAGACTCACTGAGTAGAGCTCACATACTATTACCAGAAAATGGATTCAAATTCTTAATCCCCTCTCCATAAGATTGGGAAGCCTCACTAGTTGTGGAAGTGCTGCAGGTACCTCTCTCTTTTCTTTTTCTTTTATTTACAGGATAGTAACAGAAATTGAGAGGGGAGAGGGGGAGATAGAGAGGAAAAGAGACAGAGACACCTGCAGCCCTGCTTCTCCAGTCGTGAAGCTTTCCCCCTGCAGGTGGGGACGAGGGTTTGAACCTGTGCTCTTGCGCACTGTAATGTGTGCGCTCAACCAGGTGCGCCACCGCCTGGCCCCGCAGGTACCTCTTATTCCCTTTTTATTTCTTGCTGTCTCTATCAGGAAGAAAACAACTTTATTTTTATAAAGGGGATAAAATAGCCACTGAGAAAGGTGGAATCCCTGTGTAATCCTGAGTTTAAGGGGCAACCCAGGTTGGTGGAAATAAAGATTACCAGACATTTAGGAGCAACTATTTCGGGACGCCGGTCCTATAATACTCATCTTCTGGCTGGGTTAGGGATTTAATTTGAATTTAAATTGTTATCTTAGGTATTGATAAAGAATAGTGAGTAATAAAGACCATAAGTACCCAATTTCAGTTGTCAAAACTAGAGTGGGCCGAATTTCAAGTATTAATGAACTGCAATTAAGAGTTCGTCATACTAAGTCAGGAAACCAACCTCTGAGGTATTTTTTTGTTATTTCAATTGGCACATCTACATTTAGCCAAAACAAGTATTTGTAAATATCGACTATAAACTTATCTGCCGCTTCCTATTAACTGCCTTTACTCGCCTCTCAACCCCCCCCCAAAAAAAAAAAATTTAAAAACATCCCAAGTCTCTTGATAATCTGAGGTTTTGATATTACTCTATCCTGGTTCAAAACCTAATTTACCCTTTCGAAATGTGGTACTAGCTCTTTTCAGAGGTGGTGGAGGGGCTCTGAAAAGAGCCTTTGGGTCTTAAAGCCATTTCCGGAAACTCAGAAGCCTGTGGAATCATTTGCCTTTAGCCTTATGGTGGCTCTCGGTCTTCTTAGGCAGTAATACGGCCTGAATATTGGGTAAGACACCACCCTGCGCAATGGTTACTCGGCCCAGCAGCTTGTTGAGCTCCTCGTCATTGCGGATGGCCAGCTGCAGATGGCGCGGGATGATGCGGGTCTTCTTGTTGTCGCGGGCCGCGTTGCCCGCCAGCTCCAGGATCTCGGCCGTCAGGTACTCCAGCACCGCCGCCAGGTACACTGGAGCCCCAGCCCCAACCCGCTCTGCATAGTTGCCTTTGCGGAGAAGTCGGTGCACTCGGCCGACAGGGAACTGCAGACCAGCCCGAGAAGAACGCGATTTTGCTTTCGCACGGGCTTTTCCTCCCTGCTTGCCACGCCCAGACATTATGAAGTTCAATAAGTAGATGAAAGAACACAAATATATGCCAACTCCCAAACCAAATCAACGCGTATGCAACTAACACCGTTGTTTTTATACTTAATTTCCTGCGTTAACAGTCTGTTGTCTGATTGGCTAGTTTTAAGCTTCAGTAAGTAGCCAATAGAAAAGTATCGTTTTCATCCTTCATTTGCATAGACCTGCCCCCATGACAGTTTTGTTGTCTTCCAATTAACTAAGGCAAATTTTGAATCCCTCATTAGCATAAATGTCCTATAAGTAGCAAAGGCCTCCGCTGTTTTCGTGATTCAGTTTTTGTCTTGAAACTTCAAGATGCCTGAGCCTGCGAAGTCTGCCCCTGCCCCGAAGAAGGGCTCTAAGAAGGCCGTCACCAAGGCGCAGAAGAAGGATGGTAAGAAGCGCAAGCGCAGCCGCAAGGAGAGTTACTCCGTCTACGTCTACAAGGTGCTGAAGCAGGTCCACCCCGACACCGGCATCTCATCCAAGGCGATGGGCATCATGAACTCCTTCGTGAACGACATCTTCGAGCGCATCGCCGGCGAGGCTTCCCGCCTGGCGCACTACAACAAGCGCTCGACCATCACCTCCAGGGAGATCCAGACTGCCGTGCGCCTGCTGCTGCCTGGAGAGCTGGCCAAGCACGCCGTGTCGGAGGGCACCAAGGCTGTCACCAAGTACACCAGCTCCAAGTAAACTGGGCCAAGTAAGCGTTTATATCTACCCCCAAAGGCTCTTTTAAGAGCCACCCATTTCTGCACAAGTAGAGCTGTGATCTCACTGAAACGGTTGTATTTTGTTCAGTTCGAGTAAGTTTGTTTTTAACAGCACGTGTACAATAAGCCTGCTTTATTTGCAGTAAATTGACTAAATTAACTCGAGGGCTTCATTGTTTGCTGTCGCAAATGGAACCTCTCCCCCTTACAAGTCAGGAGACAGTTAATGCCTTTCAGATAAAGGTTTGCCTTAACATACTGTTAAGTGGTGTGTATGAATAGAACTAGCATTCACAGGTATGGTAATGTGTTCTAATCTCCCCCCTTCCTTTTATCTTTGGTCCCTCCATTTCTTACTCAAACTGGAATTTTTTTTCTTTATTGGATTAATGGTTTACACTCGACAGTAAACAAAATGGCTTGTACATGCATAACATTTCCCAGTTTTCCACAACAGTCTTAAGACTTTGGTGCAATACACCAACTCCAGTTCAAGTTCTGCTTAGCAAACACAGCTTTTTACTTATTATTATTTTTTTTTAACTTAACACACAATACAGAAAATAAGGGTCGGGGAAATTTACCAGGCAAGGACCTGGGTTTGATTTCATAGCTACCACATGGAAGCACACTCATGGAACTTTGTGGAGTGGTGGAGTAGTGTGTCTCCCTTACCCTTTACAAAAATCAAGTCCACTGGTAGCTTAGGGATAAAAATATTATTGCTGCTGGGGAGATGGTACAGTGTCTATAGAGTATTTAATATGCCATGAAGTCCCAAATTAAGTTTAGGTATTGCTTGTGCCAGAATACTGCTCTAATTTGCTCTCATTAGTAAAAAATGTTAGAAACAAAAACTTAAATGGAAGGGAGAGGGGAACAAGGAAGAAAAATACATGTATACATGTACAAATCTTATGATCTACTTTACAAATTTACTTAATAGAAGTTCCAGCAGATTGATACCTGGGAAAAGTACTAAAAATCTGTTAGGTATTACAGAGACCTTTATTTGAATAGCTCTGTAATTACTGTTCCCTGATTTAGAACCGTCTGAGAAATGGTACAGTTCAGGCCTAAATCTGACCTAGATTCAAGACACTGGTTTCCAGAGTAACCTAGCAATTTAAATTAGTGCTTTTGGTTTTGTTTTGTTTTTTGCTAAATTAACCTGAGCACTTTCCAGGTGTTGAGGGGTACTGAACCTGAAACTGAAGCCTCTGGCATGAGAATCTCTTTGCATAACCATTGTTATTTAGCCCCTCCCTGTTTTTGTTTTTTTAATCTGTCTTTACCATGTTTAGTGAAGGATTGATGGCTCAAAACCAGACTAGCCTGTTCACTAATCACTTTACCTTCGGATTATACTGACTACAAATTATGGCTCATTTGAATTCCAGATTTCCCTATCTTCGGATAATTACATTACTATTTGTACATTAAATGCAAATAAATAGTCATGAACTTGCTAAGCATTTGTCTCTACAAATTCCACCAAGGCAATACATAGGAATAATCATGAAAATTCACCTAGTTCTGGGCTGGATGGACACTTTCTGCTGACCTTCCTTTGGTGCTTACATTGCTAAAATGTTTGCAAGTTTTTTTTTTTTTCTTTTCAGATTTCCACTTATTCTGATTGTTGATTGGGTGCACTTTAGTGGCTTTATTAACTAGATCATTAAATGATAAAGGAATCTAGTCAATTCATTAATCTTCTTTTGAATTGTTTGTAGTTGTCCAAGGACTCTGCTATTCTCTCAAATTTGAGAACAAAAGATGAAGACATGGGTTCCCTCCCTAGTTTTTAATGGGATTTAATCTGTTTTTGTGTTTCTATGTTATGTGAGTTTCTATAATTAAAGATCAGAGTTCTTCCTCTTAATTTTTTCTTCTCATGTTTACCCATAATGAGTGCAGATTTTCAATTTCTGAGAAATAACATTCCTACTTTAAAGATAGTATGAATATTAAGTTACTGCCTATTGTAAGTTTTTACTTTAATGTTAGACATAAGAAAGCTAATGACAAGAAAGAAAACAAGAAAATTAAATCTCTAGCATGTACTGACTTGTCTCTTTTATTCTGTACCAAAGCTTCTAATGTGTGACTTTGCAATAAAAAAATTCCACATTATAGCTCAAAAGTAAACAAGGAAGGAGACCTGAGGCCACTTGGACTGCAAGGAGTTAGGTTTATTTTAAATTAACAGGTTACAGGACAATTCCTACCAGATCTGAGCACACTTGTTCCCGCAGCACCGGGCTTTTATCAGTTTCAAACTGGTCGAGGCATAAGTTGATTGGTTAGAAACAATATCCATCAAGGTGTTGACAATAAAGGTGAGAGCAGATTGGCTATGGTCAGAGCCATCCATTCAGATGTTGGAATGTAGAAGTGGGACTCCACCAGAAACCTATAGATTTTTCATTTCAGTTTAATAATTCCAAATCGCTATTCTATCAGGTCCTTTCTGTACGGTTAAATGAGAATTTATTTGTACAGGAAACCAGAATTTCCCACCAAACTTTGAAGGGTATCAGAATTTACTGCTCAGCAATAGTTCTACTCTTTAAGGGATATCTAGTGTTTATTATTTAGTTTTGTATAACAGTTTTATTTATTTTTACCTATCATAAATTCCAGCTCTAAATTCAAATAAATATAACTTTTAGTAGGATTTTAACACACATTCATGAAACTATTTCTGCAGTTTCCTTGATCACTGAGTTATCAATGATTTATTCCCACATCTTGCACACTGGAGGGGATAAGAAATATTGGGTATTTTAAGGAATTTTTAAGATGTCAGTTGTATGCTCACTATTGTCTACTTTTTAAAAAGATTTATTTATACATTTATTTACTTATGGAAGGAAGAAGAGAGAAAACCAGAGTACTACTGTGGTACATACAGTGCTAGGGATAGAACTTTGGGCCCTGTGCTTTAGATCTTATGCTCTTCTGCTGTGCTACCACCCTGGGTGCTGAAGCAATTCGATTTTTTTTTTCCCTTCCTCTTCCTCCTCCTCCTCTTCTTCTTTTTCTGGACCCCTGTTCAATTTTTGCTATTTGTGGTTGCAAAGATAGAATAAGGTATATCTTGGTTGCAAGTCCTGTGTGTTGCCACCTCACATCTCCTCATTCTCAGTTTTACGACTTTTAAAAGTTCTAGTCTTAGACACAGTATCTTGAGCAACTTTTCCTATTAAAAGCAATGTGTCCATGAAATAATGTTACAGAGAATATACTAAAAGATATGGTTAGACCTATGCCTCATAGATTAAAATAGGATTGTTGAGAAATTCTTATGCAAGAAATAATAAAGATGAGAGCAATCTAAAATGGAAGTTCTGGTTGAGAACTGGTGGAATAAATGTCACACATGCAGTTCGTTAAATGCCCCATAACCTACCCCTGCCATTCCTGAAATGAAACCTCCATAGGCTGCTGGTGGACCCCTCCTCTGCCACCTCTGCATTCCAGTATCCTTAGTGGAGGGCTCTGACTGTAGCCAGTCTGCGCTCGCTCACCTTTATTGTCAGCGCCTTGATGGACGCTGTTTGTAACCAATCAGCTCGTGCAGGCCGTGCCTAGTTTGAAACTGATGAAAGCTGGGGTAATGTGGTACAAGTTTGTGTAGGTCTGGTAGGAATTGACCTGTAACCTGTTAACATAAAATAAATTTAACTCCCTGCCCTCCGTGTGGTCTCAGGTCTCGTTCTTTGCTTACTTTTGAGCTATATTATGGAATTGAAAAAAAATTATATTCCTACCATTACCCTTACTCAGGTGTGAGCTTGTGAAGAGTGGTGTGGGTGTGGAAACCAGTAGAAGATCTTTTTCTCTAGCACAGTCCTTAAATTTGGTGCCTTTTCAATACTGTTTAAGATAATATGGCCTTTGCATTAAATGACCATAGGGTTTAATTCAAACCAAGTGAATATTCAAAATACAACAAAAATATCTCCTGAACTCTGAAACATATGGAGTTTAACAAAAGGAAACAGAAAGGAGAGGTGGAGGGAATAGTTAAGGAAATCATTTTGACAGTATTAGTACAATGGGACTTTGGTGAGTCTGACCCATGTATAGAAAGATGAGGTTGTATTCCTGAAATTATATTATTGTAAACCAATGGTGAACGAATAAAATTAATTATTTTTTAAGTCTTTTTTATTTCTTAGAGATACAGAGAGAAATGCACAGAGAGACCAGAATACTGATCATCTCCGGCATGAAAGCCTTTTGCATAGCCATTATGTTTTCTCCCCAGTCCTTAAAAAATGGTTATTTTTTAAGCATACTGCATTTGAAGCAAAAGTGACTCAGTTAAATATGCTTCTGAAACATCTGAAATTTTACCATAAGGCAGCAGAAATGGTCAGTAGTTGCAAAGAACATTTTGTGCACCCACTAGTGAAACAAGGAAAATTGACATTTTTTGGCCATACTTACTACAACCAGGCTCTAGTTCAAAGATCTTTCTTAAAACCCAAAAAACTTAACTGTGAGTATTCTATATAGTCCATTGAGCTTAGTGACAATAGAGCAAATGTATTCTTGGAATTTAGGTTTTAGATGTCTTAAAGAGTATAAATTCTCAGATTAGGCAACTGTAAAAATATTCGTCACAGAACTCTGTATCTCCTTACCAGAAAAATGTGTCAATCCACAGATATTAAATGGGAATCTCTAATAAGCAAACCTGTAATACATTTTCCTACACTACGCTTAAACATTTGAAGAGAATAAAATAAGGTTCGCCTCTGCTTTCTTGTCAAGAGGAGAAGGAGCGTGCATGAAATCTCAAAAACAGTATAAGCATTTGCTCATATTTCCACTTGATATACTTAATTTTAATTATTTAAAGTGGGAGGATGACTTCATCAGTCAATAGTCCAGAGGGAGAAACATCTGAGAAAAAGGACTTCTGGGAAACCTTGCACTATTCTATGATAAAATAACAAGCTTGAACTTTTCAACCTGTTATGCAACTGCCTGACTCATCCCTCTCAGGGAGGTCCCCAAGGCTCACCCCAAATACTTCACATCTATTTAAAAAAAATTAATGTATTTATTATTGAAAGAGGAAGAGAGAAAGAGAACTGGAGCATCACTCTGGTACATACATTGCCAGGAATCAAACCTGGAACCTCATGCTTGAGAATCCAACACTTTATTCCCTGTGCAACTCCCCAGGTGTTCAAGTATCCTAGTTTAGACATCCCTACTTCTAGATCTTTATCATTTTAAGACAAGTCCCTATTCACCTGTCAGAATCTAGTTCAAATGATAGTTACAAGATACTAAGTCATAGCCATGCTTTATTTGAAATATGTTTTATTGGTTTTTTTATTTAGATTTTATTCAATAATATTCTTGTAGTGGGGTGAGGACATACTATCATTGATGGGCAATAGACATTATTTAATTAATGATTTATTTATTAATTTATTAGTAAAGGAATAGAGAGAACCAAAGCATCACTCTAGAAAATGCAATGCCAGGTATTATACTCAGGATACTATGCTTGAGAGTCCAATGCTTTATCTACTGTACCTTTTCCTGGATTCCTAAAATATTTACATATTTATATTTAATATGAGTGAACAGAGCATTATTCAGCTTTGGCATATGCGTACTAGGTATTGAACCTGGAACACCAAGTATACAAGTCCTGTGCTCCACCACTGAGTAATCTCTCATAGTCAGGCTTTCTTTAAATGTGTATAGAAACTCACATGCTTGAGGATATGAGTTTAATATAGAAGATCACCAGTCCAAAGGTGCTGGGTGGTGGCACACCTGGTTGAGCATACATATTACAATGTGCAAGGACCTGTTCAAGCCCCCTGTTCTCTGGAGGGGGAAAGCCTTGTGAGTGGTAAAACAGTGCTGGAGGTCTCTCTTCTCTTTCTTTCTCTCTCCCTCCCTTCTCCTGTCTCTAGTTAATAAATAAATGTTAAAAAGCAAAACCTTAAAAAAAATCTAAATTAAGTGAAAGAGAAGGAGAAGAAAAAAAAGAAGGAAATTACCGGTCTGTATTGCAAGCTCCTGTGTATCTCTACTTCTCTATACTTTAATTACTTCATCTTTACAGAAGGAAAAAGTACTATAGTAGATACCTTAAATGGCAGTTGCGAGATTAAATACATTGGTGTCTGTAACAGCGTTTAACACTGCCCAGAATAGAAAAAAAAAAAAAACTTCAATGAATTATGACAATTATAATTATTATGTAATTGATGAATTACAGAAATGAATTAATTAACCTCTCTTTTTACAGGAGCAGAAAATTGGCTTTAAACACAGCTTTCCTTTCATTGGACAGTGCTTCTTCTCTAAAATACCTAATGAAAATGAGTAATACTGGAAGATAAATGCAACAATTTTTAACAACCAGGAACGAATCAATGAGACCCTGGTATAACACTTTCTTCAGAGTATAATTCATTGTAGAAATTTATAGAAATAAATAAAGAAAATCAAAATGACTTAGTATCTTATACTTATTATTATCCTTTAAATGTAATTTAAATGTAAATGTATAGTTATAAGTATGTATGAATATAAGTAATATATTTATAAATGTATATCACATATAAAGTAAATTCAAGTATTGTATATATAATTTTCTAGAGAGTATGCTTAGAAAATAAATTTTAAGCATTTATGAATTGATTTGTTAGTGAAATAGACACACAGAAAAACAACCAGAGCATCTGTATGGCACATGTGATGCCAAGGATCAAAACTCAGGACCTCATACTTGAGAGTTCAATTCTATATCCACTGTTCCAACTCCTGGACCACTTAGAAAGTCAGTTTATATGTGTGTTATTACTTTCATTATTAGTTTTCTTAATGGCTACTTGTTGAGTTCCATCTTTGTGCACTATACATCTTTATGCAGAAGATATATTATTGTATATGTACAGAGCATGGGTTTTTTTCCCCCCTTAATTTTCTGTTATGTCTTTAAACTTCAAGAAATGAAAGGATTGGAATAGGTCCTTCTGAAAATTATGCTGGAGTTCTCACATAACTATGAAGAAAGGGCTTATAAGAAGTAATTAGGGTTAAATAGATCAGAAAGGTAGGCTCCTCTTCCACTGAGATTGGTGGCTTTCTTTCATTGACACAATGTTGCTTATAAGACTTTATGTTTTAGGCACACAACTCCACATCTAGATAAAATATGTTTGGCCCTAATACCAAAGTGCCACATTCTTTCATTATGATCTATTAAATTCCCCCACCTTCTATACTCTCCTCTATTCTTCTAGTAACCACAATTTTGTGGTTAATGAGTTAATTTTTATTTGATTTTGTCTGTTATTTCTATATTCCATTATATTAGTGACATCATCTACTATGTGTCTTTCTCTTCTGACTTATTCTCTTACAATCCCCTCCGGTTACATTGATTATGTTCTGAGGAGGGAAAGAGGTTTTTTTCTGAATGAACATGCCATATGAGAGGCCATATGAAGAAGCAGCTAGAAAATGGCTATATACATGCTAGGAACAATTCTTCACCTGAAGTGGTCATTTATTTTGGTATCCTGATTTCAGGTTTCTAGCCTCCAGAGTTGTAAGAAAATAGACTTCTATTGTTCAAGCTGTATGTTGTTGGGGGGTAGTATAAACAGAGTAAGTCAGTTCATGGGTTTCTTATAGATAAAGGAGATATAAAATGCTAGGAAAAATAAAGTTAAATTTGTTAAAAGTCACAAAAATCAAAACAGACAAGGTGGGAAACTAAACCAGTTCTCCTTATTTCAAGGCTGTTGGGAAATTGTGCCTAGGCTCCTCCATTCTACCTGTAGATAATAGCTTTAGAGTATCCAGAACCATGTGTACTCAGAGCCACATTGGACCAAGTGTGGTCACCTGGTGAATGCTCAGTCAGAAACAGATGCACTCTGACTACTCAGTCATGCACATATGTTGGATCTCAAAAAAAAGTAAACTGTGGATTATGTACAGAAATCATTTTTACCTACCCAACTGACAACGGCATAAATCATAGTGATATTTATAAGCAGCACCTATCACCACAGTGAGATATCTAAGTGACCTGTGTTATTTTCCTCATATACTTGAATCATTTTCAATAAAAATCAGAATAGGAGTAATATATTTTTTCTATAGATTGGAAGTCAACAATCTGAAGGATAGCTCCAACAGAATGAAATATGACTCCTACTAAAAAGTACTTAAAAATTGATACAGAATAGAGGAAGTTTTGTTCTTCTCCTTGAATTGTACTTAAAATTGAAGACTTTATCTTACAATTTTGACGAGAATCATATTTCATTTATAGGTAAAAGAAATAAGAAACCTCAGTCTCCTTTAGTCATGTGTCAGTGGAACCTCAGTGGTTCCATGCTGAGGACTTTTGTGAGAAGCAAAATTTGCAAGTAAAACAAACACAGATGCTCCTCCCCCAAGGGCAGAGGTGGTGCCTGGAAATGCACCAATCACAGAGCGTCCTGCTCTATATAAGGCCCTGAGGCACATTTTTCTTCTGTGTTACTTCCTGATGATTTCAACTGACACTGTCCCAGCAGCCCCGGATAACCCTGCTTCAATCTCTATGGAGAAGCTTCCAGTCAAGAAGCTAGCAAAGAAGTCGAACAATCTGACAGGTGCAAGTCAGAAGACTCCAAGCCTTTCTCTGTCCAAGCTGATCACTGAGTCTCTCTCAGATTGCCAGGAGCGAACAGGCATGTCCTTGTCTGCACTCAAGAAGGTGCTGGCAGCCTCCGGCTACGATGTGAAAAAGAACAACAACCGAATCAATTTGGGGCTAAAGTCCCTTGTAAACAAGGGCACTCTGGTGCAGACTAGGGGTACCAGCGCCTCTGGGTCCTTCAAGCTAAGCAAAAGGATCACTCCTGAATCCACTAAGGGCAAAGTCAAGAAAGCTGCTTCTGCCAACACCAAGAAGCTAGCTTTAGCCAAAGACTCAAAGTCTCCAAAGAATTCCAAGACCAACAAAGACAAGCCCTCAACTTTAGGTAGGAAGAAAGCTGCCAAGAAAGGCACTAAGGATGACAGGAAGGTTAAAGGAGCCAACGTCAAGCAACAGTGCAAGAGTCCTGCAAAGACCAAGGCAAGAAAGCCCATGGCAGGGAGACCCAAATTAATCAAACATCAAACCAATCCTAGAAAGACAGCCCCGAAGAATTAAGCAGCTTTCTGAAATACTAATTTACACAGAACCCAAAGGCTCTTTTAAGAGCCACCCAAGCAATTTCAAAAGGGTGTAACACAAAGGGAGTTTGTGGAACCATCACTAGTCAATGTAGTTGCCTTTTATCAGGCAAACTCAGAAAGGTAAAAGAAGGCCTGGGTCCACTCAGGACTTAATACTCTGATGTTTCAAAAATCACTCTAGAAAAGATAGATTGAACTTAAAGTTTATGATAGAATTGGACACATAACATTGAGTTTGTATCTATTTTTATTAGTAAGTTTCATAATGGTTTATCCAATTGTAAGATTTCAGGGGTATAGTTCCACACTACACTTAACATCAAAGTTATATGCACTGCCTCCCCAAACACACACACCTTTCTCAATTCTTTTGCAAATTCATTTGATATATTCCACATGAGTGAATCTATCTTGTAGTAGTGGATGTTGGTACTGATTTTTCACCTCCTCACCTATTTCATTAAGCATAACCATCATAAAGATTTTTCCTTTTTTTTTTTTTTTTTGAGGAGAGTCATAATTGATCTTATATTTTTTTTCAAGATTTATTTAGTTATGAAAGATACTGGAGAAGGAGGAAGAACCATCACTCTGGTATATGTACTGTTGGGGATTGAACTTGAGACATCATGCTTTACCCACTGTGACAGCCTGAACCACACCATAAGAACTTTTAAATGTTCCTTTAGTAGAAAGCCCAGTGTTCTTGAAAAAGAGTCAAGGTCAGTTCAGTACCCAAACATACCTGATAATATATTCCCAGTAGCACATTTCTAATATCATTTTAACTCTGAGTTCATGGACTTCCTGACATCCAGATGTAGAACATTTGAATTGGTCAAAATCATACCTTTTACTCTACACGAAATATTTTCAGTTTACAGTTGCAAGGATAAGCACATATCATTTGTTCTCATTATTTCTGAAGTACTATTATTAGTAGAACTTATTTGATATATTAAGAATCACCATATTGTTACTTACAAAAGATGGCTTGAACTGGGAAGACAACATAATTGTTATGCAAAAGATTCATGCTTGAGGCTTTGAAGTCTCAGGTTCCACCCCTGGTGCATATGCCAGAGCTGATCAGTGTTCTAGTTTCTCCTATCCAAGTAGTAACCAGGCCCAACCCTGCTTAGCTTCCAAGATCACTTAAAAAAAATAAAGTAGGCATTAGAGACTAGGGAGTTTGCTTATTTGTTGAGTTCATACTTTGCATTAATGAGACATTGGTTCAATCCTAAGTCCTAATAAAATGATAGGAGGTAATTTGACTTCTCACAAATAATTTTTTTTTAATTCCTTTAAAAATTGTTTTGCTATTTTAATACAATAGACCTAATTATAATTTTCATTCTATTGTTGGGGAACAGGCCAGGGAATATCTCTCAGCATTCCAAGTATGTATTTGTCATAAGACTTATGCAACCTATAACTTGATCATTTTGCATAGGTGGCAGAGATAAATAACTTCTCTCAAACATACCCACTGACAAGGTGTCAATAGAGCAAAGCTTCAGATTTGATTCCTATTTGATTCCTGATAAGGGAGTACATAAGTAACTTAATCAAATAATGTATCCATTTAATATATATATCAACCATAAATCTGTTGGGCTACTTTTAGGAATATTAGTCAAAAGAGAACTTAAAACAAAATAATGTTAGTCTAAAAGAGACTATGACACTGCCTTATGCACTACCCTATTTTTTCCCTTAACACTATTTGCTATTTATTTATTTATTTACTATTTTTGCCTCCAGGGTTATTGCTGGGGCTGGGTGCCTGCACTACCAATTTACTGTTCCTGGAGGCTGTTTTCTCCTTTTTGTTGCCCTTGTTTATTGTTGTTGTTATTGCTGTCATTGTTGTTGGATAGGACAGAGAGAAATGGAGAGTGTAGGGGAAGCTAGAGGGAGAAAAAGATAAGACACCTGCAGACCTGCTTCACCGCCTGTGAAGCGACTCCCCTGCAGGTGGGGAGCCTGGGGCTCCAACCGGGATCCTTAAGCCGGTCCTTGTGCTTTGCGCCAAGTCTGCTTAATCCGCTTCGCTACCGGCCGCCCCCCAATTTATTTGTTTATTATAATTAAAAGAATTGTATTGTCTTTATTTATTGGAAAGAGGAGAAAGAGATACCTGCAGCCCTGTTTCACCACTCATGAAGCTTTCCCCCTACAGGTGGAGACCTAGGGCTGCACTTGCTAATTTAAACTGTTGTGGATTTCCTTTACTGTACCTTGTAACTAACTAATAGAAGATAAAAAAGAGAAAATAAAATCCCATAGCGGTTGTTAGACAGTTTATAAACATTTAAACCATATTGTAACCCAAAGTTCCAGACATGAGTCTTTGGGTGATTATTTATTTTTAAAATTATTTAAAAAATATTTATTTATTTATTCCCTTTTGTTGCTCTTGTTGTTTTATTGTTGTTATTGATATCATCGTTGTTGGACAGGACAGAGAGAAATCAAGAGAGGAGGGGAAGACGGGGGGGGGGGGGGGGGGGGGGAATAGACACCTGGAGACCTGCTTCACCACTTGTGAAGCGACTCCCCCTGCAGGTGGGGAGCCAGGGGTGCCAACCCGGATCCTTTTGCTGGTCCTTTGGCTTTGCGCCACCTGCGCTTAACCCGCTGCACTATCGCCCAAGGTGATTAGTTAATATGAATCCTACATGGAAGACTGGGTCACAAGAGAAAATCCACAAACTTTTAAAATTTTTATTTATTTATTTATTTATTTATTATTAATTTATTTATGAATAATATATAGGCTAACACAAATGAGAAAAGGAAACTGAAGGATTCAGTTCCATTAACAATAGAATCCAAAAAGACAAAATACCTCGGAGTGAAGCTCACAAAAGAGGTGAAAAATCTCTACAATGAAAATTATAGGACATTGTCAAAAGAAATAAAGAATGACACTAATAGAATATTTTATGTTCATGGATTGGAAATATTATTCTAATGATTAAAATAGCTATTCCATCAAAACCAGTCTACAAATTCAATGTAATCCCTATCAAAATCCCAATGACATTCTTCATACAAACTGAACAACTAACCCCAAAATTTATTCAAAACTACCACAAAACCAAAAAAAGCCAAAACACTCCTAGCGGTGGGGGGAGAGAAAAAAAAAAATGAAGGTATCATTCTTCCCAACTTCAGTTTATATTTGAAGCAATAGTAATCAAAACTGTTATTGGAATAAAATGGACACTTGAACCAATAGAACAATATTGAGAGCCAAGAAACAAACCCACACATATACAGCTGTAATAAAAAATTCTATAATGTAACTCAAAGGTAATCAAAGAATGAGACCTGAGGCCACATGGAGGACAGGGAGTTACCTTTATTTTGTGTTAACGGGTTACAGGCCGATTACTACCAGACCTTAACAGGCTTGTCCTGCTGCACCCAGCTTTTATCAGTTTCAAACTGGGCACAGCACAAGCTCATTGCTTAGAAACAAAGTCCATCAAGGTGCTGACAATAAAAGTGAGAGCAGGTTGGCTACCATCAGAGCCACCACTGGGATGCTGAAATGTAGAAGTGGGCATCCACCAGGAGCCTACAGATTTTTCGTTTCACAGCCACCTATATGACAAAGGAACCAAAACTGTCCAATGTAGAAAAGAAGGTCTCTTCATCTATGGTGCTGGGAAATGTCGGGGTTCTCCCAGACAGGTAGTCGCGAGGAGGGGAGATCTGGACCAGCTGGACCCCCCTTCTGGGGCTGAGCGGGAGGGAGAGTGTCGACGACTTGAGAAAAGACACCACACCAGGTCGGGAGTACTGTCAAGGCAGTGACTCGCTTTATTGAGGAAAAGGCCATTTTTTTTTTTATAGGCAGGGGTAGAGGCAGGGATGGAAAGGTAGGGTGAGATGACATTAGAGGTGGTGTGAGGTGGCGTCACCGTCAGTGGGGCCTATGCTCTTTAAGCGTCATCAGCTGGAGGGCAGAGGTGAATTTAAGCATGGCCTACAGGAAATGCTGTGTCACTCTGAGGAAGTTAGTAACCATGAGCCAAACTCGAGCCAGACTTATGGAATGTCTGCTGGGCCTAGATCGGGGCCAAGCAGACCCCAACAGGAAAACTGAATGGGAACAACAGAAAATGATACTAGAGCAGCATATAACACCATGCCTCCAAAACAGAAAAAACAAAACAAAACAAAAAAACATCAGGCTTGGATATTAGAACAGCACCTATAAAATACAAAGAAAAATACCATGGGGAAACACTGCAGGACCTTAGCACCAAAGCTGTATTTGGAGATTCAACCTAATGGGCATGCTAAATGAAAGCAAGACTAAATAGATGGGACTACATCAAAATAAAAAGCTTCTACATATTGGAAACAATAGCAACCTATTCAAGGGTAACCAGGCAACCAAGTAATTGAGAGAAGATATTTGCACATAACACATCTAACAAGTGATTGATAGCAAAGATCTACAAAGAAATTATCCAGCTGAATAAAAGAAAAAAATTAAAAAGTGGGCCAAAGACCTAATCGTTTTCTATAGAAGAGCTTATACACATGGTCCACAGACTTCTGGAGAAATGCTCCACTTCATTTAACATTAGAGACATGTAAATTAAAAATACACTGAGATTTGAATTCATGCCTGTGAAAATGACCTACATTAACAAAATGGGAAATAATACATGTTGATAAGGTTTTAGAGGAAAAGGGCCTATGTTACACTGGTGGGGGTGGAGCGGAATGCAAATTTCTCTGTGGAAGACTGTATGAAGAGTTCTTAAGAAATTAAATTAAAAATACTCGATGGTAAGATAGCATAATGATTATGCAAGAGGCTCTTTTGCCAGAGGTTAGAAAGCTGAAAGTCCAATGCCATGAACCATCATAAGCAAGAGTTGAGCAGTGCTCTGGGTAAAAAGGAAAGCAAAACAAAACAAAAAAACACCTTTATGGTCTAGGAATATCACTCTTATGCATTTGTCCAAAGACCATGAAAACACTAATTTAGGGTGCGGTAGATAGTATAATGGTTATGTAAAGAAACTCTCCTGCCTGAGGCTCCAAAGTCCCAGGTTCAATCCTCTGTACCACCATAAGCTGGAGTGGAGCAGTGCTCTGGTTAAAAAAAAAACAAAAAAACCCCCACTAATTTAAAGGGACATGTGCTTATGTTCATCACTGCATTATTCACAATATATCCAACAAGCCAACAAGTGGAATCCCATAAATGCCCATCAATAGATGACTAGATAATGAAGTATGGTATATATACTCCATGAAATACTACTCTGCAGTAAAAATGGATGATATTGTGTCCATTGGGACAAAATGGGTGGAACTGGAGGTGAATATATTTAGTGTAATAAGTAGAGGTGAATACACAACTACCAGATGGTTTCACTCATATATGGAACCTAGAGAAATTACACACATGAATTTGCAAAACACACAAATCAAGTCAACAAGCTGTCTCTAAGACTTTGTGAGAACTAAAATGGTTATTATTGGGAGAGTGGGGACCCAGAACCTTAGCTGTCATTATGGTGTGGAACTATGTCCTGTAATCATACAATCTTATAAATGACTATTAGTAACAAATAAAACATGACTAAACAAACTTCCAGACTGAACTTCACAAACTGAACAATGTCTACAAATTTTATGGAAATGTAGGTGGTTGCATATTTTTTTGGATATGAATTGAATTTTTCTATTTTTATTTGTGATTAACAATGGACTATAAGATTTCCCTGTGTAGTTCAACATCATACCCACTACCTAAGTTCTGTGGAAAATGATTTTTTTTTTTATAAGACAGAAATTGAGAGCCTTAGTAAACATAGGAGAGAGATCTTCAGCACTACTTCAGCATTTATGGAGCTTTCCCTCTACAGGTGGAGAGTAGGGGTCTGAAATAGGATCCATGTCCATGTTGACAAGGGTCCTCATCAGGCCCCCTGAATTGAATTTTTTCTAAATTGCACAAACTGTTCATATTAGGAAACTCTCAGGGTCTTAACAGGAAATTTTAGGTTGTTTCAGGGCTGCAGAAGTAAGCTCACCTTGTGGGGCACTATTCCTTGCCATGCATGCTTGTGAGCATGGAACAACAGGAGGGAACCAGGGTGGCATGGTGTGTGTGGTTATGGCAGAAGCTGTGGTGTCTGTCTCAGAAAGTGACTCCCCCAGGAACAGTGGAATCAAGCATGAGAGAGATTCCAGCTTCTCTCCTCTCTTTCTGAATTTTTGCTTCAGCATTTTGAAAAGATTTATTTATGGGGAATAGTGGTGGCCCATCCTTCAGAGCACACAACTTACCATGTGAGAGGACCTGGGTTCAATCAGTGGTCCAAACTTGCAGGGTTGGTGGAGCAGTGCTGCAGGTGTTTCTCTTTAAAAAAAAAAAAAAATCAAAAGGAATGGTTTTCTTGTGCAGGCACTGAGCCCTTGATAACTCCTGGTGTCAAAGCAAAAATAAAATAGTAACGTGTATCCCATCACGAATACATCACCAACTAAACATAAAGGTTTCAGTTTGTATAGAAAAAGACAGTTACCCTAGCAGGCAGTTTTCTTCTTACTTTTTAAAAAATGATCTCTTTATTGAACAGAGATAGCCAGAAATCAGGTGGTAAGGGGAGATAGAGAGGGAGAGAGACAAGAGACCTGCAGCACTGCTTCACCCACTCACAAAAAGCTTTTCCTCTGCAGGTAAGGACCAGGACCTCAAACTTGGGCCTTTGAGCATTGTAATATGTGCGCTCAAGCAGGCTCGCCACCACCCGGCCCTCTTTTGTTATAGTCCTAACAGAATGTTTTTGTTGATAAAGAGCTCCAAGTGCCCAAACCTTCAAAGGGAGATGTTGAAATACCGCCATTTTTCCAGCCCAGAAGTTAGTGCACAGCCATACTGTGAACTCTTTTCACCTTCAGGACCTCAGCACCTGCGTAGTGGGTTTAAAGAAAAAATTGTGTTGCTCCAATGCCGGGAGTAGCTAGATTTGTCATTGCTTTGACCAAGTGAAAATGGGCCTGAAACCCGTCTGCAGTTTGAGATTCTTAACACAAGATTCAAGCTTATATACCTGTGCTGTGGTACAAATCTCAGTTCAGCAGTCGTTTAGTAATTTCAGTACAGATGTCCTCAGAACACTAGAAAATTGTAGTCAATTCTTACCGTTTGTAAAAAAAAGCTCTTACATGGTATAACCACAGCTAAGTACACAGCTCTTTTTAAAGATTTTGTGGGCGGCCCTGAAAAGGGCCTTTTTTTTTTCCTAACGTGACGGAAAGCTCAGCCGCCAAACCCGTAGAGAGTGCGCCCTTGGCGCTTGAGGGCATAGACCACATCCATGGCGGTGACGGTCTTACGCTTGGCGTGCTCGGTGTAGGTGACAGCGTCCCGGATCACGTTCTCCAGAAACACCTTCAGCACCCCGCGAGTCTCCTCGTAAATGAGGCCGGAGATGCGCTTCACGCCGCCACGACGAGCTAGGCGACGAATGGCGGGCTTGGTGATGCCTTGGATGTTGTCACGAAGCACTTTGCGATGGCGTTTCGCTCCGCCTTTACCGAGACCCTTTCCACCTTTCCCACGTCCAGACATGGTTGCACTGTAGTGAGAGTGAATCCAAGCCACATCGCTTTAAATAGTGTATTAGCGGACCTAATTGAAAACTACCAGAGTGGGTGGACTTTTTTTATTAGGTAACCAGTGGGGGTGGAGCTAGGAGAATAATTATTAACATATCAGCGTTTTGGTTGGCCAGTGAATGGTCTCCTTAGTTGGCGGGCTGGAAGGGGAAGTACGGCTATAGTTCTTCTAAAAATCGTTGGTTTCGCTTGACTTGTATTAAAATTATACATTTCCCATTGGCGCATTACAAACAAGCTCCCCCTCCAATTTATATTAATCCCTTTTTATCCTTTCTGTTTTCCAGTTTTAGGGTTAATACTTGATTAAGGTCATTGCAAAGCCTCCAGGTCCTCCCCCTTTAAAGTATTTGGTAAGATTACTATCGTTTCTAAGGAGACTAATCTTAGGCATTTTATTTATTTTATTAAAGTATAACCATGAATTATGGTTTTAAGGAATTACTTATTAAATTCATTTGTTTGCGTTAGCTTCTTACAGTAATTTTTGCTAATTACTTTGATCAGTCTTTCTAAAAGAAAAAGGCACATGACATGTTCCCTCCTGGTTCATGAAAAAATGTCTGCCATGTATACTTAGAAATAGTACTGACCTCTTAGTAACCCAAACACAATGCCCAGAGACACAATATTATCCTAGACTTATTCACGAAAAGAGATGAAGTCTAGAGAATAGACCAAGAGTAGGGCAGTAAAGCACTGGATGGCATGTGGCTTGTAGCATCTCTGACTTAATTCAGTGGCTACATCTTTCTGCCATAAATTCAGTTCCCCTAACTCCTCCTTAACACAAGTACACAAATTATAAGGGGAGACAGTGTAATGGTTATGCAAACAACTTTCATGCACAAGGCTCGGTCCTGACACAAAGGAGAAGTTCCTCACTCCTCTGGTTTCTTAGACTGGATTTGTAATCACAAAATTAGGTTAGCAAAGGAAAATATCATTTAAGAATTTACATGGAATGCTAGGGAGATAACCTTAAAAAAGATTTTGTTTAAAATAATGTTTTTAAAGCTCTAGTTTTGTCACTTCTTTAAGAAAAGCCATTTTATTTATTTTAATGATAGAGATACAGAGATAAAGAGTCTTATGCCTGAGGCTCCATAGATTCAGGTTCAATCACTCGCACCATCATAAACCAGAGTTGAGCAGTGCTCTGGTAAATAAAGAAAAAGAGAGAGACAAGAAGACTGATCTGCTTTTGTTTGTGGGGTTAAACCTGAGACCTCAGAACTCTAGGCACTTTTGTATCACTACTATGCTATCTCCCCAGCCTGAAGAAAAGGGATTTCAGGCCTGAGGCATTCATTCCTAAAGCACTAAAGGTTCCAAATTCAACCCCCAGCACTACCATAAATCAGTAGAGCAGTGCTCTGAGAAAAAACAAACAAACAAAAATTTAGGGGTAGTTACAATAACTGAAATGAAAAATCTACAGGTTTATAGGCTCCTGGTGGAAGTCTACTTCTATATTCCAACATCCCAGTGGCGGCTCTGATGGTAGGCAACCAGCTCTCGCATTTATTGTCAGCACCTTGATGGACTTTGTTTCTAAGCAATGAGCTTGTGCTGTGCCCAGTTTGGAACTGATAAAAGCTGGGTGCAGCAGGACAAGCCTGTTCAGGTCTGGTAGGAATCAGCCTGTAACCCCTTAAAGTAAAATAAAGGTAACTCCCTGCTCTCTGTGTGGCCTCAGGTCTCATTCTTTGGTTACTTTTGAGCTATATTATGGAATTTTTTATACTATCCATAGTATAAATTTGGTCTGGTGAAATAGCTCATTTGGGTAGTGTGCTGCTTTGCCATATATATGATGGGTTCAAGCCTGGCCTTCACTGCATTGAAGAAGATTTTTATGTGAACCATGATTCAAAGGGGAAAAAAAAAAAGATGACCCAAAGTCTATAGATATATTAGAATGCAAATACCTGTCCACATATGTGAAAATCATCTATATTTGACTTCTAGTCATTATTGTAGTGTGAGTTTTAAAAATGATCATTTATAAACACCTTCTGCATTTTAGTGATGTTATATTTTCACATCTTCAGTATTTCATGGGCATAAATGAATATATTGTAATGCATCAGTAACACACTGTTGTAAGACATTATTATAACACAACATAATAAGAATTTTTAAGTATGTCTCATTATTTATTTTTCTTCTATTTGTCCCAATCAATAATGCCCTATGATTCCATTCTATTAAAATAGCTCTCTCCCCTCTCTCTCCCACTTCCTTTCTTTCCTATCCTTCCTAATTTTCTAAGGCATCTCTCCACAAGTGCTCTTCTGATTCACACTCTTGTCCCTCCAGTCTTTGCTCTCCATAGTCACAAGATCACTGTGACCCATTTGACTGTGTCCACAAGATGTCACTGTTCTCTATTCTACCCTGTTTTTCAGAAGGTTTGGTCAGAAGTGAAATTACAGAGAATTTTAAATTGTAGATTTTTGACCTCTCCCTCTCTTCTTTCTCCATTTTATTGTCAACATGGTTATCACTAGGGTTTGGTTCCTGCACAGTGAATTCACTGATCTCTTTTGGAGGACTTTTTTCCCCTTATAGATACAGAAGATTGAGAAGGAAAGGGAGAGAGGAGAGAAAAAAGACACCTACAGCACGGCTTTGTGGCTTCTAGAATTCTTCCCATGTAGGTAGGGACCAAATTTTGAACCCAGGTTCTGCAGACCACCTGTGAGGTGAACCCTGCCAGGTGAACCATCTATGCAAAAAGGTGAACTATCATGCCTTTGATTTTATATATATATATATAGTTGACCTTAAGAGTGAATGAATAGGAGCCAGGCAGTGGCACTGAACACACATTGTGATGTGCAAAATGGATAGAATTGGAGGTGTTTATGCTTAGCAAAAATAAGTAAAGAGATGAAAGACAGCTATGGGATGATTTCACTCATGTGTAATCTAGAAAACTGATACAAATGAACTTGGAAAAAAAAACAAGCAAGCAAACTATTTCTAAGACTTTTTAAATTTTTATTTTGGATAGGACAGAGAGTAATGGAGAGAGGAGGGGAAGATAGAGAGGGGGAGAGAAAGATAGACACCTGCAGGCCACCTGTGAGGTGAACCCCCTGCAGGTGGGGAGACAGGGACTTGAACCTTACTACAGTCCTTGAGTCTCGCGCGGTGTACGCTTAACCTGCTGTGCTACTGCCCGGCCCCCTATTTCTTTTCTTTTTTTTTTTTTTCTTATTTAAGAAAGGATTAATTAACAAAACCATAGGGTAGGAGGGGTACAACTCCACACAATTCCCACCGCCCAATCTCCATATCCCACCCCCTCCCCCAATAGCTTTCCCATTCTCTATCCCTCTGGGAGCATGGACCCAGTGTCATTGAGGGTTGCAGAAGGTAGAAGGTCTGGCTTCTGTAATTGCTTCCTCGCTGAACATGGGCGTTGACTGGTCGGTCCATACTCCCAGTCTGCCTCTCTCTTTCCCTAGTAGGATGGGTCTCTGGGGAAGCTGAGCTCCAGGACACATTGGTGGTGTCTTCAATCCAGGGAAGTCTGGCCGGCATCCTGATGATACCTGGAACCTGGTGACTGAAAAGAGAGTTAACATACCAAGCCAAACAAATTGTTGAGCAATCATGGACCCAAAGCTTGGAAAAGTGGAGAGGAAGTATTAGGGAGGTACTCACTGCAAACTCTAGTATACTTCTGCTTTCTTACTTTGGTGCCATACTCCAAACTCAGTCAATTTCTGCTTTTCGTTTCTACTTCTTTTTTTTTTTTTACATGCATAACATTCCCCAGATTCCCATTTAGCAATAAAACCCCCACTATTTCATTCATCATTTTTCATGGACCTGTATTCTCCCCACCCACCCACCCACCCCAGAGTCTTTTACTTTGGTGTAATACTCCAATTCCATTTCAGGTTCGACTTGTGTTTTCTTTTCTAATCTTGTTTTTCAACTTCGGCCTGAGAGTGAGATCATCCCATATTCATCCTTCTGTTTCTGACTTATTTCACTCAACATGATTTTTTCAAGGTCCATCCAAGATGGACTGAAAACGGTGAAGTCACCGTTTTTTACAGCTGAGTAGTATTCCATTGTGTATATATACCACAACTTGCTCTGAATGACTCTGAAAATGTCCAATAGTTCTAGGTTATCTATCTCTTCATTTAGCTCCCTTATGTCTTTACTGATTTTCTTCCTGGATGATCTGTCAAGTTGAGATAGTGGGGTGTTGAAGTCCCCTACTATGATTGTGTTACTGTTAATATATTGCTGTAGCTCTTTCAGTAGAAGTTTGATGTATTTAGATGGCTTCTCATTGGGTGCATAGATATTAATAATTGTTAAGTCCTCTTGATTGACTGATCCTCTGAGCATTAAGTAGTGTCCATTCCTATCTTTTTTAATCTTATCTATTTTAAAGTCTATCATGTCAGATATGAGAATAGCTGTTCCTGCCCTTTTTTGTGGGCCATTGGCTTGAATGATAGTTTTCCATCCTTTCACTTTAAGTCTGTGTTTGTCTTGTTGCGTTAGGTGAGTTTCCTGTAAACATATTGTTGGGTTGTGTTTTCTAATCCATCTTCCTACTCTGTGTCTTTTAATAGGTGAATTCAGGCCATTGACATTTATTGATATCAAAGATTGAAGATATTTTAACGCCATTCTTGTAGAGTTTTAGAGTGTTTTGATATATGTTCTATTTGTGGTGGTCTGGTTGTTTATAGGAAACCTTTCAGAACTTCTTTCAAGGCAGGCTTGGTGATGGTTGCTTCCTTCAACTGTTGCTTGTCTGAGAAGGTTTTGATGCTTCCATCTAGTCTGAATGACAGTCTAGCAGGATATAGTATTCTTGGCTGAAAGCCTTTCTCATTGAGCACTCGATAGATATCTTGCCATTCTCTTCTGGCCTGTAGTGTTTGTATGGAGAAGTCTGCTGCTAATCTTATGGGTTTTCCTTTGTAGGTGACTCTTTGTTTTTCTCTTGCAGCCTTGAGGATCCTTTCTTTATCCTTATTCCTTTCCAATCTAAGTATGACATGTCTTGGTGTCTTTAGGTCTGGGTTAATTCTGTTTGGGACCCTCTGGGCTTCTTGAATCTTTATGTCTTTGGTGTTGTCTAGACTAGAGAAATTTTCAGCTATTATGCCCTGGAGAACGCTTTCTTCCTCCCCTTCTCTTTCTTCCTCTGGTAAGCCAATAATGCGTATATTGTTTCTTTTGAAGTCATCCCATAGGACTCTGTTGTTGTTTTCAGCATCTCTTAATCTCTTTTTGAGATCTCTTACTTCTTCTTTAGTTGTCTCTAATTCATCCTCAATCTTGCTAATTCTGTCTTCAGCCTCATTGATTCTATTCTCTTTGCCCTCTACTGCTTTCTGGAGTTCATCTATTTTGTTGCCCTGCTCTGATACTGTTTTAGCTTGTTCAGCTAGTTGCAATTTCAGCTTTCAGCTCTCTAATAACCATGAGATAATTAGAATTTTCTTCCATATTCTCATTTGTTGTTCCTGCAGTTCTGATTACAATTTTTTCAACTTCTTTACTCACTCCTATTATTATTTCCTTAGCTAATGTTTGGATGTTGAACTCGTTGTTTTGTGCTTTGCCCTCTGGAGGACTTTTAGCTGGACTCTTGTCCTGGTTCGAGTCTCCATTATTTTTTCTTGTTGTTTTAACCATTTTATATAAGTTAAGAGGTTTTTCAATCCCTGAGTTGGAGTTCAGTGGTGTAAAAGCCTTTTTTTTTCCCCTGTAGGCTATGGTAGCCTGAGGGCTTTTAAACTATCAATAGGCTTCTTGGCTTAATCAATGACTCCTGACCAAGAGATAAAGCAGGGTGTGGCAGAGATAATCCAGTGGTTATGCAAAGAGACTTTCACAGCCCTTCAGCTATGCCACCGAGGTATAGGTCTTCTCCTGAGTTTCCTGGTTAGATCTCTGTGCCCTGGTGTCCCTCCCTGTTGCTGCTCCAGATTCTGGGGGTAGTAGCAATGGAGACTCAGAGTTGTACTTGGTGAGTCTCTGGGGAGTCCTTTCCTCCCTTCAGCTGTCCCCTTGTTGGTGGAGCAGACTGGAGGTGGTGTCTCCACTGACAAACTGTCGAACTGTTGGCAGTCACTTAATCTCTCCTTAGGCACCTCTCTCCTCTCTGTCACCAGCCACGCGTGTTTGTACTCACGGGTGATTTACTGGGTTTCTGTGGTCATTCTAGTCCTGTCTTGTTTCGGTCTGGGTGGTCTCCTTTGGTATTCCTAGTTGATCCAGGAGAGGAGAGGAGAGGAGAGAAAGCGATCTGCTGCTCGTAGCTCCGCCTCCGGAAGTCTCTCCCGGCCCCCTATTTCTAAGACTTTTGACAACTGTTGTGGTTGTTTGGGAGGTATGAGGTGGAGAACAGAACTTTGGTGGTGAGTGTGGTATGTAACCCACTGTAATCACAAGATAATAATAAAGTAAATTAAAATAAATAATGTGCAAATACCTGGATTCCAGCCTCCGGTCCCCACCTGCAGGTCCAATCTTTGCTACTGATATAACTGTACTGCAGGTATCTATCATTCTGTATTCCTCTATATCTCCCCCTTCTCTTTAAATTTCTTTGTCTTTGTCCAATGAACAAATAAAAAATTAGACAATGAATGAATGAATGAATAAAACCCCAATAATTTTTTAAATATTTATTTCCTTTTGCTGCCCTTTTAAAATTATTGTCATTGTAGCTATTGTTGTTGATGTCGTCTTTGGATAGGACAGAGAGAAATGGAGAGAAGAGGGGAAGACAGAGAAGGAGAGAAAGACACCTACAGACCTGCTTCACTGCCTATGAAGTGACTCCTCTGCAGGCGGGGAGCCGGGGGCTCGAACTGGGGTCCTTACAACAGTCCTTGGGCTTTGTGCCACATGTGCTTAACCCGCTGCGCTACCGCCCAACTCCCTAAAGCCCCAATAATTAAGGTATGAAACAATGGAAAGAAGTGGATAGAAAAAAAAGAAAAAGAAAAAAGATATCTATAACTTGAGTTATGAAAAAAATAAATCTAAACTTTCTAATGGTTATTAAATGTGCTAGTGAATACTAGAGTATTGGGAGGAAGGCAGTGGGGACCCTGTTTTTCTAGCCTCTAGGATGATGCTAAAAGAAAAAAAATTATCAATATAAGGAACAGATTAAGGGATAAATACAGGGGGAAATGGTGCTTATCCTTTCCTGAAGTTGATCTTGCAGACATATCTGTGAGCAAGACTGGAATATAGAGTGTGGAGGCAAAGAAAACCCCAGGGACAAAAACACCAGCTGCTGGTTGTGAATCTTCCCCAAGAGACAAAACAACTCATTCAACACACACACTGGGAGGGTACCTTGTTCCCTAGTAGGGTAATAGATAAAGAAACACATGTTAAGACTGCACTATCTATGTAATAATCATTAAGCAAAGTGTGGCTGCCCTACAGCCTAAGAACAGTATAAAAGACAGTTTTTAAATATATCAGGACCTCTCAGTAAACCAGAATCTGTCTCTCTGTGCATCTTTTCTTGATTAACTTTCTTCTGCTTATTTAAATCCGAGATAGCATTGTTTCTATGTGGCAACTAATAAGAAATTTGTGGAAACAGAGAGCCATACATTCTCTGGCTACACTGATATGCTTTCAGTATGTTTTGGAGATACAGTGACCAATGTGTTACAACTTAAGCAGTGATGTCCCAGAACTGAGAAAAGCAATTCAACTGCCATAGTTTAATGAAAACATTCTTAAAGCGTAATTAAAAAAATGTGGAAGTATCATCAATAACCCCCCAAATAATGTAACTATTAAACATTACAAAGGAGAGGCAAGTAGATCAGCAAAGCCATGCAATACACAGTACAATTAATTGTACATTTATTAAAATAAATGTATTTTGTTAATCTTATGTCTTATTAGAACATTAATAATGGAAAGATATATGAATTATTGATAGAGCTCATCACTGGTTAATGGGATGATACTTTTAACTCTTCATAATAAACACAAGTAACATGTAATTTGTTTATTTATTTATTATTATTTTTAAAAGATTTTATTTATTCATGAGAAAGACGGGAGAAGAGAAAGAGAGAACTAGACAGGGGAATCAGACGGTGGCACAGTGGGTTAAGTGCAGGTGGCACGAAGTGCAAGGACCTGCATAAGGAACCCGGTTCGAGCCCCTGGCTCCCCACTTGCAGGGGAGTCGCTTCACAGGCGGTGAAGCAGGTCTGCAGGTGTCTATCTTTCTCTTCCCATCTGTCTTCCCCTCCTCTCTCCATTTCTCTCTGTCCTATCCAACAATGACATCAATAACAACAACAAGGGCAACAATAACTACAATAACAATAAAACAACAAGGCAACAAAAGGAAAAATAAATAAATAAATAAGTACAAAAATAAAAAATTAAAAAAAAAAACCAGACATCACTCTGGTACATGAGCTGCCAGGGATTGAACTTGGGACCTCCTGCTTGAGAGTCCAGTGCTTTATTCACTGCACTACCTCCCGGACCACTATTTATTATTTTTTGTAAAATATTCTGTTTTTTAAAATATTTTGTTTTAGTACAATTTGAAATGACTTTTATGAAGGTATAGATGGTTTGTAATCATTTTGGGGATTTTTCAATAGATTTTTACATTACAAAAATAAATACTAAAAATGGCAATATAACTATGTATTTTAGGTACTTCTTTTTGAAAGTATACTCTATATGAGAAAGATAGAAGCTGGGAATTTAATTTAGAACCTCATTCATACAAGACCTTACATACTATTTACCAACAGAAGTAGCACATAATTACTTCATGAGCCTATTTAATCATACTGAGTGAGATGAGCCAGAAAGAGAAGGATGAATATAGGATGACTTCACTCATGGACAGAAACTGAAAAATAAAAACAGAAAAGGGAAGCACAAAGTAGAACTTGGACTGAGTTTGGTATATTGTACCAAAGCAAAGGACTCTGGGGGTTGGGGGTGGTGCTCAGGTCCTAGTACATGATAGTGGAGGAGGACCTAGGTGGAGGGTTGGAGGTAAGAGTATTTTTCAGAATTTTTTTTTTATTTCTTTATTGGGGCGATTGATGTTTTACATTTGACAGTAAATACAATAGTTAGTACATGCATAACATTTCTCAGTTTTCCACATAATAATACAAGACCCACTAGGTCCTCTGTCATCCTTTTTTGGACATGTACCCCACCCCCCAGGCCTCCCACTCCAGAGTCTTTTACTTTTTACAATACACCAACTCCAGTACAAGTAGAACCTGAATTGGAGTTGGTATATTGCACCAAAGTACATGTAATTTATTATTATGATTTTATTTTTTAGCTCTGACATTCAGGCACTCTTTCTTCTTCTTCTTTTTGTTGTTGTTGTTTGCTTGATTCCTCCCCCCCCCCCCCCCATAGAGACAGAAAATGCAGTGAGGCAGAGACAGTGAAAGAGGCCATAGCAATGAAACTTCCTTCAGTGCAGTGGGGCTTTTATATGCTTGACTTTTATAACCAGAAACAGAGTTAAAACAAAACAAAACAAAACAAAAGGAAAATTAAAACTTATGAATTGTATTTGGTCTCTTGAAGTGCCTGCCTTCCAAGACAGAATGCCTTGCTTCACAATGATGCAGTAAAATATATGTAGCAATAAAAGCCCAGGGCATTTAGGTGTATATATTAGTGCTCTTTTGAATGTGGTTAGATAAATCACTTTCTCAGAATCTAATACTTTCTGGGCAACTCATTTACTTATCTCTCTCTGTCTGTCTCGTCTCTTACTGGTCTGGATCAACTTTTTAAGTTAAAGAGAACTGCTGAGAGAGAGAGACCACAGCACTGAAGCTTTCCCCCAGGACCACAGGGGTCAGGGATGAACCTGAATCATGCACATGGCAAAGTAGAAGTGTTCCCACATGAGCTATCTTGTTGGTCTCTGCTTACTTTTTTTTTTTTTTTTTTGCTACCAGGGTAGTTGCTGGGGCTCACTGCCGACAAAACAAATCCACCACTCCTGCAGGCCTTTTTTCATCTCTCTCTTTCTCTCTCTTCCTTCCTTCCTTGCTTTTTAAATTTTATTTTTCAGAAGAGAGAACACAAGTAAAACCTGAATTGGAGTTGGTGTATTGCACCAAAGTAAAAGACTCTGGGGCGTGGGAGGTGAGAGTACAGATCCAAAAGGGATGACAGAGGACCTAGTGGAGGTTGTATTATTATGTGGAAATCTGAGAAATATTATGCATGTACAAACTATTGTATTTATTGTCGAATGTGAAATATTAATCGGTCAATAAAGAAATTAAAAAAAATAAAATGTATTTTTCTTCCTCTATTTGATAAGACAGAGAGAAATCGGGAGGTGAGGGGGAGGCAGTGAGGGAGGGAGAGACAACAGCAGAGCTGCTTCACTGCTCCTGAAGCTTCTCACTTGCAATCATCACCCTTCCTACCTACCTTTTTTCCTTCCTTCCCTCTTTCTTTCCATTCTTCCTTCCTTTATTTCTCCTTCCTTCTTCCCTTCTTTCCTCACCTTTTTAAAATGTGTTAAAGAGTATTCATAAGTCCATTTGGTAGCTTCCACTTTATCTTTTTATATTGTTTTAAAGATTCATTTATTTTTATGTGAGAGAAATAGAACAGAGGTGGCCAACCAGTGGTGCACCTGATTAAGTGCACACATTATAGTGTGCAAGGACTTAAGGTCAAGGCCCTGGTCCCCACCTACAGGAGGAAAGCTTCACAAGTGCCCATGCAAGGCTGCAAGTTTCTCTCTGTCTCTCTCCCTGTCTACCCCTCTCCTCTCAATTTCTGTCTTTATCCAATAATAAATAACTAAATAAAATATTTAAAAAAGAAATAAAACAGAGCACCACTCCATCATGTGTGGTGATAAGGATGCATGCATGTTAGATGCACTCTGGCCATTAAGCCATCTCCTTAAGCCACCATTTTTTACTGTCTTCAGTGAGAGGATTCTCCATTTCATGGACAGAAATGCCAGCAGGATTGCAACTCCTGAAGCACTTCGATGTCTGACAGAACCATTAACAGTGACCACCAACCACAGACCTGACCTGGGCTAGAGATGGCAGATAGATTAATAGTGACAACAGAAAAATTAGAGAGAGACTTTCTCAGGGTTATCCCACCGGGACGAGTGGGAAACATGGATGAGCTAGCTTTCCTTTCATCTAGCCAAACTGAGAATGAAGTTAATGAGACAAGGGAATGGCCACCACAATAGCATTTGTCCTTTTATTTATCCTATGTGACTAAGTCACCTCAATGCAGTGATGGAAAAGTTGATTCAAAGAGTCAATTTGACAGCCTGAAACCTGTCTCTGTCTTTGGAGTACTGTGGGATAGTCTATTTTATTCATTAAAAAAAAAAAGAAAGAAAGAAGGAAAGGATAGTCATATGAACATCAAACAATTGTAAGAATAGCAAGAGAGAAGTGGCCTAGGAGGTAGAGAAATGGCTAAAGTGCTGGGCTTGCAAGTATAATGTGCTGAGTTTGATCCTTGGTGTAGCATATGCTACAGTGATGTTCAGGTTCTCTCTCTTCTATCTCTCGATCATTAATACATGACTATTTTTAAATCAGAGTAGTATGATAAAATATGTGCAAGTTGTTGCTCAGAACCAGGTTTGGCACTAAGTGTTGTTTTTAAACATTTCTTTATTTATGAGAAGCAGTGTACCACACTGGCATTTGTTATGCCAGGAATAGAACTTGGGACCTTATGCTTGAGAGTCTAATGTTCTGTTTACTGCACCATCTCCCAGGTCACAAGAACTAACTTTTTTTTTTTTTTTTTTACAAATTTGAGCCATGTTATCACAAGTATATTCATCATTTTTATTTATCAAAACAGGACTATAGAGTCAAGAAAAACTAAGTTGAAAAGTCCTTGAAATCTAGCATACAGAGAGACTATTATAAATGCAGGCATCATTAGTTTGAGAAAACTCACATGAAATCTTTGGACAAATTGGACACCCCTCCCCAAGACACTCCTTGTCTACTTTCAGGAAAAAGATCCTCATGCATGTAAACGTTAATGAAGCTTCTTCAAGAAAAGGTGGTACCTCAGATTATGCAATGTATAACCTTAATAGCTGTCCAGTGACCCAGATAACTTCCAAGGAAAGAGATCATTGAGCCAGGCAATTATTAAACAGTAGAGAGAGAAGATAAAAGGAAAACTTGAGTGGGCCCAGGAATGCCTGAGTGTGTGTGACATTCTGGTAAGGAATTGATAGTGTATAAATTGAGAAGGTTCAGAGCTTTTCTGAGATATTGAAAGGAATCATAAGACATTCAAATTTAAGGAGTCTTATTCCAGAGGGGTGTGAGATTAGTAGGTATACAGAGTTTGAGATATTGTTGATAGTAAGTTCATTTCTGTGGAGAGATCCCCATAGGGGTGCCTTAACAAACAAACAAAAGAAAAAAAGAAAAAAATATTTTTAAGAGTAAATAAGCAAGATTAGGACCTGAAGTTTCATTTAGGGTTTCTATTTGTTAAGTCCAACTCTGTCCTGAGACATGAATACCATGAAGATACCCGCTTTGAGTGCATGTCTCCTCCAAAGAAGGGTTCTTAATTTTACTTGCATTTCATTCACGTTCTGCTAAAACATAGTCTCCCATAGTTCCTCCTGTAAAGAAGAAACCCAGGAAAGAAGCATTACAAACCTAGGCAACATTTCATCTCTTTTCTGCCTATGACCTCTCACTCTCCCTTTACTATTCAGTTCCCATGGGATTCTTGCTATCAAGCTCTCATTTGGAGTTGCTTAATGAGGTTTTAATTTAAAAAAATGTTTACTTATTCCCTTTTTGTTGCCCTTTTTTTGGTTGTTGTTGTAGTAGTAGTTATTGTTGTTGTTGGATAGGACAGAAAGAAATGGAGAGAGGAGGGGAAGACAGAGAGGGGGACAGAAAGACACCTGCAGACATGCTTCACCGCCTGTGAAGTGACTCCCCTGTAGGTGGGGAGAGGGGACTTGAACCAGGATTCTTATGCCATGTAGGGAATTGTGAGGATACGGTAAAGCATGGCGGGACCCCCCCCATTGAAAGATGGGTGTCCGAGTGGCACAACCATCCTATCAGTCTCTCTCTACTAAGAGCTTGAGCAAGGAAGGACACGACCTCCTGGATCTGCCCACCTATTAGCCTTCCTGCCTCACAAGGACCCTGCATTCCCTGACACAATAGCCCACTCCCTTGTTATCTATATATCATTGTTCTGCTCTATTAAACAGTAACTGAAGGTCCCCTCCCTACTTCCCCACCCCTTCTGTTCCTTTGATCATACTTGATCCATCTTCTCTCTGCCCTCAGGACCCTCCCTATCTGCTGGTTACTGATAACCCTGCTTCCTCGTTCCTTTAACTGATTCTGACCCTCCCCCGGCACCTTGCCTCTCTGACCATATTTGGTATAGACAATTTACCTCCCTGAGACTCCTTAAAAACCCTGCTTTGCTATTCAATAAACGGATTTGTTCGCTAACACAGTCCCTGGGTGATCTCTTGTCCCATCACTAACCATGAGAAGGGCACTGAGAAGGATCCTGTAAGACTCATTCTTGCTGCTTCAGGGCATATTCTCATAGGCAGCCCCTTCTGGTGTGTAACTCCCAGGCATAAGAGTCTTTTTGCACAACCATTATATTATCTCCCTATCCCTCTTAGCAGTTTTTTAATGGTCTCCCTGTCACCTACTAAGTCTCTTAATAACTCACCCTTTATGTTGAGACTATGTCAATTCTTTATGATGTCTTTTCATTGACTCCCAGTGTTCATATCAAATATCCCAGTTTCAGTATGTTCCCCTTCTTCCCACACCATACGTATTCAGAGGGTACAAATACAGAATTGGTGGCTGATAAGTATAAGTATGCAAAGTCATGAATGAAGCCCCAGAATTATTTCTCATCTTCCAGGCCCTTTATCACCTACTCACTTGCAGGTAACTCCATCTTTGTAACAGCTCCCCTCACCCCCAACAAAGTCCTCAAGCTCACCTAAAGAAATCCTACTTCTTCAAGATCCAGAAGACTCTTTTTGAAGACCCCCTGAATGTGCCCCCCACCCCCAACATTTGCTTCCTATCTGCCTTAAGACTTTGCGGGGCCACAGAGGTGTCTTTTTTTTTTTTTTTTTTTTACAAATGTACTCATTTGTTCGAGGTTTGTTAGGGTTTACTTCTCTCCTTGCTTTGAGTGCTAAGAATAGCAACAATGACTGACAATCTCAAAACTCCTGTAATATTGTAAAGAGAAACATGCCAAATAAAAGTCACTCAAAATTGATTCTGAGGAAAAACCATTTGTTTCTGTTCCTGTTGAGGTGTCAGTGCTCCCAAAAGGAGGAGGGAGGGGAGAGGACGGAGGAGGACTCTCACTCATGCCAAATCCTTCCTCTTTGCCCTTCTAACTCCACTTTCTACTGGAGAATTAATGTGTGTTGGGGGCAGAAGCACTAAGAGATTTCTTGCTTCCTACTCACTTGAATCCTGCCTTTTCCTTGAGATTCGAAACACAATCCCAATGAGGAAGAGAAGGACACAAACAACAGTTGCACTGATGATTCCAGTAATCAGGGTACTAGGTGGTGAGGGCTCTGAAACATCAAAAGTAAAATATACCTTATGACTGTCAACACACTTCCCACCCAACCACAACAGACCTTCCCCATGTAGCCCAGGTGACTCCCATTCCACCCAAACAAGATTTCCCCAGTCTGTGGTTCCCCTTCGTACCCCAAGTGACAGCTAAGGGCTGATCCAGGCCTGGGTGGTCCACCTGGCAGGTATATCTCTGATCTTCCCCAGAGGGCACAGCCAAAGTTACCCAGCACTGGTAGGTCCCATCCCCATTGGGCAGCACTTCTTTACAATCTCCATCCTGGGCACCCAGCAACCGCCTGTCCTTCCACCACCTCATGGTGATGTTCTGGGGGTAGAAGTTCAGAGCCCGACACTGTAGAGTGGTCATGGTAGGGATCACATGACGAGTCAATTTCACCAAGGGAGGCACTGCACAAGAATAAGGAAGTTCCTAGAGAGGGGAAATTTCACTTCCATTCCTCTACTGGTTGGAGGAAGGAGATATCCTGTTTAGACAAAACCAGCTGCAGGAGGAACATCACTATATATCAAAACATTTTCTAATACTCAACTCTAATGTGGTGTTTCCAGACAGTGAGAGTCATATCAATCTCTCCCGCTCCTTAGGTGAACATGCAGACCTATTGCTCACGTCTTAATTTAAAAAATATATATATTTATTCATTATGGACTAGAGATATAAATTGAGAGGAAAGGGAGAAGATACAGAAGGAGAGAGACTGAGAGACAATTGCAGACCAGGGGTTTGAACTTGGGCCTTTGTGTAGTGTAATGTGTGTATTTAACCAGATATGCCTCTGCCTGGCCTTGATGATGATATATTTTTTCAAACAGTCAAGAATTGGAATTTTGGTGCTGGGTGGTGGTGCACCTGGTTCAGTGCGCAAGTTACAATGTGAAAAGACCTGGGTTCGAGCCTCTGATCCCCACCTGCAGGGGGAAAGCTTTGTGAATGGTGAAGCAGGTGTCTCTGTCTCTTTTCTTCTCTGTCTCCACCTTCCCTCTCAATTTCTGGCTGTCTCTATCCAATAAATAAAGATAATTAAACACACACACACACACACACACACACACACACTCAGGTACAGGAACTCTTAAAACACATTCCCTGACTGAGAATAGAACCAGGGCAGTGGCAGTGAGATAGCTGAATTCTAACCAGTAGACCATCAGGGAGGACTTCATTTTTAAAATAATGTATCAAGTCAGATGAAATTGCCTTTAACATGAATCATAAAGTATTGTGTTGGGAAATTGTGCAGATGTGGCCGACCTTGGCAGGGCCCACAAACCACCCTATTTCCATGCTAGTATTATCATCTACATACCAATCTTCTGCTTTGTCTTAAGAATGATGAAAGGTCTCCTTCCTAAAGTCCCCACAGGATATTGCTAATTCCTGCCAACTGAATCACTGGCAATGGTTGCCAGGGAAGCCCCTACTATTTCCAGCCCCTCCCACTTATGGTATTATAAAAGCCACTTCTGTTTCTGGTTTCTCCCACGCTTCAGCGTCCTGACCTAGAGGAGGTCAGGTGTGCAGACCTGCGGAAGCCAGACATTGCGGTATTGGCTCCACGTGGCTTAACCCGCTGCACTCACACCCGACTCTGGGGTTCCATCATGAATAAAGATTTGTATTGCTACCACCACAAGCTTGGTTACTGAGTCATCTATCTCCTGCATCGCTGAGTGAGTAGCAGCCCAGGCTGAGTCTAATCGAGTTCTCGCCAACCCAGAGCGCATGTGCCCAGGGAAGAAGCACCCCCACGCATGCCCGACAGTATTGAACATGTACTATGGCAAGTTCATCTTGTCCAACCTATTATGTATCCTTCCATGAGAGGCTTCGGGGACATTATATGTGCTGATATGGTGTTGGCTTTGACAGATAGAAATGTATTATACACTGACAGTGTAATAACCTGATTGATGAAAATGAAGGGGAGCTCCAATGTGGAGCAACCCCCACCCAACACACACACACTACTCCTGCCTCACACACACACATGCACACACACCACACACACACACACACACACACACGCACACACACACACACTAGGAGCAGTAACGAGTGACTTAGGTCATCAATAAAAACAGATGTGTGAACAGCAAGAAATAGATAAATGCCTGCCTGTGTGAGAGGCTTCTGACTAAGTTAAAATTAACAGGTGTTCCTGAAAACAGACACCTGAAAGATGGTATAAATTTGGGCATCAAATTGGGTTAAATTTGAGACACTGCCTGAATTCTACACCCATGGTCCTGAAGCCTTCTCCAGGAAGGATAGCCAGGGTCCTCCACTAAGGAGGTGAGGCTTCTCTCTCCCTGCAGTGAGATAGCCATGAAAGAATTGTCAGGATTGTCATTGCTCTTTTATCAGTTAGTCATCTTAGTTTCCTTCAAGTGGTCCATCTTCCTGTTTCCACCCTCTACTGCTAATTGAATTAATTGCATGCTGATATTGTTGTAATGTAGACTCTCTCCCCTGCCCACCAAAAAGAAATCATGTAGTTAAATGCAATTGGCTCAAGTCATGAAGTGAAATATTTCCACTTAGTGGAAGAAGCCAGCCTGCTTGAGATTTAAACTTCATATTGTAAGGGGCTACTGCTACAATCTGTGAAAGTAACCAAAGGATTCTGCTCTTCTTATCAGCTAGTTGCCTTCTTGGTCATTTCTTGCCTTGGAATTCATATAAAAATTCCAGATTTCTAAAAGGGATAAATATGAGAAGGTTCATGGTTAAATAAAGAGAAGATAACAAGTACCTCTTCTTTAACCACAAACATGAAGAAAAAAAAATGTAATCCATAGCTGTATTATACATTCCAATTATAAGGAAAACCCTTGGGGCAGAAACCTCAGAACTTAGTTCTTTCCCAGAGAGTCATAAAACATCAATTACCTCTGAACTCCCAGCTAGGGATGCTTATTTCTCCATCACTGGAAAAAGGGGCAAAGATGTACTCCCATCATTACCTTGTTGGTCCAGAACCCCTCTCCCCAAGTCCAGCAGGTGCTGTAGCTGCTGAGGACATTCTCTTTCCAGGTAGTCTTTGTTTTGCTTTGCCCGGATCTTGATCAATTCCCACTCCAGCTTTGTGGCCTGGGCTCTGGAGTTGGCTGCTCTCCAATTCAGTGTGTCAGGACAGAATTCTAGATGGTCCAGCCCATCATATCCATACTTCCAAAACCCTCTGGTAGTGTTATCCTCTCGAATTTCACAGCCCAGGATCACCTGCAGGGTGTGGGATTCTGGCAACAATCCCAGCTTCGTCACTGAAACCAAAGGAGTGGGTCTCTGTCTCCATCAGGCACTGAAGAACCTTTGGAAGCAAACAACTTCCCTCTTTCCTGCCCCCCCAGGACATTGGTCCCCAGAATTTTCCCTCCAGATACACTACTGAAGCAGAGAAAGACTCCACGCACCTTGTGACATACCTTTGCTATGATTATAGTTGTCTATGATGGTCCAGAAGTCAACGATGAACATTTGATCCCACCCTTTCAGACTTTGACTCAGCTGTAGCCATAGCTGGCTGGTGTCCCCACTGGTGACCCACTGGGCACGGGGTTCTGCACGACGATTCTCATGATTGTAGGCTACAAACAAATTGTCGTCTACATAACCTAAGGCTTCAAATAGTGGCAGCCCAAGGTTTCGCTCAGACACACCCATGAAGAGGTAGCGCAGAGAGTGTGACCCTGAGAAAAGAACAACAGACCTCTGTGGACTGCAGAGATTTGAAAGTGTGAGGCAACACACCTTCTAAGTCAGTTCTCCCAGGTTGTGTCTGGGGCTACCCTAGAAAAGTGACATATAGCTCTGAACCAATGACTATCCTGTGCTCTCTTCTTATGCCCCATTATACCCTTATTGCCCTCAGCCAATATTTTAGTACTCCCTCATGACTTTGTTACTTCCCTTCAGAACAAACAGGCTCTAGAAAATCCTTAGGCCTCTTTAGCCATGGTAACTGAGCTTAGGAGTTGAGGCTCAGAGCTACTTAGTTTCAAGGCATAGGAATTTTTTTTTTCTCCCCACTACTTTAATTTGTAAACTCCTTTCTAGGCAAAGGTTGCTGTTAAATGCTGGAAGACTTTACTGACAAATAGCACATGGCTATTTTTTTTTCTATATCAATATAATTCCAAATCAAACACTGAGGAATCACATTAAACAAAAAAGGATAAGATCTCTAGGCAAGTGAGACTTTCCTTCCAACATTCCCTCAGTTCCTTATAGGATTCAGGTTTTTAGAATCTTTTTTCAAAGGGACCAAGAGGTAGTGCACCTGGTTGGGTGCACATGTTACCAAACACAAGGACCTGTGCTCAAACCCCTGGTCTCCACCTGCAGGGAGAAAGCTTCCTGAGAAGTGAAGCAGAACTTCAGCTCTCTCTCTCTCTCTCTCTCTCTCTCCCTCCCTCCCTCCCCTTTCCTCCCACTCCCCTCTCAATTTCTCTCTCCTCTTCTATCAAAATGAATTAAATTAAATGGTCTTGGGAGACAGCATAGGGTTCTATAAGAAAGATTTTCATGCCTGAGGTTCTGAAGTCCCAGGTTCAATCCCCAGTACCACCATAAACCAGAGTTAAGCAGTGCTCTTGTGCCCCCCAGCCCCTCTTCTCTATATATACATTCTGAATTAAATTACATTAAAAATAAAAAACAAATTTTATTCAAATTATATTCCAAATACAACATGCCTCATAGTCATTCTGTTGTCACCAGCCCAAGTCATTGTCTCTTGCACTGAACTAATGCAACAGCGTCAGCATTGCTCTCCCTGCTTTTATTGTTGTTCCCTTCATTCTGTTTTCCACAGAGCAGTGAAACTGGAATACTATTTGCCAAAGTTATGACAGTTCTTGCCATTCCTGGACTAAAACTAGGAAACGTATGCCAGTGGTTCCCTGACTGATGCCACCACCCCTTCTAGCCCTCTCTCTGTCTTTGTACTCTTACATTTTCTTGAACCAGTAAATATTAACTGGCAAACTGTCTCTCTGTGGATATCTGCAATGTAAAGAGATGTTTTGGTTGTCACAAGTGGGGGATTGCTATTAACATCCAGTAAATAAAGGACTGGGAGATAGCTAAGCATCCTACAAAGCACATGACAGCATTTATAATGAAACAAAAATAAAATGAAATGATAGGAATCGGGCAGTAGTGCATCGGGTTAAGCGCACATGGCTCGAAGCACAAGGACCAGCAAAAGGATCCCTGTTCGAGCCCCGGCTCCCCACCTGCAGGGGAATCACTTCACAGGTGGTGAAGCAGTGCTGAAGGTGTCTATCTTTCTTTCCCCCTCTCTGTCTTCCCCTCCTCTCTCCATTTCTCTCTGTCCTATCTAACAATGATGGCATCAATAACAACAATAATAACCACAACAACAACAAAAAAAAAACAAGGGCAACAAAAGGGAAAGTAAACAAATATTTAAAAAATAAAAAAAAATGAAATGATGACATAATACTGAAAGTGAAAGCCTGGCCTCAACCTAATCTACCGTGTGAACATTGCTTTCCTGGGAGGCACTGCTCCTAATCACCTCACTGTTATTTCCTTCAGGTCTTTGAACAAAATTGGTCTGAAAGAGTGTCTGTTCTGACCTCCTTGCTTCATAGGCTGTCACAACATCCTCGCTTTATCCCTTGGTTCATTTGCTAGTTCCATCCCACCATCCCCACACCTGAATGCAAAATACCCAGCGTTATAGTCTTGAGATGGCTGTTATCATTCAAGTCTAGTAAACACATTAGGAAGCTGGTATTCCTATTTTTGTGAACAACAAATATTTCTGTTCAGTATCAATTGTATGATGAATCTCTCTGCTGTATAGTGATGTTTAAGAACTGAATCTGTAGAGATTTCGACTTGGCCTCCAAATCCCAGGATAGTATTGAACAAGGTCACCAATGAACAGTTAATCTAAGGGAGATAGTGTAGTGGTGATACAGAAAGGTGTTTAGGCCTGTGGCACCAAAAGTTCCAGGTTTAAACCCTAGTACCATCAAGAGCCAGGGTTAAGCAGAGCTCTGGTAAAAAAACAAATATATATGGTTAGTCTATAAAATAAAGCTATACACAAGACCGACTTTCCAACGCTAAATGATATACAACACACTTGATCTGTATGCCAAACAAATTTACTGTCAGCTAAAATTAGACACATTAGAATATCTGATTGTCTAAATTCATTGTAACCTGGGGAAAATTGTTTAACTTGAGAACCTGTCAGTCACTATTAAAGCCAACACATTAGTAGATTCAATTTCTAAATGCAAAGTAGGGTTAAAAGACATTTTAGATGTGAAAGTGATTTAAATCCTAGGTCAGGATTAACATGTTGACATCACTTTGATTCTTTTGCAAAGGTCTTCCCATCCCATGGTGCTAAACACTGCAAATTAACAGCCTCAAACTGACAAGTAAACTGTGACGATCAGACCAAAGGTTCAAATAGAATAGGTACTTTTTTTTTTCCTGTAAAAGAACAGGAACTCTGAATCTGTAAGGTCCAGGCCAGAGGGCTCTCAGAAGCTTCCCACCCTCAGTGACATCCAGCCCCAGGCTTCATCAAAATAGGTGGGGGTGGGGTAGAATTCAGACACCTCCTAATCTCCCCAGTCTTCCTAGCCCTTGGCCCCAGAGGAAGCTATTCTAGTGTAGCAACCAAGCTTAGTTCTGTCTACTATGATGACTATGGTCAAATGCTTCCCTACCCTTCAGCCCAGGTGTGGAAATACCCGGCGGGCGTTCCGGCCAAGGTCGCCTTTGGTGAACCGAACTTTCTATTTGGATTTAACTGGTATGTGGGGATAGCAAAAACTAGTCTATGGGGACACACACACACACACACACACACACACACACACACACACACACACACAACACAAACACACACACACACACACAACACAAACACACACACACACACACCACAAACACACACACACACACACACACACCACAACACAAACACACACACACACCACAGCGCAGGCGCGCGCATACACACACCACACCACAACACAACACACACCCCCCACAGCACGCACACATATACTCACACTCACACCCTCCACAGCCAAAGATAGAAACTAGAAACCCGAGATCCCAGTTTAAGCACCCCCTCTCCCCCAGTCTAGTTCAGCGACATTTACTAAAAGATTTCTATTTAGAAACGCCACTTTTCGGAGAGGAAGCAGTTGGTTCTGAGCTTCACTCCAAAGATCAGGGACATCCGGAGAGGGGGTGGGGCAAAGACCCGGGGCAAGGAGTCCTTTAGCCACATCTACAGTCTAGTGGGCAAAATTCCCTGCCTGCCAGGTTGGGGGAGGGAACTGCACACAGGGCTAAGCTATTCCTATGTATTTAGCAAACTCCCCAAAGCTAAACAAATTAGTTTCGATTTTTATTTCCCTGCAGCTCCCGGCTTTCCCCCAGCGGGCCCCTCTCCCCCTCAACCCCCACCCCCCGGCAGAACTCACGCGGTGGTCGCTCAGATCTGGCCGTGATCTGCAAGGGAATCATGAGAATCAGTGCCAGCCAACCTTGCGGGCCCATTTCTCGGACTCCAACCTCGTGTCTAGTGGAGTCTCTGGCGCTTTTGTAGGGCGGGGAAACAGATGGCCCTAGAAGTCACCCTGGAATTGTTGCTCTGGTTCAGGACATCTAGAATAAAACTTCCTGCCCCATCCTATCCCGAGCCATTGAAGAAATTAATTAGATCTCCTAAACTTGAACTTTTTCTTCTGCAGGCCAGAGTATCTGTTTGTGAAACAATAATCCAGACTGTTTTGAAAATCCAGAGGGCATGATACTGATTGGGAGAAGTTCACTTCATGATGTCCTTTTTAATTTTTTTCCAGATTTATTTTATTTATTTCACGCACTGGAGAGAGGCAGGAGAAAGGTCAAAGCAGCACTCTGGCGCATGTGGTGCAGGTTATTGAACTCAGGATCTCATGCCCTCAAATTCTATCACTGAATTCTATCACTGCACCACCCAAAATTCTATCACCCAAATTTCTATCGCTGTACCACCTTCTGGGTCTCTAATGATTTTTTCAACTACATATTCACTCTCTATATACTCAACATTCAAAACTTTTAAGTTAGACTTGCCAGTTCAAATATTCGATTTAGCAAAAGGATTTGTGTCAATGAGAAGCATCAGATTCCATCTTGTACTCTCTCTCTCTATATATGTATATGTATATGTATATGTATATGTATATGTATATGTATATGTATATGTATATGTATATGTATATATGTAAATATTCTTGTATCTTTCTTATTCTCTGTTAATCTTTTACCTTGTCTCCTGATCCCAACAAATGTTAACCACAGCATCCAGGAAAAAAGACATTGCTTAATCTCACTCTCTTAAAGTTTTGCAAGGAATTAACCACCAGATCTTAGAGATTCATTTAGCATGACAGTATCCTTTTCTGGCAAGGCAGCAAAGTAAAATGCCCCCACTTTCCACACTTATATATACACTCCTTATAAGTCTTAAAATCGAGTCTCAGAGTAAGCTGCCTTTTTGAAATATGAGCCTCCCATATGAAAAAGTCAATTCAGAATCAGTCCTGGTAACAAAAGAAACCAAAACAAAAAAACCTACTGAAACATCTTTCACAATATACATATTAAATTAATTTTTCACAGAACAATAGAGTCAAGAACAATACTCAGATACAGCCCTTATCTATTTTTAGGGAATATATATACAGGTAGAGGGGGTGGCTTGAAACTTCTATGTTGTCTATAACTTGGAGGAAAGAAAGAAAGAAAGAAAGAAAGAAAGAAAGAAAGAATAAAGGAAAAAAAGAAACACACACAATAAGTTTTGGGACAAGCAATAGGTAGTTCTCAAGATAAACTAATAAACTGAATAGGAACCATGAGGTCTTTGGGACACTTGACTTCCTGATAACAATGTGTTTCTGTGGTTTTCCTCTGAAAACATGACTGCCTCTGCAAAGCAGTTTCTGCAGAATAGAAAACAAGGGTTATTATTTTTGTCTAACTTAATTTGCCTTTGACAGGCAGTCCTCTCTTTTTTTGGGTCACAGTTTCAAGCTGGAGAATCACTAAAACTTTTGATGTCCTGTTCCTACTGTTGGCTGCAATTGCAACTCAGTCACCACTGGACTCTCACCCTGCTATAAGCTGGATCTGTTAAAATGCACTTTACCTGGGATGGAACATAAACCACAGAGGAGAAAAGGTGAGGGTTCTGCTCTGGAATATTCTCTCCTAGGTTATTGCCTCATACCTGACAAAGTTGCCTTCCCTTGATTAACATAGAATAAAAGCACAACCAGGCCAATTTACTAAAATTGACAACAATCTGCTCAGTTAGTGACACTACTCTGATCAGTTAGCTGCTATCTTTGCCACCCATTGGACAACACTATAACAAATATGGAAGCCTTTACCAGGCTGGGAAGATAGCATACTGGTTATGCAAAAAGACTTTCATGCATGAGGCTGTAAGCTCTCAGTTATATTTTCAAGGACCACTATACACTAGAGCTATGCAATGCTCTGATCTCTCTTTTTCTTCTTGTATTGCTCTCATTAAAATAAATAAACATCTTTTAAAAAGAAGTATTTACGAAATTCACCAGCAAACTTAAAGGACAGCTATTGTCCAAAGTAGGATGGCTTTGGATTGCCTCATGACATAGTGCCCATGCCATTATTCACACAGAATGTCATATGTTCAGACCTGCTAAGTCTGTTAATGCACTATCTTTGTTAAATCACATACAAAATCTTTTGCTTTTTCATGCATTGTTGCTGTGATATCTGCTTCCAGTGTAGTCAGATGATCTCTAATGAGCTACCTCTGCTTGAAACTCCTTGCTGGCTGCTAATGACACATTGCATAAGGATGGTATGTGTGATTATAAGAGAGGGTTACAAGGAATGGGGTGCTGGAAGAGGTCTTTGAAAGGACCTGGCTGCTAATTTACCTCTGAGCTGGATCTATGTAATGACAGGCTTCTTATCTTTCCTTGTTCAAGACTTCACTTTGCTAGAAGTTGAAAACACATAGCTTTCACAAAGTATTGTTGAGATTTTCTGGATGACTCATCTTAGTTAAGTCTCTTATATACTTTTTTTTTGTCTTTAGGTAATTTTATTGAGGAGATAATGGTTCATAGTACAGTTGTTGGCATATGATAATAATATCTCATCTTGTTATAATCGGTGTCTACAAAGCACTCTCATCCCCAACTTGGTCTTTTTAAAAGAAATTTTATTTATAAAATGGAAATACTGACAAGACCATAGGATAAGAGGGATACAATTCTCACCAACAGAACTCCATATCTCACCACCTCCCCTGATAGTTTTACTATTCTTTAATCCTCTGGGAGTATGGACCCAGGGTTATTATGGTTTTTCTTAAGATTTGGTTGTGGTGTTGTTAAAAAAAAAAAAAAGTCCATAATATAGCTCTCCAATGTTATAGTTCAAAAGTAACCAAAAAAAAAAAAAAAAAATGAGACCTTATCATGGGAGGGGGTGGGTTATGGAGATTGGGTGGTGGGAATTGTGTGGAGTTGTACCCCTCCTACCTTATGTTTTTGTTCATTAATCCTTTCTTAAATAAAAAATTGAAAAAAAAAAGAGACCTAAGGCCTCATGGAGGGCAAGGACTTATGCAAGGAGTTGCCTTTATTTTACATTAACAGGTTACAGGTTGATTCCTACCAATCCTGCACACCCTTGTACCTCAGCACCCAGCTCTGAACTGTTTCAAGCTGGACACAGCACAAGCTGATTGGTTACAGAGTCCATCAAGGTGCTGACGATAAAGGTGAGACCAAGTTGGCTGTAATCAGAGCCCGCCACTTACTGAGGTTTCTCTCATTCTCTTGCTTATGAACTTTTCATTTCATTCCCTTTTCTTCTTGTACCCAGGAAATCTTTTCTGATGTACTGGCTTATACCAGTTTGCAATCTCTCTGGACCCGCTGTAACAACTGTTTCTAGGTACCCAGTTATAAACTTTACTAACTTGTTGACAGGCTTACTTGAGCAGAGAGTGAAACCATACCCATAATAACACCAGTTTATAAACCTCTAAGCCTTGCCTTCATTTCTTTCCTGAACCACACCCACAACTGTTAGTATTCTCTTTCTATGCAACATTTCTTTCTTTAATAGTATGGTAAGCCCCTGTGTCACAGTACTGTAGGTATTCCCCAGGTTCTGCCTATTCATTCCCTGACCCTCAACAGTGGGGGCTCTGTGTGAGGAGATAAACTTGTGGTCATCCAAACAAATCTTGTAAGTTTTTAAAACCTCCAGCTTCCAATTCGGGGTTATCTGCCTTCTTTTGTCTCTCCTTCCCTCCAAGTCTGGGAGTAAGAATTCTTTCTAGATTTTTTTCCATTTTTAAAATTAAATTATTTATTTAAAAAAAAGAGAGAGAGATTAACAAAACTGTAGCATAAGAGAGGTACAACTCTTATGGGGTAGGGCTCTGAGGAAGTGGGGTTCTAGGACATATAGGTGAGGTTGTCTGCCCAGGGAAGTCAGGTTGGCATCATGTCCCCACAACCTCTCCAGCATTTGATGTTGATACCTTTTCTGATGTGTGACATTCTCACTGGACTTAAGTGGTACTTCACTGTTGTCTTGATTTGCATTTCTTTTTTTTAAATTTGCATTTCTTTGTCAATCAATGTCTTGGAGCATGTTTTCATATGCCTTTTGGGTCTCTTCTTTGGTGAATATTCTGTTCATATCCTTCCCCGTTTTTGGACTGGGTCACTTGTTTTCTTGTTGCTGAGTTTGGTGAGCTCTTTATACCTTTTGATTATTAGCCTCTTGTCTGATGTATGAAATATAAAGATCTTCTCAGGGGCCAGGTGGTGGTGCACCTGGTTGAGTCCACATGTTACAGTGAGCAAGGACCTGGGTTTGAGCCCCCAGTCTACACTTGTGGGGGAAAACTTTGCTAGTGGTGAATCAATACTGCAGGTGTCTGTCTGTCTCTCCCTTTCCTCCAGATTTCTGGCTGTCTCTATCCAATAAATAAATAAAGATAATAAAGAAAGAAATTTGTGGTCTGGGAGGTGACAGTGGATAAAGCATTAAAACTTTCAAGCATGAGGTCTTGTGTTCAGTTCCCAGCAGCACATGTACCAGAGAGGTGTCTGGTTCTTTCTGTCTCCTATCTTTCTCATCAACCAAAAATAAAACCTTAAAAATACATATTAATAAAAAGATATTCTCCCTGTCTATAAGGGAGTCTGCTTGTTTGGGTGGTGGTTTCTTTTGCTGTACAGAAACTTTTTAATTTGATGTAGTTCCACTGTTTTATTTTTGATTTAGTCTTCCTTGAAATTGGATTCATATCACTGAAGATGCCTATAAAATTTAGATGAAGAAAAGTTCTGCCAATACTGTCCTCTAAGTATTTGATAGTTTCTGGTCTAATATCCAAGTCCTTGATCAACTTGGAATTTGTTTTTGTTTTGGGGGAAATGTAGTGTTTCAGTTTCATTCTTCCCATCTTTCAACCCAATTTTTCCAACACCATTGTTGAAGAGACTCTCCTTTCCCCATTTAATATTCTGGGCACCTTTGTCAAAGATTAGATATCCACAGGTGTGGGGGCTTACTTCTGGGCTTTCAATTCTAGTCCACTGGTCTGTGTCTATTTTTGTTCGAGTACTAGTCAGTTTTTTATTACAATGGCCCTATAATACAATTTGAGATCTGGGAGTGTAATGTTTCCAGTTCTGTTCTTTCTTCTTAGGATTGTTATGGAAATTTGAGGTCTTTTCTGGTTCCAGATAAACATTTGTAGCGTTCATTCTATTTTCCTAAAAAAAAAAAATTGGGTGGGACCTTGATGGAATTGCACTAAATTTATTTATGGCTCTGGGTAGAATATTCATTTTGAAGATGATAATTTTTCCAACCCATGAACATCAAATATCTTTCCACTTTGTGTCTTTTTCTATTTCTTTAAATAGAAAAAGACTCATAATTCTCAGTATATATATATATATATATATATATATATATATATATATATTCATTTCACTTTTAGTTCTTTTGTTAAATTCATTCCAAGATATTTTGTTGTTTTTGATGCTATAGTAAAAGGGATTTGAAATGAAAAATCCATAGGCTGCTGGTGGACCCCTACTTCTGCATTCCATTATACAGAGTGGTGGCCTCTGATTGTAGCTACACTGATCTCACCTTTATTGTCAATATCTTGACGGAATCTATTTGTAACAAATCAGCTTGTGCCATTCCCAGTTTGAAAATGATAAAAGCTGGGTACTGCAGTACAAATTGGTGCAAGTATGGTAGGAATCGGCCTGTAACCCATTAACGTAAACTAAACTTTAACTCCCTGCCCTCCATGTGGCCTCAGGTCTCCTTCTTTGGTTACTTTTGAGCTATATTACAGAATTTTTTTTTAATTACAGATTGATTTCTGGATTTGTTCTTCTAACTTAGTGTTTGCATAGGGGAATGCCACTGATTTGTGTATGTTAATTTTGTAGTCTGACACCTTACTATATTGCCTGATAGTTTCCAAGAGCTTCTTTCTGGATTCTTTAGGTTTTTCTATGTATACTATCATATCATCTGAAAATAGTTAGAGTTTGACTTCTTCTCTTCCAATCTGTGTCCCTTTAATTCCTTGCTCTTGTCTTATAGCTATGGCAAGAACTTCTAACACTATGTTGAATAGGAAGTGGTGATAGTGGGAAGCCCTGTATAGTACCTGACCTGAGGGTCTCTGTACCAGTACTATGAATCTACTGTTCTTGGCTGACACATTTTCCATTAAAAAATTTTTTTTATTGGATTGGACAGAAATTAACTGATAGGGGAGGGGGGAGATAGGTAGATAGATAGATAGATAGATAGATAGAAAGAAATAGACAGAGGCATCTGCAGACCTGCTTCACCACGTGTGAAGCTTCTACCCTGCAGGTGGGGAGCAGGAGCTTAAACCTGTATCATTGTTCTGGCCTTTTTGCTTAGTACTATGTCTGCTTAAGCAACTGTACCACCACTGGGCCCCCATCATAACACCATTTCCTACTGAGAAGTCTGATGGCTGAATATGCATAATGAAAAAATGCTCGGGGAGCAGGGGTGAGATAGAGTTGTCCTGGTTTTTTCTCTTCCCATGCTTCTCCTACCTCTCCCTCCTGAGAAACTGATTTTCTCCATGAGTCTTAGGAGTTACTTGCAAGCTAGCCTTCTCTCAGTGCATCAGTCTCACCCCTTCATATTTTTGGAAATCCTCATGAATTGACAGGTTTTACAGGCTGAAACATTCTCCTATCCCATTTCAGAAAAACAACAAACAAAACTGTTAAAGTCCAAATTTCCAGAACCTGTAAATGTGATCTCATTTGGATATAGAATTTTTGCAATTGATCAATCTAAGATGAAGTAATCAAAAGGAGTCCTAATCCTGTAAGACTGACATCAGCAGAATGTTTACAGGGGAGAAAAGGAATAGGGGGACTTCCAGAGAAACCAAGAGAGATAGAACAGATGAGGCTTGGGAGTCGGGCAGTAGCACAGTGGGTTAAGCGCATGTGGTATGAAGTGCAATGATCGGTGTAAGTGCCCCGGTTCGAGTCCCCGGCTCCCCACTTACTGGGGAGTCATTTCACAAGCAGTGAACCAGTTTTTTCAGATGTCTTTCTCTCCCCCCTCTGTCTTCCTCTCCTCTCTCCATTTCTCTCTGTCCTATCTAACAATGACGACGTCAATAACAACAACAATAATAACTACAACAATAAAAAAGGGGAGCAACAAAAGGGAAAACAAATAAATTAAAAAAGGGGGATTCTGGCGGTAGTGCAATGGGTTAAGCACACGTGGCACAAAGCACAAGGGCGGGCTTTAGGATCCTGGTTCCAGCCCCTAGCTCCCCACCTACAGGGGAGTCGCTTCACAGGCAGTGAAGCAGGTCTCTAGGTGTCTATCTTTCTCTCCCCCTCTCTGTCTTCTCCTCTCTTCATTTCTCTCTGTCCTATCTAACAATGAAGACATCAATAACAACAATAATAACTACAACAACAATAAAAAAAAACAAGGGCAACAAAAGGGAAAATAAATAAATACATATTAAAATAAATAAATAAATAAATAAGAACAGATGAGGCTTGCCAGGCTAGCGTGGGGGTGCCTCTTCCCAGTGTGTACTCTCTGGGTTGGAGAGAATGCCACAGGAGCCAGCCTGGGATGCTACTTACTCAACTACCCCAGGAAGATGACTCAGGAATCAAACATGTGGCTGGCTAGGCAATGCAATGTCTGTATTGATATATGATCTGTATTGATATATGTATTGTATATGATCTGAGAGACAACGCTTTTATAGGATAGACCCGGAAGTGGCAAGTTGGAAGCGGAAATGGCTAGGAAAGGGGTGGAGAAAGGCAAAAGTGGGCTGGGAAGGTAGAAACTTCTTTAGCAACTATTGGGAAGGTTTTAACTGGTGGGATCAGTGATACTCTGCAGGCAGGGAGTGTCTTAAAGATAGATCAAAGGAGTGGAATGGGTAGGGATCTTTCAGGCAAAACAATGATTATATAGATAGGCCATAGTATCAGGAATGCAGGGTGCTTTATGAGGCTCCTCACAATTTCCCCACAGAGGCTCTTCATTTTCTTCAAAAGGGACCAAACTTGATGGTACCTTGATTTCAGAACTATCCCCCAGCAGCATGTGGCAATCCATTTCTGAGTTTCTTACACTTTGTCACTGCTATATCAGGAAACCAACATAAAAGAAAAGGATGGATTCTGTAGTCTAAATTTTATGAAGGCTGTATCTCTGGAAAATATTTCAATTAAATATCCCTGAAAAAATCAAATTATTTTTTAATTTTTAATTTGATTTAAAACTTAGCAAGAGCTAAAGAATACTTTAAAACAGTTCTGCCTTACATAACTCACTCATGAAAATTTTCATGAGTGAGATCATGAAAATTTTCTGTCCTGTATCCAAACATGGCTATTCACCATGTGTGACTGTTGAACATTTATAATTGAGTTAGTTTGTCTGAGAAAAATGTAGGGATCAAAAATCATCTGCCACTCCCAAATCTTTACTGAAAGTTTACTATCATAAGAGGAACATTGAAGGCAGAATGGAGAGTAACGTTGAAGAGACTGCTATATAAGAACACCTCCTATAAGTGTATCTTCTGGGGAAGATCTAATTAACAGAAAAGGCAGAACTTAAACCTACAATTCTTTTTTTTTTTCAAATATTTATTTATTTATTTATTCCCTTTTGTTGCCCTTGTTGTTTTATTGTTGTAGTTATTATTGTTGTTATTGATGTCGTCATTCTTGGATAGGACAGAGAGAAATGGAGAGAGGAAGGGAAGACAGAGAGGAGGAGAGAAAGACACCTGCAGACCTGCTTCACTGCTTGTGAAATGACTCCCTTTCAGGTGAAGAGTCGGGGACTCGAACCAGGATCCTTATGTCAGTCCTTGTGCTTTGCGCCACATGCGCTTAACCTGCTGCACTACCGACCAGCTCCCTTAAATCCACAATTCTTAGCTTTGCTGCCTCAATTTTTGGTAAACTTCCTAACTGACCTTTCCTTTCTTCTTCCCAAACTCTTCTACATTAGCACATATCCCAAAGTAAGGAAATATGGAATTTATATGATCCAGAATTTGTAGTTAGTCTGAGAATAGTAGAAATATACAATCTTTCTTATCAAGATGCCAACCACATTTTTTAGGAGAATAGAATAAATGCTACAAATGTTTATCTAGTACCAGAAAAGACTTAGAATTGCCAAAACAATCTTGAGAAGAAAGAACCGAACTGGAAGTATCACAGTCCCAGATCTCAAATTGTATTATATGTAGGGCCATTGTCATCAAAACTACTTGGTACTGGAACATCAATAGACACACTGACCAGTGGACTAGAATTGAGAGCCCAGAAGTAAGCCCCCACACCTATGAACATCTAATCTTTGACAAAGGTGCCCAGAGTATTAAATAGGGAAAGATGAGACTCTTCAACAAATGGTGTTGGAAAAAATGAGTTGAACATGCAGAAGAATGAAACTGAACCACTATATATCACCAAACACAAAAGTAAATTCCAAGTGGATCAAGGACTTGGATGTTAGACCAGAAAGTATCAGATATTTAGAGGAAAATATTGGCAGAAATATTTTTTGCATAAGTTTTAAAGACATCTTTCATGAAATGAATCCAATTACAAAGAAGACTAAGGCAAGTATAAACTTATGGGACTACATCAAATGAAAAAGCTTCTGCACAGCAGAAGAAACCAATACCCAAACAAAGAGACCCCTCATAGAATGGGAGAATATCTTTACATGCCATATATCAGACAAGAGGCTAATAACCAGAATATATAAAGAACTTGCCAAACTCAACAACAAGAAGACAAATGACCCCATCCAAAAATGGGGAGAGGACATGGACAGAATATTCATCACAGAGGAGATCCAAAAGGCCAAAAAACACATGAAAAAAATTCTCCAAGTCTTTGATTGTCAGAGAAATGCAAACAAAGACAACAGTGAGATACCACTTCACCCTTATGAGAATGTCATACATCAGAAAAGGTAGCAGCAACAAATGCTGGAGAGGTTGTGGGGTCAAAGGAACCCTCCTGCACTGCTGGTGGGAATGTAAATTGGTCCAACCCCTGTGGAGAGCAGTCTGGAGAACTCTTAGAAGGCTAGAAATGGACCTACCCTATGACCCTGCAATTCCTCTCCTGGGGATATATCCTAAGGAACCAAACACACCCATTCAAAAAGATTTGTGTATACCTATGTTTTTAGCAGCACAATTTGTAATAGCCAAAACCTGGAAACAACTCAGGTGTCCAACAACAGAGGAGTGGCTGAGCAAGTTGTGGTCTATATACACAATGGAATACTACTCAGCTATAAAAAATGGTGACTTCACCATTTTCAGCTGATTTTGGATGGACCTTGAAAAAAATCATGTTAAGTGAAATTAGTCAGAAACAGAAGGATGAATATGGGATGATTTCACTCCCAGGCAGAAGTTGAAAAACAAGATTAGAAGAGAAAACACAAGTAGAACTTGAATTGGAGTTGGTGTATTGCACCAAAGTAAAAGACTCTGGGGTGGGGTAGAGGGGGAGACTACAGGTCCAAAAAAGGATGACATAGGACCTAGTGGGGATTGCATTGTTATGTGAAAAACTGAGAAATGTTATGCATGTATGAACTAGTATATTTACTGTTGAATGTAAAACATTAATGCCCCAATAAAGAAATTAAAAAATGCATAATCTGACCATTAGTATAGTTACTAATTTACCAAACTAGTCAATTCTGATATTACAATTGAAACTTTAGTTATTTTTATATTTAATTTACTTTTAATATTTTTTAAATTTATTAATGAGAAAGATAGGAGGAGAGAGAAAGAATCAGATATCACTCTGGTACATTTGTTGCTGGGATTGAACTCTGGATCTCATGCTTGAGAGTTCAATGCTTTATCCATTGTGGCACCTCCTGGATCACACCTTATTTTTATTTATTTAATTTTTATCATTGTTGATTTATAAAATTTCAGGGGAATAGTTTCATACTTTATGTGTTTCTTTCTTTTTTTTTTTTTTTACAAATCACTATACCACCCTGTCCCCTCTAATCTTAATATGCATAGAATATGTGTGTGGTCATTATATTTTTGAATGCTCATTTGCTTCAGTTATCAGTATTTTACAAATTAATGAAGCCATCTGGTAAACTACTGAAGTCTTCTTCTCCTTTCTTTCTTTCTTTCTTTCTTTTCTGATAGAGACAGAGATAAAGAGTGGAAGAGAGAGGCACCTACAACACTGACCCACAAAACTTTCTCCTCGGCAGGTAGGGACCAAGGGCTTGAACCTGTGTTCTTGTGCATGGTATTATGTGTGATCTACCAGGTGTTCCATTACATGTCCTCCAATATTGAAGTTTTGATATCCAAATTTAAATAAAATCCTAGTATCTCTGGTTGCAAATTTAATATATTGGATCTTGAAAATAAAGGTAACAATCTTCTTAATGCATACAGTTTAAAATAAAGGGAGAAAGTGGTCCAGGTGATGCGGTAGCTAGAATTGTGGGCCTATAAGTATAAAATCCTTATGCCAGGAAAGTGTTCTGGTTTTCTCTTTCTTTACTCTCTATCATAAACAAATAAATAAGTATTTTAGTAATAATAAAATAAAGTGTAAAATATTAGTACCAAGAAGGTTTTCTCTCTTATAATTTCTAAGATTGCTGAAAAAAAAAAACTGAAGGGCAATTACCAAAAGTAATTACTGCATTGACCTCAAACTCCCCCCAGTTTAACAAGGCATTACATTGTGCCATATTATTAGTCCTGATGGAGAAAGATGGCACTTTAAATCAAATGTGCTGTGCACTATTTATTGCTCTTATTCCAAATTTGTCATAATTACCTTTAAATGATGTCTATATTTGTTAACAGTTATAACCCCTATTTAACTGAGGTACAAAAAAGTTTGGATTAAGACCATAGAACTGAAAGATGTCAAGAGAAAGTAAGTCTTGAGATTCAAATAACTTTTTCACCAAGAAATGCAGTTGTCAAGGGAAATAAAAAGGCTTTCATACCTAAGGCTTTTTCAGTCCTAGGTTCAATCCCCTACACTACTATAAGCCAGAGATGAGCAGTGCTCTGATAAAAAGAAAAAAGAAGAAAACAATCTTAAAAGGAACTTATGAACCATTCATTATGCCTTTACTTATTATTTATATACAATGGAGAGCACATCACACTAGCACATGTGATACTGGGGGTTGAATAGAGAACCTCATGCTTGAGAGTCCAATGCTTTAGCCAGTATGCCACCTCCAAGATCACCAGAACTTACTTTCTAACACAAATTCTCTATGATGTAAACATTACCAATTGAGGTGGCCTCCAAAATGTCCCTGGAGAAACTGATGACCCCATAGCTGTGGGGGCACACTTATGAGGAAGTATATTTATCTTAATCCAAAGCAGGTCTAGATTTAAGTTGACACATGATGACGTGAATCAAGCCCAACGTGTTAATATTTTTTATGTAAAGAAAGTGTGAATGCCATATTTTAATTACTTCAAATTATTAGACTTTTGTTGCTACAAAATTATCCTTAGAAACTGATGTATATTTGTCATTTTTAAATTTGATCTCAATGAATTAATAGGCACTATAGTAAGGGCAAAGGAGATACTTTAGTGGTGATTCAATAGACGTTCATGTCTAAGGTTCTGAGGTTCCAGGTTCCCTGCAGGTACACCAGAAGTGAGCAGTGCTCCGTTGAAAGAGAAAAATGGAAAGAGAGAACTTTAATAGTTACTATAGGGAGTCCGGCGGTATCGCAGCTGGTAAAGCGCAAGGACATGCATAAGGATCCTGGTTGGAGCCCCTGACTTCCAACCTGTAGGGGAGTCGCTTCACAGGCAGTGAAGCATGTCTGCAGGTGTCTATCTTTCCCCCTTTCTGACTTTCCCTCGTCTCTCCATTTCTCTCTGTCCTACCCAACAATGACATCAATAATAACAATAATAACTACCAAAAAGGGGCAAAAATGGAATAAATAAATATAAAAAATAGTTACTATATTAGAAGAATAGGAAATCTATCAGGGAAGGGAATGGGATATGGAGTTATAGTGGTGGGAATTGTGCAGAGTTGTACCCCTCTTATTCTATGGTTTTTGTCAGTGTTTTCTTTTTATAAACAAAAATTAAAAAAAAATCATCCATTGTTCATTGGAGAAAATGAAATTCTATGTGGTAAGTACCTTTGGGCAGGGAAAAGTTGAGGTCAAACAAATCAATTTATTCATGTTTTCTCTGTGAGCAAATCATCTAGCTTTGGAAATCTTAGTAACTTTTATTTATTGAACACATTTCCTTTTTAAAACTTTAATTTAGGGGAGTCGGGCTGTAGCTCAGCAGGTTAAGTGCAGGTGGCACAAAGCACAAGGACCGGCATAAGGATCCCAGTTCGAGCCCTGGCTCCCCACCTGCAGGGGAGTCGCTTCATAGGCGGTGAAGCAGGTCTGCAGGTGTCTATCTTTCTCTCCCCCTCTGTCTTCCCCTCCTCTCTCCATTTCTCTCTGTCCTATCCAACAACGATGACATCAATAATTACAACAATAAAACAACAAGGGCAACAAAAGGGAATAAATAAATAAATATAAAATAAAATTAAAAATTAAAAAACATTAAAAAAACTTTTATTTACTTATTATTAGATAGAGACAGAAATTGATAAGGGAGGAGGAGATAGTGAGGGAAAGAGACAGCTGCTGCCCTACTTTACCACTCCGGAAGCTTTCCCCCTGCAGGTGGAAACCAGGGGCTTGAACACAGGTCTTTGTGCACCGTAATGTGTGCGCTTAACCAGGTATGCCATTGCCTGGCTCCAATGAATTTTTTAATATCCAATTATCCACTGAAAAACAAAACAAAAGCTGGCTTACTAGCCAGCTAATAATAATTGGGTATTTTAAGTCTGGTTAATTTATTCATGTTTTGTGTCTCAGAAATGGAAAGACAATAGCTAAATAGACTTATCTTTCTCTTTTACTTTCTTTCCTTCCTTAAAGGCGTAATTTGTTCATTTCACAAGGCTGACAGAGACCAGAGTAGCACTCTGAAACATGTGGTGCCAGGGACTGAATAAGGGACCTCATGCCTACAAGTTCAAAGTCCCACAACTTTGCCATCTCCTGGGACACTGGGGGAGGCTTTCTGTTGAACTTTTATACAATGTACACTTCAATAAGTCTGTTTTTTGGGGGTGATTTTGTTTGGTATGGGTCTGTTACAATCAAGTTGCTGGGCTGATTTTATACATATTACAAAGCCACAAAAAAAACTCCTATCTTTTTTATCTTTGTTAGCACATAATGTTTAATAAAATTGTTACTTCTACTATTATTACCTTATCACTACCACATTGTATATACTTTTACCAGAAATTTCATAATTTTGTCCCATGGTAGTCAAGAGCCAGTTCCAGTGTTATTATCATTGTATAACAGTGTTTTCTTCTGTCATCTTCTTTCTTAGTATTATTAATTTTTGTACTTAACATGAGAGAGACAGAGAAAGAAGGAATGAGAGACTCAGTCTGGCATATATGATGCCAGTGATCAATCTCTGGACCTTGTGAACGAAAATCCAGTGTTTTACCCACTATGCAACCTCCCAATTCACTGTTATTATATATATGTATATATATATAAACTCTTCTTTTTAAATATTTATTTATTCCTTTTTGTTGCCCTTGTTGTTTTTTATTGTTGTAGTTATTATTGTCGTCATCACTGTTGGACAGGACAGAGAGAAATGAGGAGAGGAAGACAGAGAGGGGGAGAGAAAGATAGTCACCTACAGACCTGCTTTACCACTTGTGAAGTGACCCCCCTGCAGGTGGGGAGCTGGAAGACTCCCTCCACCACTCTTTTTAATAACAATAAAAACACTTAGTCCTTCTCTAAGGTCTGTAAAGAGCAATTTTGCCTCTCATTGATTCTTTCTACTATAAACCCTTACAATAGCTATTTAACTACACAACCTTTATATTCACCATAAATACCTGTAAAGGAAGGCAAGGGGTCTGTAGATGAAGGAAAACAATCGGGCCTTCTTATAACAAAATGAAGACCACAGTCTGTCACTCATACTATAAGCCACTGTAATTCTGGCTTTTGGTCTGAGTTCAGCTAATTGAGAAGCTGTTGTGGTGACAAATAGCTGTTTTTCTGAAAGCCTTTCAATGGGTACAGCAGCTTCTGCTCCTAGGCCATTTTTAGTCTTGTCACACTCTCTGCCATAATTGTTGTCACTATGTACTTCCCCTGGGGCTCTCTTTCATAGTCCCCAGGTATATTTGTGCATACCCAATATAGCCAATAAGTCTTTAAATTATTAATGTAAGGAAAAATAGCTTCAGTTTAGTCATAGGACTCCCCGCTTTGCAGTTAGCCCTAGCCTGCTGGGGCTGTGCCATACAGTCGGGCCTGACTTGCCTCTGCCATTTTTATTGTCCTCAGGTAATAGTTGTGTATTTTCGAAATGCAATAAGTCTTTACATTATCAATGTAAGGGAAAATAGCTTCAGTTTTGTCCAGGACTTTCCACTTTGTATTCAGTCCCAACCTTCTGGAGACTGCCATCCAGCATATCTGACTTTGCTTCCTCCAGCCTGCTACTAGGATTACTGCTGTTTTGGGACTTTCCAGTGGCTTCAGGATCATCATCTGTCAAGGGAAGATAACTGCTGCTCAGTAAGAGGGAAAAGTTATAACTGGAGGTAAATAATTATCAATATATAAACAGGGATAGAGGAAGAACGGACACTACAGTAAACATTGGTTGGTTTGGATCGCCATCTACTGTTTATATGCACAAACAACATGTTATATTACAAATTCCTGATTCTGAGGGGAAACCATATTTGCAGGGATGAAAAAAGCAAAAATGCACAATAGTTTGCAGTGAGCCCATAAATGAAGCAAGCGAGTAGAAAAACCTAAAAAGACACCTTAAAGTACCTAATGAAGTAGTTTCTACTTCCTCCTAGATACCCTTCTCACCTACTTCTTATTACACTTCCCTCAGCTACTTTATTTATTTTTTTTTAATTTTTTTTTAATATTTATTTTATTTATTTATTCCCTTTTGTTGCCCTTGTTTTTTTTTTTTTATTGGTTGTAGTTATTGGATAGGACAGAGAGAAATGGAGAGAGGAGGGGAAGACAGCGAGGAGGAGAGAAAGATAGACACCTGTAGACCTGCTTCACCGCCTGTGAAGCGACTCCCCTGCAGGTGGGGAGCCAGGGTTCGAACCGGGATCCTTCTGCCCGTCCTTGTGCTTTGTGCCACCTGCACTTAACCCGCTGCGCTACAGCCCGACTCCCCCTCAGCTACTTTAAAGCTAACCTTATCAAAGTAAGGACTACAAAAGCTGAATAAGGGCAAGAGACTGGCATATTTTAATGATGACTCTTTAGTCACTATCAGGCCACCCCATCAGCTGGGTCCCTAGTCTTGGAGTCCTGGGGTCCCCACACAAACATGATAGGCCTAGACCTTGAATAGATCCCTCTCTCCATTGTCATTGGTCACCTCCATCAGGAACTAAATAATGGGCCCCTTTGGGGACCCCCACAGAAACTTGCCCTCAATTGGATCAACAATGGTAGAGAATGTCCCATCCTCCCAGCGGGGGTTGGATAGCATAGTCTATCTACCACCTGAAGAAAATGGGTTCTGAAATTGGTGCAACTTGGAATGTTCCTACTGATGACCACAGAATGCAAGTTCGGACCTACAGGGCTGTAGAGATTACATAGGCTCCTAAGATAAACATGGTCCCCAGATCAAATCGTTGGGGTTACAGTAGAGATTACATAGGCTCCTAAGCTGAATATGGTCCCCAGATCAAATTGTTGGGGTTACAGTAGACAATATTGATACATTTTCCCCATATTTGGGAGCTACTCTCTTCCCTGATCCAGCCTTCTAGCCCTTTTTCCTGCCATGACATCATCTCCCCAGACAATAATTTGGGTCCACCTGCATAGCAGATATCTAGATCAGGCAAAAACTAACAATGTCATGGGCCCTTTGGAATATACCTAAAATAGACCTACTAGCTATTTTCAAAACAGAGACCCCAAATCTTCATCTGCAATATTCTAGCCTTTAGGTTCATGCTGCCACACTAGGGAAAGAGAGAGACAGGCTGGGAGTATGGATCAACTTGTCAATGTCCATGATCAGCAGAGAAGCAATTACAGAAGCCAGACCTTCCATCTTCTGCACCTCATAATAACCCTGGTCCATACTTCCACAGGGTTAAAGAGTAGGAAAGCTATGGGGAGGGGGTGGGATATGGAGCTCTAGTGGTGGGGACTGTACCCCTCTTATCCTACGGTCTTGTCAGTGTTTCCATTTTATAAATAAATAAATTAAAATAAAAAAAGATGTAGAGAGAGAGAGAGAGAGATACCTGCAGCACTGTTCCACTGTTTATGAAGTATTCCCCCCGCAGGTGGGGGATCTTGTCTTGAACTCAGATTCTTGAGACTCCAAAGTAGTCATTGTAAGGATATTTATTTATTTGAATTACAACTGTTACTTAATGTATGTTTTCATCATGTGCTTTATAATAATCTTCACTAGATAGGGAAGGGTTCTAAAATAGTACAGACTCTACTGATCCTTTTCTTTTGAGAATTGAAGTTTTCAGATTTCCTGAAAAATTTTAGTTATTGGAAACATAACAGTGGTCTATAACCTTTTAGTGCAAATCATTTTTTGTTTTCTGTCTGGCCTATGTTATATTCACTGTAGACCAGAGTATTAACATTCTATACTGAGTAGGCTTGCCTGTGGAAGGGTTGCTATTATTAGCCTCATACCTCAGTGAGCTAGGACAGCAGGTTTAATTCACTTCTGATTTGGGCCTGTAACAAGGCTTATTGATTTAAAGTTCCCTTAAAATTATCTACTCTAAAGTTCTCTACTCTAGCATGGAAGGAGGAAAACAACTTATTGGCTTAAATAAATAAACCTTGATTCACAGACCTATTCCAGTAACTCTTCTCACTCTCCTCTGAGTATATCTTTTTCTTTAAAAAAAAAAAAAAACCTTAATTTTTTAAAACATTATTTTGTTTATTATTGGAGAGAGACAGAGAGAAATTGAAGGGTGGAGGAAATAGAGATAGAGAGAGACAGAGAGACACCTGCATCCCCAGGGTCTTGAACCCAGGTACTTGTGCAATGGGTTGTAAATGCTTAACCAGGTGTACCACCGCCTGGCCCCTTCTCTGGGTATATCATATTGTCCAAAAGTCTCTTTCTCTAATTCTACTACAATCTTTTGGATTTGTCATGCTACATTGCTTATTTAACTTTACCAATCTTCCAGGTTTGAATAATAATAAATAAATAAATAAAATTAACATACCCCTATCACTTAGAACATGTATACATAGAGGAATATTACCTTGCATTAGTGAATTATAAGAATGTATGGTAATAACTGCACTATAATACTGCATTATGGTATCTAACCGTGTCCTCAGTTTGTCGCTAGCTATTTTAAGGCCATCAATTTTGAGTGTCAAGACCACACCCTTAATCTCACCATTCACTTAGCACTAAATTTTAATAGATTTCTTGTCACTTACAAGTTTATTCAATCTAACTTCAAAAACTGAGATTTTAGGAACTGGGCATCTAAAATTACTCTAAAGTTTAAGATCAAAAATTTTGTGGCATATATATATATTTTTCTTTTATCTTCTAACTTTTAGAATGATTTTTAGGGCTAGTGAGATAGCTTACTTGGCTTCCGAGATCAGAGGAGATCGGGCGTGTTTGGGTGTTATGGCCGTAGAGGAGATAGCTTACTTGGATAGTGTGTTGTTTTGCCATGTGAATAACACAGGTTTGAGTCCAGCCCCTATTGCACTGAAAAAAGCTTTTTCCCACTCTTTGCCTTCTCTGCCCATAAAAAAACAAAGGAAAGGAAAGGAGAGGAGAGGAGAGGGGAGGGGAGGGGAGGGGAGGGAGAGGAAAAGGGAAGGAAAGGGGAAGGGAAGAAAGAAGAAAGAGAGAGAGAGAGTTTGTTTTAAATTTTCTGAGTCATAGCGTTTAGGACAAATAAGCCTAATGAAAGAAAGATTCAAGTCATTAATAGGTACCAAGTAGGATAAGTAAGTTGGGTCAAATGAGGATCTAATATCTACTCTATAACTAAAATATGTGTTTAGTAAGGGCAAGAATGAAAATGGGGATATTGGAAAATCAGATATAAAATTCATTAATGTCTTATGAGGCAATATAATAACAATTTTAGGGTTATATTTTCTTTTGTTTTAATTTTTTAAGTAGTTAATTTATTGGATAGAGATAGTCAGAAATCGAGAGGGGAGGAAGAGATAGAGAGGGAGAGACACCTGCTGCATTGTTCACCACTAGCAAAGCTTTTCCCCGTAGGTGGGAGCCAGGGGCTCAGTCTGGATCCTCGTGCACTATAATCTGTGTGCTTAACCAAGTGAGCCACCACCCGGCTGAGTTATATTTTCTTTTTTTAATATTTTATATATTACTGGATAGAGACAGAGAGAATTTGAGAGGGGAAGGGGGAAAGAGGGAAACAGGCAGAGAGATATCTGCCACTCTACTTTACCACTCATGAAGCTTTTCCCATGCAGGTGGGGGCCAGGGGCTTGAACCTGGCTCCTTGGGCACTATAATGTGTATTCTTAACCTGGTACACCACTGTCTGGTCCCCTAGAGTTAGATCTTTTTTTCTTGTTTATTTATTGGAGGGATTAATGGTTTACAGTCGACAGTAAAATAAAGTATTTTGTACATGTGTAAGATTTCTCAGTTTTCCACATAACAATTTAACCTCTCCCTCCCCCCACACCAGTGTTCTAGGACCTGAACACTCCTTCCATCCAGTCTTTAACTTTGGTGCAGTACACCAGTAGAGTTATATTTTCTAACCAGAAAAAAATTTATATCCCTACTAGACAAAACTCTTACTAATGTGTACACATCAAATTTTAGATTCTTTGGAGTTAACCAAAAATGGATTACTTATTTATTTTGTGGAGCTTCAGTCTCACACATGCATGATTTCACTGACATTTCTTTCCATTCAGCTAGAGGAAGAGAAAGAGAGAGATGGAGAGACATCATAGTATCAGCGAATTCCCAAGTATTGCTATCTCTGTGACCGGAAAGAATTATTAAGTCAAAATTACTTTTGTTTAAGTCAAATTATTCAACGCTATTAATCAACATGCCACTAACTGTTATAACGCAGCTAGTCTGAATTGAAATATACTACAAGTATAAAACTATACAGCAGATTTTGAGTCCTTGGGAAAAAACTGTGAACTAATTTGATTTTTTTTTTGCCTCCAGGATTATCGCTGGGGCTTGGTGCTGGCACTATGAACCCACTGCTCCTGGAGGCCCCCCCCCCATTTTTTAAAGTTTTATTTATTTTTTTATTTCCTTTTGTCGCCCTTGTTGTTTTATTGTTGTAGTTATTGATGTTATTGTTGTTGGATAGGACTGAGAGAAATGGAGAGATGAGGGGAAGACAGAGAGGGGGAGAGAAAGACACCTGCAGACCTGCTTCACCGCCTGTGAAGCGACCCCGCTGCAGGCAGGGAGCCAGAGGCTGGAACCTGGATCCTTAAGCCGGTCTTTGCGCTTTGTGCCAAGTGCATTTAACCTGCTGCGCTACCGCCTGACTCCCCCCCCCCCCCATTTTATTGGATAGGACAGAGAGAAATTGAGTGGAAGGGAAGACAGGGAGAGATAAAGACATCTGCAGACCTGCTTTACTGCTTGTGAAGTGTGCCTCCTGCAGATGGGGAGCGGGGGCACCAACTGGATCCTTGAGCAGGTCCTTTTGCTTCATATTATGTACGCTTAATCTGGTTCAGCCTCCCCTGACTTGATTATATATAATAATATATAATATATAATACATAATACATAATAATATATATTAATTTTGCTTCCCCCCCTTTTGTTGCCCTTATTGTTGTAGTTATTATTGTTGTTGTTATTGATGTCGTTGTTGTTGCCTAGGACAGAGAGAAATGGAGAGAGGAGGGGAAGACAGAGAAGGGGAGAGAAAGATAGACACCTGCAGACCTGCTTCACCGCTTGTGAAGCAACCCCCTTGCAGGTGTCGAATCAGGACCCTTACGCTGGTCCTTGGGCTTTGCGCCACCTGCGCTTAACCTGCTGAGCTACCGCCGGACTTGATATTTTTAAAGTATTGATTGCACGCGAATTTTTTACAATCTGAATATAGAATTATGTAAAATGTATGAATTTTAGTCCCTTCCCCCCTTTTTTTGCTGCCAGAGTTATTGCTGGGGCTCAGTGCCTGGACATTCTGCAGTTTTCAGTGATATATATCTATATCTGTATATCTGTATGTATGTATGGAGAGAGAGAGAGATATGAAAGAGAGGGGAGAGAGAAGAGAAACAAAGAAGCAAGGAAGGAGAGGAACCTAATAGTACTAATCTACCACTGATGAAGCTCCTCTTTGCATGCGTATTGAACCCTAATCCTTGAGCATGGTGATATTTTCACTCTACCAGCTCAGCCATCAATCAGACATGGCTTCTTTCTTAATTCTTAGCTTTGTTTGTTTGCTTATAAGAGAGGAGGATAGAAAGAATCAGAATATTACTCTGGCACATGCAATGCCAGGGATCCAACTAGGGGCCTCATACTTAAGTGTTCACTGTGCTATATTCTGGATCACTCCATGTTTCTTTAAAATGACACATTCTATTTTAACGTGTGGTATCTTTAGTTCAGCAGATGACCTACAAGTGGAGTTACACAGTTCTCTAATATAGCTTGGAAGGACAAGAAGAAATATTTTGTCCTGTTTTTAAGTTTTGGACAACTTTTCTCAACACAATTTATAGGTATCTGCAGACTCGTTTGCAGGACATTTTATTTTCTCCCCTATTGCCTATACCCAGCACAAGATTTTAGGTGGCTATTTTAATGACTTGTGATCTGGACTTGAGGTTTACATCTTGATTTGATTGATTCAGACTGACTGATTATAATAAAGAACTGAATCACAGTAATAAAATGTACATACTGCTAAATTATAACTCAGGATGCCAATCTACAGTGAAGTGAGAAGCAGTGACAGTAATGAAGATTTCTCATAGCTGGTTTCTTGGTTGTTAAGCACACTCTGCCCAAGGTCTGGTTTGAGGAGGTGGCTCAGAGGAAACAGAATTAAGTTGACATATCCTGTTTTATTATTTTTTTTTAACTAAAAAAAATTAGTAGAATGAAGGTGGATTAGTTATTTACATACTGCCTACACTGAGTGCCTTATTGACGGATGGTAGGTGTAGAGTTTTCCTATGACTGCTAATTGATCCTTCACTAATCTTATTAGACTGCTAATTCTCAGAGGGTATGAACAGTAGTACACAATTTCCAAATGCTGAATAAATGTTATTCACTGAGGGCTGGAGAGATAACATAATGATTATGCAAAAGACTTTTATGCTTGAGACTCTGAGGTTCAATTCACAGCATCATCATAAACCAGAGCTAAACAGTGCACGGATATCTATTTCTGTCTCTTTCTACTTAAATAAAAACAACAATATATTTAATATATAAACATATGAAATAAAATACTGTAAAAGTAAATATATATTTAAAGTCACTTGCTGAAACCATGTGATTATCCTTAATCTAAAAGATGTCTCACTGAAATTTTATTTCCATAGCATATTTTAATTACTACAACATAAGGCTGTTATCTCACTAATATACACTTTCATGCAGCCATATATTTGGATGAGGCTGTCTGGTGAATGACATATCTTTGTACCCTCTTTTAGTTTATAATTACATTAAGTATATAATCAGAATTTCTTCAATCTTTTTTTCTCAAGGAAAAGAAAATGCAATTGTTTGGAACCAAAGGGTCAGATATCAGGAAGCAAACCTTAACGTTGTAAACCAAATTTCAAAACAGAATTCATACACTTGAGCAACTTTAGAGACGATAAGAGATGTATTTACTCACAAAAAGTTTAATTCATACATTCGTTTTTTTAAATAGTTGCAATCTGATTTTCTGTTTCAAACCTTTGACTATATATAATCCAACCTATATTCAAAGTGTGTAGTACAAATCAGCTGCTTTATTTCTATGCTTTTGAATTCCAGTTACTAAGTGTTCTTCTGCACCATATATATCAGGTATTTTTACTGGAGGTCTAAAAACATCTCTAGTCCATTTAGGGGGACTAAACATATAAATGTTTGTTTCCTTTTTGAAAGCAGGTCATTTAAAGGTCTTTAACTTGCTAAGTCTTTGGGGGGTGATGGTTCGAGGACATTGTGTGGTCTTCCTTCTCTTATTATACCTATTCTTGAGCATCAGACCCCCTACCTCGTACAACCCAGAGGGGAACCAGAAAGCTTCTTTAAAACAGCCCAATTTTTAGCATTTGGAGAAGTGAAGGGTGCCCCGCCCCCAACTGTGAAAAGAGGGATTTCATACTTTCAATACCTTAGACTCAAAAGATTAAAGTCTCTAACTCGCCACCAGCCAGGACCCTCCTCCGTCCCACCCAAGGCTTACAAACCCCCTCATACCCCAACTCAGATGCTTTGGACAGGCCCAGGAATCCTTGTCCCACTCTGCAATTCCTGTGGATCTGTGCGCAGAATTCACAGAGGACCTGTGTTACTTTCCTTGCGAAGAAACAGAATTATGGTGAAAATTTAGGTTTAAACCATTCCGTTTTTGTCCCTAGAACAAAAGAAACATGTGCCCAACCATCCCTGAGAAAAAGAACTTTCAAGGGCAAAGGAGCGAATAGGTAATTTAGAAGAAAAACAGAAAGTGGTCTTTGACTGCCCTGAACTTCCCTCGGAGTTGGGGGAATTGGGGATGCCTGGACGCGTTGTCTTTCAGGTTGAGTAAAAAATAAACATAGATCATGAAGCCTGAGGCTTCTCGGATCCTTTTCCGACCAAATCTGGGTGATTTGGTGCGCAGAATTTTAATATTTTCCCTTTTTTGTGAAGTGGAACAAACACAACTTGGGCGCAGCGCAGAGGCTCGGAGCCTGCCAGCCAGGCGGGCGACCAGAGCACCAATCAGCGTGCGCCTGCGCTCTATATATACGGCGGCCGGGCCCAGTGTAGCTCTATCGGCGTTTAGCCCCTTGTACCCGAGTGTAATACTCAGCATGTCGGAGACTGCTCCTGCCGCTCCTGCTGCCGCGCCCCCTGCGGAGAAGACCCCAGTGAAGAAGAAGGCGGCCAAAAAGCCAGCTGGGGCTCGCCGCAAGGCGTCAGGTCCCCCTGTGTCCGAGCTCATCACTAAGGCTGTTGCCGCCTCCAAGGAGCGCAGCGGCGTGTCTTTGGCTGCGCTCAAGAAGGCGCTGGCGGCCGCCGGCTACGATGTGGAGAAGAACAACAGCCGCATCAAGCTGGGGCTCAAGAGCCTGGTGAGCAAAGGCACCCTGGTCCAGACCAAGGGCACCGGCGCCTCCGGCTCTTTCAAACTCAACAAGAAGGCGGCCTCTGGGGAAGCCAAGCCCAAAGCCAAGAAGGCGGGTTCGGCTAAACCCAAGAAGTCTTCTGGAGTAGCTAAGAAGCCCAAGAAGGCGACTGGGGCAGCCACCCCAAAGAAGACTGCTAAGAAGACCCCAAAGAAGGCAAAGAAGCCGGCGGCTTCTGTGGCTAAGAAAGTGGCCAAGAGTCCGAAGAAGGCTAAGGCTGCTAAGCCGAAGAAGGCTGCCAAGAGTGCAAGTAAGACCGTGAAGCCTAAGGCCGCCAAGCCCAAGGTTGCGAAGCCTAAGAAGGCTGCATCCAAAAAGAAGTAGACCTTTACAATGTCTGCTTCTAGAACCCCAAAAAGGCTCTTTTCAGAGCCACCACTTCTATCAAAAAAGAGCTGTATATCTTGCTGCTTTCCCCTATTATATATTAAGGTAAGGTTGAGCCATGGAGGCCTTGGGGCATGAAAACGGGAAGTCGTGGGGCCAGATTTGGGCCTCGGGCTCGCCGTGCTTTTTTTCCCCCTGGGGCGCACTCAGACTGCTTGTCAGCTGTTTGCGCAGCCTATTCTCCCTCCCGCCGCCTGCATATTGGGTATTTGCCAGCCCTTCCTGGGGCCGGTGAAATGTAAAAATAACCATAAATCGAATCTAGCAGGTCCTATTCTACAGGGATACCTCCATTGGGCCAGAAGTTCAAAAGTCCCGCCGTACTTGCGGGTTGGTCCTCTCTGCCCGTGATACTAAAATTGTAAGCAATTGGTTGGTGGCCATCCTGTTGTCTTTCTGTTTTGCTGTTGGCTTCCTCCCCACCCCTGCAGTTTTCACAAGAGAAATGCTGATTTTCTTTTTCCCAGTCAAGGTGTTCTAAAGTGCATCATTTAACTGAGAAGTATGTGCACGCCTTTACTTTGTTAACTTGTGTTAATTTTCCTCTGCCTTGTAGTAAGAAAGCAGAAAGCAGTTGCACAACTACAGTGACGCACTCAAGGTGAGACCAGGCCAGGCCGGGAATTTTTATCTTGCTGCTTTCGGTGATGGGTTTCGGTGCAGCAAAAACGACTTTTGGTCGGCCATTTTGTCCTGGAAGGCAGATTATTGGTTCTTAACAATCACGTTTTAAACTCAATTTATGCGTTCTACGTGGAGATCGATAGAATGTTGGGGTGTGTAGTAGTAATAAAGGATTTTAGATTTCGCTAGCAAAATCCGTTTCTTCTTGTACAGAATAAAATCACAACGTTCTATTTTTATTTATGGAAGTTCCAGCTTCCTTAGTCAGCCTTCCTCCTCTCAGATTTGAAATCGAGGAATATTAACCTTTGCTTTGTCTTAACGAATGCTAAGGGTCTTTGAGAATTACAAAGTTTTGTCCAGTAAGTTTTACTTAACAATTGAATGTTATTAACAGCTGTGTGATACGAATCTACTTACCAATAAGTCCACTAATTTAAGACTTCGCTTCTTCTGCCCCACCACTTGAGGGACCACTCTATAATCATTACCTATGTTCTATGAATATGCAACCAAATTGTTTTAGCCATCTTAATCCACCTAGTAAACACAGTATAGAAACAAATCTGCATAAAGCTACCTTCAAGGTCTAGCTACTAGGATTAGAAGGAATAACTGCTATCTAAATATACCATGTTACAGTGATTTTGAGTGAAAATGTGGGTGGCTCTTAAAAGAGCCTTTTGTGAATCAGATAGCTTTTTATGCTCTCTCACCACGAATGCGGCGGGCAAGCTGGATGTCCTTAGGCATGATGGTCACACGCTTAGCATGGATAGCACACAGGTTGGTGTCCTCAAACAGCCCCACCAGGTAGGCCTCACAAGCCTCCTGCAGAGCCATCACAGCGGAGCTCTGGAAGCGCAGGTCGGTCTTGAAGTCCTGGGCGATCTCCCGCACCAGCCGCTGGAACGGCAGCTTGCGGATCAGCAGTTCGGTGGACTTCTGGTAGCGGCGGATCTCGCGGAGGGCCACGGTCCCGGGCCGGTAGCGATGGGGCTTCTTCACGCCGCCGGTGGCCGGAGCGCTTTTCCGAGCTGCCTTGGTGGCCAGCTGTTTGCGCGGCGCCTTGCCGCCGGTAGATTTGCGAGCGGTTTGCTTGGTACGAGCCATATCTACAGACAAAAGAAACTCAATGACAGTGAGCTGTTCTATTGCCTTTAAGTACTGTTAGAAACATCCTGATTGGCTTGAAATTTTTCAAAAGTCCCGCGCTGTGCGACTATTGGTCTAAGGGTGAATTGGAGGTTTGGTTAATTACTAAAGAATCTGATTGGATGGGCTATTGCACTTAGTCCCAGCTCCTTCATTACCCCCGCCCCCCCCGCCCCCCCCGCCCCCCGGAAACGAAGGAAATTGAAATACTCGATTTCATCGCTTTAGAAAATCTAATACTGTGCATAATGAGCTATTTAAGGGCCACATTAAAATAAACTTTTATAAGATAAATACTGCGTGGAAGGTAAGATTCTTGTTTTGACTCAGTGACTCGGCAATTTGAGTATTGTTTCCCTTGGGTATTTTGGAAAAAAAAAATAGCAACTAGTACTTTTATCATAATCGCATCCCTAATCTTGACTTTTTTTTCCTGTAAAACTATATGGTGCAGTGCTTGTGTGATCAAGGTGACAAACTGCCTAGGAAACACTCAACATTGGGCGTTAACAGACATTCGCTTTTACTAGACAAAAATGGTTGTCATTTAAACTGAAAACCTGACAATGCCGCGAACTCTTAACGGCAAACTTATCCTAGTCTTCCTAGCTATATGGGGTTGTCAGGTCGCCTTTTCACTGGTTCTATAGGGCAAAGAAGCGCATACCTTAATTTTGTATACATGGGGAATGGGAGAAAAAAAAGCTTAGAGGTAGGCCAACTTCAGACTATTACGGGGAGCGGATGAAGAGCGCCCACTACCAGGTCACAGCTAGTTGTCTATTGTCTTTGCTCCACCTGGGCAGTCCTAGTTCTTAGTATGTGATTAACAGGTTTTTTAACACAGCAAGAAGACAGCTCTCTCATGGAGATGTGGGTGGCTCTGAAAAGAGCCTTTTAATACTCCTATTCTTTACTTTCCCTTGGCCTTGTGGTGGCTCTCAGTCTTCTTGGGAAGCAACACAGCTTGGATGTTGGGCAGGACGCCTCCCTGCGCAATGGTTACGCGGCCCAGCAGTTTGTTGAGCTCCTCGTCGTTGCGGATGGCCAGCTGCAGGTGGCGCGGGATGATGCGGGTCTTCTTGTTGTCGCGGGCCGCGTTGCCCGCCAGCTCCAGGATCTCGGCCGTCAGGTACTCCAGCACCGCCGCCAAGTACACCGGGGCGCCGGCTCCGACGCGCTCGGAGTAGTTGCCCTTGCGGAGCAGGCGGTGCACTCGGCCCACGGGAAACTGGAGTCCAGCTCTAGAAGAGCGAGTTTTGGCTTTGGCGCGAGCCTTGCCACCTTGCTTTCCGCGTCCAGACATACCTAACAAAAGTAAGTGTATGAGAAGTAAGCCTCAGCGTAAAGTCAGGTATTTATACATAGTGCAGGGATGATCCAAGCTGATAGTTGATTGGTCAAAAAGTTTTCATTGCTTATCCTATAGAAGAAACTGTGCATCCCTTATTTACATAGTCCCCTCCCCTTACTGGACGTGCACGTACTTGTCCAATCAGAACTGATAATTATTGAGTCTTCATTTGCCTTGAGCAACTATAAATAAATGGGCTTCTTAGTTTATTTCTACTGTTTTTCAGCTCCTTGTTTTATGTTTTTGTCTTCATTTGGAGGGCAGAGTCATGCCTGAGCCATCCAAGTCTGCTCCAGCCCCTAAGAAGGGTTCTAAGAAAGCTATAACAAAAGCTCAGAAGAAGGATGGTAAGAAGCGAAAGCGCAGCCGCAAGGAAAGCTACTCCATCTATGTGTATAAGGTTTTGAAGCAGGTTCACCCTGACACTGGCATTTCATCCAAGGCAATGGGCATCATGAACTCCTTCGTGAACGACATCTTCGAGCGCATCGCCGGAGAGGCTTCCCGCCTGGCGCACTACAACAAGCGCTCGACCATCACCTCCAGGGAGATCCAGACTGCCGTGCGCCTGCTGCTGCCTGGAGAGCTGGCCAAGCACGCCGTGTCAGAAGGCACCAAGGCTGTCACCAAGTATACCAGTTCCAAATAAGTTTTTCTGGAACACATTTTAAAAAAAGGCTCTTTTAAGAGCCACCCATTTCCTCAAAAGAGAGCTGCTAAGTGCTGTTGACTGGCTATGGAAGAAGGGCAAACGCTAGAAGAAGAAGTACAATAATGAGATCTTGAGTTCAATCCCTGGAATCACCTATGCTAGAGTAATACTATGGTTCTCTTTCCTCTATAATTAATAAATCTTTTAGAAACACATTAAAAGATTCCACCCATCCTCATCCTGGTAAAAATTTACTAATTCTGGCTTCAATTTAAGCCTCACTGATTCTGGTGATTGTGGGGGAAGGTTGAGGTCTGGATGGTAATATTACTTCCTAGGCTCTCCAAAATGACCTCTGGAGTTGGGAATTGTATTGCTAAGGCAAAGAAAGAGTTAACCAAACTCCTGCAGGAAGCCCAAATGCACAGAAGATAAACCTCAGACTCTTCTGACCAGATAACACAGGGCCTTGAGGAATATCTTTTTGACTCACATGGTATATTCTATCCTGACAGGTTATAAAATTTCTAAATCCTTTCCATCCCCAAGGCAGCCACTGAATGCTACAGGACTCCAGCCTCTTCTGAGGCTGACCTCCCAAGACACAGAATGTAGGAAAAGATAACAGTAACTAGACAACCAGACTTAGCACTGGTTGAAGATTCTCACCCCACCCCAACCTTGCTGCATTCACTTCTGTGATGATGCTTTCTGCTTTCAGCAGTGCAGCACCCTATATAAGCTGTTTCTCCCCTTTGTTTGGGGCCCAGAATTAATTTTTAACAATTAAAAAATTAATACCTAATAATCATTTCTTTGATATAGACAACTAGAAAAGGAAAGAAGGAGATAGACACCTGCAGCACTACTTCACCACTTGCAAAGCTTCCCTCCTGCAGGTCAGGACTGGGGGCTTAAACCCAGGTCCTTGTGTATTGTAACATGTGCATTTGATTATGTGTGCCACCACCTGGTCTCTTGGGCCCAGAATTCTTTCAGAGCCTGACCTATTCCTGTGGCCTGTTAAACATTAAAAAACTGTTTCCACATTCCTGGATTATCTCTTGAATCTCTGTTGAGAGTAAATTTTTTTTTCTTCAATAATAATTCCCTAGAATTATACATTTCTCTCCATTTTTTCCTTTTTTTCACCTTTACTGAAGGATTAATGTTTTACATTCAACAGTAAATACAATAGTTTGTATATGCATAACATTTATCTCATTATTTTCTTCAGAAAGTTTGCATGATTATTTTACTATCTTCTCTTATTTTTACCCTCCTCCTGTTAATATTTTGATATTTTACCTAAAACTGTGACCCTTGTCACATAGGAAGCTCCCTTCAAAACGTTCAGATATACTTTTTCCTAGATGTGTTACCTTGACATATGTAGCCAATGTCAAACCAGTCACAGTGGACTTCAAGAGAAACTTGCCAAAATTTTTGAAGATCACTGGGATTTAGAAATAACCTCTTTAGGAGAAACCTAATTTAAGGCATAATAAACATCTAAAGGCTGGGTTGTTATTAACCTGCTTGATGTTTGTTACTTGACTAGCTTGAGAAGGATGCAGAAAGGTGGAGGAGTTTTATGTGGTTCCCCTACATCTTGAGACATTCAAACCAAAATCCAGGGCTCCTAAACTGAAAAACTAGGTTTTTTGGTTTTTTTTTTTCTATCTGTGATAACTGGCTGATTAAAAATTTGAAAGTACTAAATATCTACATATCTATATGTAATCTATACTGGGTTCTTGACTGTGGTAGATGTGAATCAATAGTATGCTACGGAAAAATCCGTGTTTCACTTTTCCAGTGTTACAGCTAAGAATTAGCCAAACAATGATACCAAAGTTGTATGGCGGGCAGGAAGTTACCTTTATTTCTCGTTAACAGATTTCAGGTCAGTTTCTACCAGGCTTGAACAACTTTCTGCTTCCATAACCCAATTTTTATCCTTGCCAATCTGGGTGGATTGCATGCTGTTTCTTTACACACAGAATCCAGCAATGTGTGTGGATAGAATCTGTCAAGATGTGTGGATAGGCTACAGACAGGATCCACCAAGGTTTCCACTCTGGGCGTTGGAATGTGGAAGTGAGAGTCCATCACTTGCAGCAGTTTTCTCTCCTCATTTTTTTTTTTTTTTTTTTGTGTGCCTGCCGATTTTTCATTTAATTCCTTCCTCTTCTTGTATACATGAAATATTTCCTGTTATACTGGCTTATTTGTTTTCCCTTTGTACCACTTGAAACTTTAACTACTTCCAGGTATTAAGTTATAAATTTTACTACTAACATGTTGACAGGCTCAACCTGGGCAGAGTGAGAGAAAGGGGGAAAGCACACTCATAATACCGGTTTATAAACTGGTAAGCCTTGCCTTTGTAATAAAAAAAAAATCCATATTATAGCTTAAAAATAACCAAAGAACGAGACCTGAGGCCACATGGAGGGCAGGGAGTTATTTTATGTTAATGGGTTATAGGCCAATTCCTACCAGATCTGCACAAATTTGTACCACAGTACCCAGCTTTTTATCAGTTTCAAACTGGGCATGGCACAAGCTGATTGATTACAAACAGAATTCATCAAGGTGCTGACACTAAAGGTGAGAGCAGCCTGCCATTTGGGATACTGGAATGCTGAAGTGGGGGTCCACCAGCATCCTATGGATTTTTCATTTCAGGAGTATAGATCAGAGTTCTTTTGGGGTGCTGAAGGTGGGAGTTTCAATCTTCTCAAACTTCTTCCTAATGAGACACGGACATAGCCTGGTTGATCCATACTCCAGGATGTTAAAATTTTGCTTTAGGCCGTACCCATTACAAACTGAGACCATCACAAGAAATAGATGAAGTTGAATTTATTCACACAAGCACATAAAATAGTCAGTGAAAAGACACAAACTCACACAGGTAAAGACACAGGGGGCTCACCTGAAGGGTAGACACACAGGAGGGTTTCAGCTGAGGAGCCCACAAGCTGGAATAACACAGAAACACCGTTGCTTGTGAACTGTTTAGCTCTAAAAACTAGTATCTTTTATAACCGCCAGGATGGGGGCATTCATTCTTTTCTAAGGAGTTGGGTGGTTAACCAGACTGTGTCCCCTCTTGCAGCATCCTGCGTGAGTAGACATTCACATCCTGTATACATGGGCTAAACAAAAGGGTCCAGTAGCAATCTCTGGAATGTCTGCCTTTTTCACAAGCAGGGTAAACCATTACTTAACAACCCATGGCGCCTACCTAGGTTTAAGCAAATGTCCCTCTTATAAACGTGACAAGATTTATCTAAACCCTCTAGGTGGCTCTAGGGTTAATCTGAGAAAGGGGGGGGGGTCTTTAACTTCCCCTTACTTGGGGCGGCTTTGGCTCTGAATTGGAGAACTTTAAAGAAATGAAATTTGTTCAAGAAACTCACTTTCTTATACAGGACAGACCTGTTCTGTCCCTAGTCTTTTGCTATTGGGGCAGGGCTCTGAAAAGATGAGGTTTCTGAATACTTTGCCATCTAGTCATCTGTCCATGGTGGTCAGTATGGAGTCGTAGCAGCCTCTGGAACTTGATGACTGAAAGGTGGCAAGGTATACAAATGTTTAATAAATGGAGGGCCAAAGAACAAGATTAGGATCAATGAGAATAAGAAACCCAAAATGAAAGGAAGATATGATACTTATTTAGGTATAAATATTTAGGAAACTAGGACGCTAACAATCTGAGCCATCACCATAAAGGCAGGCTTGAGAAATATCTGGGAAAATGACATTAGTATAGAGTTATAGGACTTGAGAACTGGCTGAGGACAGACTGTGGCTCTCATATTTAAAGAAGACACATATACAGACACATATAATGAACTCTGTACCAAATCATTTGACCTGGGCCTCATGTCTATTGACATTTATTTATTTATTAATTTATTTTTAAAAAGGAGACATTAACAAAACCATGGGATAAGAGGAGTACAATTCCACGCAATTCCCACCACCAGATCTCCGTATCCCATCCCCTCCCCTGATAGCTTTCTTATTCTTTTTTTAAAATATTTCTTTTTAAAATATATTTATTTAGTTAGTTTCCCTTTTATTGCCCTTGTTGTTTTTCATTATTGTTGTAGTTATTAATGTAATTGCTGTTGGATAGGACAGAGAGAAATGGTGAGAGGAGGGGAAGACAGAGAGGAGGAGAGAAAAATAGACACTTGCAGACCTGCTTCATCGCTTGTGATGTAACTCACCTGCAGGTGGGGAGCGAGGGGCTCAAACCGGGATCCTTATGCTGGTCCTTGCGCTTTGCACCACATGCAGTTAACCTTAGGGTGGGGCGCACTTTCCTACATGCTTCTCTCATTTCATATCAAATAATATTGCATCCGCCGATCACAACCTAATCAACGCAACGAGTGCCACCTCAGCATGCTTCACTTCAGACTGTGTCCAGAGACTTCGGGTGTGGAATGACAACCCTTCAGCTTCATTACTCGGGTGAAACCTTTCCTTTCATAGTATTCTCTAATTCCATTCCAGGTGGTTCACTTCCTAACAAAGTCCCAAAACCTACATATAGTCCAGGTCCCCTGAGATAGAGCATATGTTTACACATATCCATAAACTAGGACAAAATACATACCTGAAAGCAAATGTACACAATAGTCAGCAGTGAGTACCCCCCAACACTTCGTCTGCACTATTCCAGCCTTTAGGTCCATAATTGATCAACAATTTGTTTGGCTTTGTATGTAAACTCTCTTTTCAGCCACCAGGTTCCAGATGCCAACATGATGCCAACCAGACTTCCCTGGACAGAGGACCCCACCAATGTGTCCTGGAGCTCTGCTTCGCCAGAGACCCACCCTACTAGGGAAAGAGAGAGGCAGACTGGGAGTATGGATTGACCTGTCAATGCCCATGTTCAGCGGGGCAACAATTACAGAAACCAGACCTTCCACCTTCTGCAACCCACAATGACCTTGGGTCCATAGTCCCAGAGGGATAAAGAATGGGAAAGCTATCAGGGGAGGGGGTGGGATGTGGCGATCAGGTGGTGGGAACTGTGTGGAGTTGTACCCCTCCTATCCTACGGTTTTGTTAATGTCTCCTTTTTTAAATAAATTTAAAAAAAAAAGGAAGTACGTAAGTTTGGGCGGAGGGTGGATAGCATAATGGTTATGCAAACAGACTCTTATGCCTGAGCCTCCAAAGTCCCAGGTTTAATCCCATGCACCACCATAAACCAGAGCTGGACAGTGCTCTGGTTAAAAAAAAAACAAAAAAACAAACAAAAAAAAATCTTAAGTTTTAGAGGAATTTAAGTCAAGTTTTTTTTTTTAAGCTTGATAGTTACAATAAAGGTAACTTATGTGCTAAAATACTGAACAAACGTCTTGCCAACCAGATATAATAGTATACTAAAAGATTGTTCATCATGACTAGGTGGGGTTTATCTCAGGGATACAAGGTTGGATATATATATATATATATATATATATATATATATATGTCCCTGCGATCTACTACATCAATAAAAGGAAAACCAAAAACTGCATGATTATATCAACAGATGTAGAGAAAGTGATAAAATCCAATATCTTTTCATGATCAAAATGCTACAGAAAATGGAAATACCATAGGTGGAAAACTCCTCAGATAGTGGAATATATATATATCCTATCTACAGCCAGCATCATATTCATTGGTAAAAAACTGGAAGCACCCCCCCTTAGGTCAAGTACTATACAGGGCTGTTCCCATCACCATGACTATTCAACACAGTGTTAGCAATTCTTGCATAGCAATCAGGCAGGGGCAAGGAATTAAAAGGGATATAGACTGGAAGAGAAGTCAAACTTTCACTATTTGCAGATGATATGATAATATACATAGGAAAACCTAAAGAATATAGTGGGAAGCTCCTGGAAATTATCAGGCAATATAGCAAGGTGTCAAGCTACAAAATTAACATGTAAAAGTCAGTGCCATTCCTTTATGTAGACACTAAGTTAGAAGAAATTCAGAAATCAATTCCTTTTATTATAGCAACAAACCCAGTAAAATATCTAGGAATAAACTTAACAAAAGAAGTGAAAGACTTGTATACTGAAAATTAGGAAATCAAGGAAATAGAAAAAGACACAAAGAAGTGGAAAGATATTCCATGTTCATGGGTTGGAAGAATGAGTATACTATCCAGAGCCATATACAAATGTAATGTAATCCCCATCCAGATTCTAGTCAATTTTTAGGAGAATAGAATGTTAATTTGGAACTAGAAAAGACAGAGAATTGCCAAAACAATCTTGAGAAGAACAGAACTTGAGGCATCACCCTCCCAGGTTTCAAACTGTATAAGGCCATTGTAGTCAAAACTGTTTGGTACTGGAACATCAATAGACACACTGACCAGTGGAATAGAATTGAGAGTACAGAAATAAATCCCCACACCTATGGACATCTAACCTTTGACAAAGGTGCTAGACTGTTAAATGGGGAAAGGAGCCACTGAGTTGTCAAATGTAAATAAGCTCCTATCTAGGCTAAAGTTCAGATATTCTCAAGCTTACCTGTATGATAATTGCTCAATCAAAGATTGTTGGAGTCCTAGTCTCCTAGAAGCACAAATGGGCACAAGAAGAGAATGCTGACTGGTGTGCTTCTTTTTCTATGTCACATCCACACCTGTTAGCATTTTCTTCTTGTCCAAAATTTCTTTCTCTAAGAGTAATGAAACGAAAAAACCCATAGGCTGCTGGTGGACCACCACCCCCACCACCCCCACCCTATTTCTGCATTCCACTATCCTGATTGACAGCCTCTCATTGTAGTCAACCTGCTCTCACCTTTATTGTCAGCACCTTGATGGACACTGTAGCCAATCAGCTTGTACTATGCCCAGTTTGAAACTGATGAAAGTGGGTACTATGGTACCAGTTTGTGCAGATCTGGTAGGAATGGGCCTGTAACCCATCAATGTAAACTAAACCTACCTCCCTGCAACTCCATGTGGCTTCTGGTCTCATTGTGGTTACTTTTGAGTTATGGAATCTTTATTACAGTAACACACACTTGTGTATACTTTATAATACAAGTAGTAATTCTAGGAAACTACTTATGGTATATGTTTCAATGTCCTAAGTCCTCTAGCCATACTGGGTATTGTAGGATTTGGAGATGATTGGTGAGTATTCTGAATGAAACATTGACAGAATTCCCAATGTTGTAGCTAAATGCAAAGAAGGCTGACAGTGAAATAATGCAAAGACTTTCCAGTTAGGCATTGGGGTGCTAGCTCTCAAGAACACATTATCTTGGCAAGGGTACATAATCATTGTAGATTTCTCAGTTTTGAAATCTCTAAGACAAGGATAGTCCTCTTCATTGAAATAAAAAGAAAGAATGATAAGACAGTGAAAGAGCTAACTAATCAAACTTCTGTAGGAAGCCCTAATGTACAGAAGATAAAGCCCAGACCTGTCCGGCCAGACATCATAAGACCTTGAGGAAGGTCTATTTCACCCATGTGATATATTTATCCTGCTCATCACCAAGGCAGCCACTGAATGATGTAAGACCTCAGCCCCTTTAAAGTGATGTTCCAGTAAATCTTGAGACTAGCCTTCCTCCAAACAGCTATACAGGAAAAAGATAACAGTAACTAAGACAACCAGACCTTGAGCAGTGGGTTGAAGATATCCACCTCCTCTAATCTGCTTTTGGGATGATGCTTTTCTGCTCGCAGCCTGGAATATTGTTACAGGAAAAATCCTGACTACAATTTAGCTCTCCAGTGTTACAGATCAAATGTAATTGTAGAACAAGAATGAGACCACTTGGAAGGCAGGGAATTAAGTTTATGTTTCCTTAACAGGGCTGAGGTAAATTTTTACCAGGACTGAACAACTTTCTGCCTCAGCACTCAGCCTTTTCTCTTTTTTCAGGCTAATGGTAACAGTCTATGTGACAATATAAAAAAAAAATGAGAGAAGATTGGCTACAGAATCCAACAAGGTTTCCCCTTTGAATTGTGGAATGTGTCACAGTCCACATCTTGCAGTGGCTTTCTCTCCTTCATTGTTTTGCCTGTGGATTTTTCATTTCAATATATGCTGTACCTTTCTTCTGGAGCCCAGAATTTTTTAAGAGCATGAGCTCTTTCTGTGGTGTGTTTTATTAGCTGTATTAGAGCTGTGGCTGAGTCATTGAGATTTTCCTCCCTTTATTTTCTTTCCCTTCTCATTTCATCTCTCTTCTGCCTCCGTCCACCCCAACCTTTTCCATTATCCAGATAGTTTAAGACTATGACATAAAATTGTTTTCTCTCTCCTTTTCCATTGCCAGGTTTAATAATCAAAGCAATACCAGGCAAAGGAATACCTGCTAGTAACAGGATTTATCCTGAAATTATCCTTCTAAATTTCTGAGTCACAAACCAGGAAAAGAGCTAATAGTCAAAAGCCAGATTAACAACCACTCTTGCTTCTGATTAATTATAATAGTAGTACACTGATAGTCGTATACTGAAAATGTAACAGTGACTTAGTACTAGTACTATTGCTGCTAATCAGACATTAAAGGACCTCACAAGTATGCAAATGAAGGATCCAAAATCTCATTTACCATTGGTTAAAAAGTTTAGCCAATGGGAGGAATTCAAACGTGTTGCCTCCATTTAGTATAAATACCTCTCTAGCCTTTTTGCCTTGCTATATTTCTCACTTTTACAGTTAGCCTTTGCTGTCTTTTTATCGCTTCCTTTAGCATGTCGGGTCGTGGCAAACAGGGTGGCAAGGCTCGCGCCAAAGCCAAAACTCGCTCTTCTCGCGCCGGCCTGCAGTTCCCGGTGGGCCGAGTGCACCGCCTGCTCCGCAAGGGCAACTACTCGGAGCGCGTCGGAGCCGGCGCCCCGGTGTACTTGGCGGCGGTGCTGGAGTACCTGACGGCCGAGATCCTGGAGCTGGCGGGCAACGCGGCCCGCGACAACAAGAAGACCCGCATCATCCCGCGCCACCTGCAGCTGGCCATCCGCAACGACGAGGAGCTCAATAAGCTGCTGGGCCGCGTAACCATTGCGCAGGGAGGCGTCCTGCCCAACATCCAAGCTGTGCTACTTCCCAAGAAGACTGAGAGCCACCACAAGGCTAAAGGGAAGTAAGGGGCACTACGATCACTATCTAGTCTCAAAGAGAAAACATCAAAAGGCTCTTTTCAGAGCCACCAACAATTTCTATAGAAACTGCTGTTACATTATAAGCCGCAAGTTGCCAGGTCTTACTTGCCTTACAAGTGTTCTAGAACACCGTGAATCTAATAGTCTCCATTAAGCAATTTTCACAGTTTGAGGGTATCTAGTCTTTCTAAAAGCTCAAGTTATGGTTTTGGAGCTGAATATATATATATGTATCTTAAATGTGGAAGATTTAGCCCCTGCTATTATGCTCAACAGTAAATAGCTTAAACCTCTACTAAAAGAAAAGCAAAAAAACCCCTACCCTATCGAAAGGCTTGTTTTCCTGTTTCCAATATTGTGCCATGCCCGGAAGGTTCTCATTTTAGATGCAACACTTGAATTTACCTATAAAGAGCATCAAAATACCTGTCACTTATTTAGAAATAAAATCCATTCGAGTTGTCTGACATGCTGAAATATTTCATATTGGTTTACAATTTAAAAGAATCCTGCAAAGCATGATTTTCTCAGTCTACAGAAGGCAAAAGGTAAATTGACACGCCACAGTAATTCGAGAAGGATTTGACTCACTCGCCAATCTGAAGGTAGCTTTAACGCATGCGGCACCTGAAGATAGACCAATCCGAAGAGAGGGCGGGGAGTTTTGAATGCTCTTGGATCCAATAACTGGGCATCTCTTTCTATAAAAGAAGGGTGACATGCTGTTCTTTTTCAGTCTTTCTGGAACCTACACTTACAGAAGTGTGGTAACATGGCTCGTACCAAGCAGACCGCTCGCAAATCTACCGGCGGCAAGGCGCCGCGCAAACAGCTGGCCACCAAGGCAGCTCGGAAAAGTGCTCCGGCCACCGGCGGCGTGAAGAAACCCCATCGCTACCGGCCCGGGACCGTGGCCCTCCGCGAGATCCGCCGCTACCAGAAGTCCACCGAACTGCTGATCCGCAAGCTGCCGTTCCAGCGGCTGGTGCGGGAGATCGCTCAGGATTTCAAGACAGACCTGCGCTTCCAGAGCTCCGCTGTGATGGCTCTGCAGGAGGCTTGTGAGGCCTACCTGGTGGGGCTGTTTGAGGACACCAACCTGTGTGCTATCCATGCTAAGCGTGTGACCATCATGCCCAAGGACATCCAGCTTGCCCGCCGCATCCGTGGCGAGAGGGCTTAAAACTCCGTTTTACCTGGACTTGCCTACAGGCAGTTCTTAACCCAAAGGCTCTTTTCAGAGCCACCCAATAATTTCAGCGAAAGAAGCTGTGGTGGCTAGTTTTGTGCATCTTTTGATCCTTAAACTTGAGTACATTCTTAATTGGAATATGCTACTCATCGTGCTGAGTATTTCTTAGAATGGCTATTAAGATAGCTGCTGTGTAAATATTTATGCAGTATGTAGAGTAGCAATTTTACGTTCTTTGTTAAATTTATTTCCCAGACAGTTTGATAGACGTGGGCAAAAGGAACCGTAGGTTTATATTGAGGGGTCGAGGCTGTGAATTTTTTTTTTAATTTTTCTAAGGAGACAACACAAGCTGCAAAAGCTACATTATGAGGACAGAAGAGACAGAAGCACCTTTAAGAGTAAAGCAATGTTAAAAACGTAATTTAAGTGGCAGTATAGCATAATCGTTATGCGAGGAGACTTTCATGCCTGAGGTTCTCAAGACCCAGGTTTAATCCCCCACACCGCCATAAGCCAGAGTTGAGCAGTGCTCTGGTAAAAACAAAACAATTTAAAAGGGGTTTTAGTAAGACGTTTGTGTGGTAATCATTTCAAAAGGATTTCGTTTTTACCCTTCAAAGAATAAACCATTTAGTTTTAGTTAGTAGGCCTTTCCTAAAAGTGACTTTGCAGTAAGTAACCTAGTTTTGGGTCTATTGTGAATTACTATATTTGGATCCCCTTCTGTTTCAGGTTTTTAAGTTTTCCATTGGTCATGGATGTGATGTGACGCTATACCAGTGTAGTCTTAAAATCTTAACCATTATCAGGTCATTAAAAAAAAAATTACCTGTTCTTAGTGTTACACCTCTTTTAGAATTGTCTAGCAGGTCTTCCTGTCTCTACAGGAAGGTCCCCTCCCCCCAAAAAAAATCTGTTCTTAGAAAAGGAAGAGGAGGTAGAAAAAAGGTTACTCAACACCTTTGGCTAGATTGATTTAATCTATCTATGGGTCAATTGATCAGCAACCTGGTTCTGATAAGCAATTTTCAAAAATTTTAGCTCAGAATGTGGTGTGGTTGTAAAAAGGCCTCATAACTGAGAATATAAAGGATTAAGAACGTGTAGAAAGACTGAGTATATGCAGGAATTTTGAGACAGAGCAGGTGATTTTGTAGAAGGTCAAAGTGAAAACAAAATTGAGACAGAGAAGGTTGGGCTGAACTTTATAAGGAAGAAAGTAAGATGTTAGATAAAGAAAAAGCAAATGTGCCAACCTGTATCTATAGTAACCAAGGTTATTGCCATACTTTGTCTTTAATTGCTTGTCATGTTCTCTAACCCTAGCTAGGTTCTACCCTCTTAAAAGGCTCCCCTCCTACCCCCCAGTGTTGTATCTTATGCTAAAGCTAAACTTTTCCCAGACACAGCAATGCAGGAAAGATAACTAACCAAAACAGTAACTAAAGCAACCAGTTCAGTATCATTTCTGCTTAAATACATTCTTAAAATTTTTAATATGCTTTTTTTTTTTTTAAGTTACCAGAGCACTGCTCAGCTCTATTTTATGGTGGTGCAGGGGATTGAACCTGGGACTTTGGAGCCTCAGGCACGAGAGTCTGTTTGCATAGCCATCATGCTTTCCTTTTATTTTTTAATATCACATGGAAATCAAAATACCCATCAATAGCCTGTGCTTTATTAATTGAGATGATTGGAAGTCCTCATGATATATGTTGTGCTAATGTCTGTCTATTGGGAGCAAAAGTCTGAAAATGTAGGTCTTGGTACTATTCTAGTTCCAGGTAAATTCTTAATCGTTAAGAGTTAAAATCTAGTCACATTTATGTAAAACTTAACTGTTATCACTTGACTTTTCTTGTGAATTGATTTAGCTTTTTGATAATCTTTAAATCATGGTTTCCAGATTCAGCAGTTTTGAAATATATGCATTATACATTTTACTGAACATCAACATGTATATATGTTACACTAAATTTACAGAAAGTCCACTTCAATCTACCAAATATATTTTTTGTCTGGATTAACTTCCAATCCCCCTACATTCATTACCCCTACATTATTTATAATACAAGCTTCCAAAGTGTCCATGAGTACTCTTTACCCAAGTTTGCAGATGAAGAAAACCAGGGAAAGGTTAGTCAACAGTTATTGGAGAGAATTTTTTTTTTCCCTGAATTTTACTTGGGTCTCTGTAATAAAAAGATTAACAAGAAAGAAATACATGGCAAATAGAAAAACTAAGTTTCCAAACTGTTCCAGGTCACCACTTCACCATATTCAGCAAAAAATAAATAAATAAAATGTTGAGGGCAGACTGAATAGTCAATTATGGAAGTTAATCAAAAAACTAAGAGTAAGTGATCTTATCACCTATCTCCTATGTGTTTAAAAATCCCTGGTGTTTTATTCATCTTTCTCTTTAGTGCGGGGGAGACAAATAGAATGAGATTTCCTTTTAAAATATTAGTTTTATCAATTCAAAATAATCCCATTGTAATAAAAAAAACCTCCGTAATATAACTAAAAAGTAGACAATGAAGGAGACCTGAGGCCATATGGAAGGCAAGGAATTACATTTATTTTATGTTACAGGCAGATTCCCATCAGACATGCACAAGTTTGTACCACAGCACTCCGCTTTTATCAATTTCAAACTGGGCGCGGCACAAGTTGATTGGTTATAAACAGAGCCCATCCAGGTGCTGACAAAGGTGAGGGCAGGTTGACTACAATTTGAGCCTGCCACTCTGATGGAATGGATATTGGAATGCGGAAGTGGGCGTCCACCAGTAGCCTATCGATTTTTTATGGCACTATGCCAAAGAAGTTTACTTTTATTTATTTTTTATTTATAAAATGGAAACATTGATAAGACCATAGGATAAGAGGGGTATATTTCCACACATTGCCCACCCCCAAAGCTCCATATCCAATCCTCTCCTTGATAGCTTCCCTATTCTTTATCCCTCTGGGAGTATGGACCCAAAATCATTGTGGGGTTTATTTTGAAGTAGCATATTGTTACCCTTCAAGCCAAAGAGGTATATTTTGAGATGGTGCCATATTTCACAGTAAAAATTTACTTCAAAAATCCTTTATGGATGAGAAAAACACAGTGTTATCATGATACGTAAATCACTATTAAAATTCTCGTCAGAATCAATAGCTTCTGACTCAAATATTGGGAGTTGAATTAAAGTTTTTAAAAATGTGTCTATCACTGTACAAAGTTAACTTTGCCATGGTTAACTTGCCAGGCAGGGGGTGGAGTCTAAGGCGGAGCTAACTGCCTTATTCCCGCCACTTTGCATTCGGTTTTCAATGAGGTCCGATTACAGCCTATAATTGCTGATCACCTATCACAGAGTTCATTCTTTCTCGGAGAACGGACAGTTTTCGTAGCTATGTCTGGACGGGGTAAGGGCGGTAAGGGCCTTGGGAAAGGCGGCGCTAAGCGTCACCGAAAAGTCCTCCGTGACAACATCCAGGGCATCACCAAGCCCGCCATCAGGCGTCTGGCTCGTCGCGGCGGCGTGAAGCGCATCTCCGGCCTTATCTACGAGGAGACCCGCGGGGTCCTAAAGGTGTTTCTGGAGAACGTGATCCGGGACGCCGTCACCTACACCGAACACGCCAAGCGCAAAACCGTCACCGCCATGGATGTCGTCTATGCCCTCAAGCGCCAGGGACGCACCCTCTACGGTTTTGGCGGTTAAACCAATAGGTTTACACTTGTCTTCAAAAGGCCCTTTTCAGGGCCGCCCACTACTCTGAAGGAGCTGTAGTTAGCTTTTCGAGTTGCGGCGTAATATATTAACACTATGTGTTAAGTGGGTGGTGGTTTACGTACACTGCACCAAATTATAGCCACTTCCTATTAGAGTAAAATGAGTGGCCCTTAAAAGGGCCTTAGTTCTTTTAAATCAAATCGCCTGCAGGATTTAGCCGCCGAAGCCGTAGAGGGTGCGCCCCTGGCGCTTGAGCGCATAGAGCGGGTCTCCTCATAGATGAGGCCGGAGATGGCGCTTCACGCCGCCGCCGCGACGAGCCAGACGCCTGATGGCGATGTTGTCACGGAGGACTTTTCGGTGACGCTTGGCGCCGCCTTTCCCAAGGCCCTTACCGCCTTTACCCCTTCCAGACATGACCTCCCAGGGTGAAAGCAAGAAAAAGAACAAATGAGACAATCCGTATATAAATAATCCTTGCCCTCGCTCCGCCTTTTACCCCGCCCCCAACGACTGGCGGGAAACGTGACGCAGTTTCCGTTAATCCCGCTTCCAAGACCCGGGAATCTACGGGAGTAGGTAGAGGGAAAAATAAAAGTCCAGTTTGACCATTTTTCTAATCCAGTGTCTGTAAACAATTGCCTTTCATTAAAAAAAAAAAACATAACTATGTTCCGACGGAAAATACACGGCCTTCCCATGCGCTTTTGAGGCTTAATAGTATAAGGCTGTGTGGTTAAGGGAGTAGAAGACATTGCTAAGGTTTGAACTGACCTTGAAAGAAATGTACTTTATTCTAGCAATCTAGCTTTCCTGTAACTGCAGTCTTTTAATTAACTCAGATTTTACCACTGGGCAAAGTTTTGTGTGCTATTTGCGTCTTAAGTTTGCACAGGTGTTTTGGCATTCACAGGACTCCTTAATAACTTACAGGTTGAGGTTACAGAACCACAGAAGATCATCTAGGTATAGTTAGTATATCACAGCTTTCTTTTGAAAACATGAGTGGCTCTCAAAAGAGCCTTTGGCATTTCGTTTGTAAATGGTAAAGCAGCTTATGCTCTCTCACCACGGATGCGGCGGGCAAGCTGGATGTCCTTGGGCATGATGGTCACACGCTTAGCATGGATGGCACACAGGTTGGTGTCCTCAAACAGCCCCACCAGGTAGGCCTCACAAGCTTCCTGCAGAGCCATCACAGCGGAGCTCTGGAAGCGCAGGTCGGTCTTGAAGTCCTGGGCGATCTCCCGCACCAGCCGCTGGAACGGCAGCTTGCGGATCAGCAGTTCGGTGGACTTCTGGTAGCGGCGGATCTCGCGGAGGGCCACGGTCCCGGGCCGGTAGCGATGGGGCTTCTTCACGCCGCCGGTGGCCGGAGCGCTTTTCCGAGCTGCCTTGGTGGCCAGCTGCTTGCGCGGCGCCTTGCCGCCGGTGGATTTGCGAGCGGTCTGCTTAGTACGGGCCATAGTAAGTGTGTTATAACAAAAAGCAAACTTCTACCCCTATTTAAATAAATTAGACACTGGTTGGCAATACTTATATAGCCGGTCTTGCGTAGCGATTGGGCAGAAAAAAAAAAAAAAAGAAAAATTAGCGTGAAGCTGAAGGCTGGTTGGTTAACTTTTAAGCCTTGTTAGTATCGTGCAATCTCATTGGCTAATAATTTTACTTGCTAGGCTAGGGCTTTTTTTTTTTTTTTTTTCAATTTGCTTCCAATTTTTATCCTCCAAGACGATCGGATGCAAAACTTTGATCTCATAAAACAACATTGACTGAAATGTTTTCCCCATTTTGCTTACTTCTTGTAACAAGATCGAGAGAGTATTGACCCTACCACCACCCCCGGCCATTTATTCTTTGAACACCCTCTTCAGTAGTAACCTGGAAGCGACAAGATTCTGAAACTTCACCATTGAATCTCTTTTAGTATTTAAATTGAAGACTTTTTCAGTAAAGGAACACATAACCCCCAAAGATGGTAAATATTAGTGTTTAGAAGCATTTCCTGTAGCCAGTTGTTTTGTTTTAAATTATTTATACGCTGCAGTATTTGTACTTGGAAACATCCTGGAGTCCTTGCTTGTTTTAGGCTTACAAATACAAAATGGTGGTAGTTGGCTTCTTCAGCACCAATGTTGTGTTTCTGGGCCGACCCCACCATCTGAAACATTTGTGAAAGAAAGAACGAGTTAGCGTCAAATACTGAATTATGGTCCTCAATAAGTGTCCCGTCTCGAAAACCTGACCAAAAAATAGTACTTTAAAAAAAAGATTCCAAAAACGTGAGTGAAATTTATAGTATATATAGAAATAGTACTCTAGTTCCTATCTTTTGATTGGTTATTTCTATCATCCTGGACGTCCACTAGAAATACAGATCTAGCATCCCTCCTTTGCATGAGGGCTCTCATTTTTCACTTGAACCCTGTTTTACTTGAAAATCCTGAGCCTAGTATTACTATTAAAAGCTACGTTCGTTGGAATGCCTTCATTATTATATATTTATTTTACTTTCATAACATTGTTCGCTTATGAGGCTGTCACCTCTTGGAAAATTATATCAATTACTTCTCAAAGGAAGGGTATTTACACACAGCTTCAACGGTTGGCAGAAATGTGATTCATTAAAGAAACGACTTAAAAATAGGCAATAGGAAGGTTGAGAAGTACGAAATGAGAGTCTGGGATCGCGAAGTTAATAGCTGTAAGGAAAAAAAAAGAAGAAGAAGAAGAGGAGGAGGTGGAGGAGAAAAACATCTGGTTAACTTTAGGCAGTGTGGATTTGTCTGAAAGCAACAGAATGAAAGGTTAGCGAATATGACACTCAGCATCTCATCCTCCCTGCCACTAGGAATATACCCAGAGCATAACTGTGAGGAAATGGGGCATTCTGTTCTTTCATTTCTTAATCTGATTCTAAATTTGAAAACACTTTGGCATCATTGTTTTTACATGTTCTATGCAGCTACAGACAAGGAAGAATGTTTTCCTACTTGATGCTGTGTCCTCTTGCTTTCATCTTTAGCCCACAACCTTGCTTTTTGTTTTAGAGAACTGTTTAGTCCACTCAACACTTAATCAGTGCCTCACGTCTGCTAGATTTTGAGTTTCTGAAAGCTTTATGGAATACATATGCTGTACAGACACGGTCCCTGCTAAGTATTCGTTTGAAGGTCAAGAAAGACAGAAAATTTCTTAAGTGTATCCTAGAATTTAGTTACTGAAAGTTTCTCCATATTGTTTTCCACACCTGCAACTTGGGTGTAAGTGAATGCGACCAAACAGATAAAAGGTCACCAGGCAATGTAGCTTTTGTTGTCCCCAGGAAAAGTAAAGACTTGGAGAATTTGTCCCAAACCTGAGCCAAAAACCTATACCTGCCCCGCCCCCACCTCTCCAGGTCCCCACTAACCTCTGTCCAGACACCCCACTCAACCCTTCCCCCCCCCCCGCCTCCACGCGCGCCCGCCACCATCCAATACAATGACTATAACAGAAACAAAAAAAATCACTGCAAAAAAAAAGTTACCAGTTTCAGGTGAAACTTATTAGCATTTCCTTTTTTTTTTTTTTTTTTTTTTTTTACAAACAGTCCTACCCTATACCCAAAATGCTTATTTAAAAGTAGTCTCTATGTTAATGAGCAGCAGATCTTTCCTTGTTTACTATTCATTATCCTTCTTGAGAGATTGCCCAGGTTGCTGTTTGGGGTGCTTTAAGCACGGGGCAGTAAAGTGGGCTAAGGTCCCAGAGGCCGCAGCTACTATGGGTACACTGGGCAGTGGCCCAGGGGGCGCTAGGGTGCGGGGTAGGGGAAGGGGCGGGCGGACTCTCACACTCACCAATCACAGCGCGACCCTCCAGTATAAATAGGACGCTCTGGAGCATTAAGCGTCTTTCTGCTTTGTTGAATCTTAGCAGTTAGTCTTGTCTTTTATTTCTCTTCACGATGTCTGAGACTGCCCCACCAGCTCCCACAACTTCTGCTACTCCTGAAAAGGCTGTAGCTGTTAAGAAGACTAAGAAGCCTGCAAAGGCTGCAGCTGCCGCCAAGAAGAAGCCTGCGGGTCCTTCAGTTTCCGAGCTGATCGTGCAGACTGTTTCATCCTCCAAGGAGCGCAGCGGCGTTTCCTTGGCTGCGCTCAAGAAGGCGCTGGCGGCCGCTGGCTACGATGTGGAGAAGAACAACAGCCGCATCAAGCTGGGGCTCAAGAGCCTGGTGAGCAAAGGCACCCTGGTCCAGACCAAGGGCACCGGCGCTTCCGGCTCCTTCAAGCTCAACAAGAAGGCGGCCTCCGCGGAAGCCAAGCCCAGCGCCACAAAGGTGGCAGCCAAAGGCAAGCCATCGAGCGCTGCCAAGAAGCCGAAGAAAGTCGCTGCTGCAGCTGCTAAAAAAATCAAGACGCCGAAAAAGGCTAAGAGGCCTGCCGTAGCGAAAAAGGCTTCCAAGAGCCCCAAGAAGCCCAAGGTTGTGAAGCCGAAGAAAGCAGCCAAAAGCCCTGCCAAGGCTAAGGCTGTGAAACCCAAAGCGACCAAGACCAAGGTTACCAAGCCAAAGGCTGCTGCCAAACCTAAGAAAGCAGCGCCTAAGAAAAAGTAAATTATTTTGGTTGGAGGCTCCCAGTAACCCAACGGCTCTTTTAAGAGCCACCAACCTTTCAAAGAAAGAGCTGTAGCATGCAGGTGCATCTGTTTAAAAATAGGCTGTACACATAGATTTGGAGGCTATTGGGTTCCAGATGCAGTCCTCTGGTAACTTGGGCAAGCCACCTTGAATTGGTGCCCAGTGTTAAAATTTGAGGTTCTCAAGTGTTCTCCGATGCCAATGTTTTGTTTATGCATTTGAGTTTAGGAATGGTTGCGACCCATTTTCCATTATTTTGAGGAAATAGTGATTTGTAAGGCATTTGTCAGTGGGTACATTTTCACGTTTTCCCCAAACTCCCCTTTTTTGGTTAAAGAGTAAACTTTTCGTTTACTCACTGTTAAAATTGCTAATATGGTGCCCAAGGGGAGAGGCCCAAGTGGGGCTGGGACCCACTGGGGCCTAGCAAACATCTAGAACAATAAGAGGCGTTGGTGTATATTGAAGCCATTTTGGTGGATGTGGGAGTGGACTTCGATAAGACAAGTCTTGTCACTGTTCCTCTCCCCCACATCTTCAGTGTGACATATGAAACTTTTAAAAATAGTTTTATGACTAGGTTCTTGTAAATTAAGCTGAAAAAAAAAACAAAAAAACCGAAAGGACAATGGGAGGTTAGAGTGAATGTATTGTTGCAAGTAGTCACGCATGCACACACACTGACACCGTTTCTGGTACAGAGCACATTAAATCCTTTTAAATATTTTAAGTGATAGGGAATTAAAGCATCTTTTATCTTAGTATTTTGTCTTTAGTGCTTATTCTTGACAGAGCTGTTGAATCCCTTAGAATTTTTTCGGGTTATAAGAGTGTCTTTTGTTCTAATGAGATGATTTCTGGGTGGGCTCCTGCATTGTTGCTGGGTGGACATAGGTCACCAGAAAGATGAAGCTGACAAGTTTTAGATTTTTAGTCAAAATCAGAGAAAGATTCATGGGAACCTCTGATTTCTAGCTAGTTAGTAAAAAATACAAGTTACAACCTGGACGTGTGGAAGAGATGGGGCCAAGATCTTTTAATATATTTTAATTTTGCATAATCATTATGCTACCTCCCCAGCCCAGGACAATAACCTGTGGGCTTTGCTCTAACTTCAGTTACTGTCATATTGAATTACATTGTAAGACATCCATAAATAGGTTTGACATCATACACTTGATGTTAAAAGTGAAGTGCTGAATAAGAGTAAAGGAAAAACAGCTTTTCTTGCACATGCGTTCATTTTGTATAAATATGTGAGCACTAGAGATGGATGACTCAAAAAGGTGATAAGAACTTGGATTTACAGAATATTCTACAAAAAACTCCAGAAATTTTTAGAAAAGTGACAAGTCAAAATAAATTAACTTGGAAGAAGGCAAATATATGGGGGGTGGGGTGGGGTCTGAGCTAAGGGTCTAAAATTGTCTCTGGTTACTAGCTTTTATCCTTCCTGCTAGAGAGGGGATGGGTAATACCTTTGGAAATGTTTATTTTGGGGCAAATAAGGGTAGAGAGATTTTCTTATTTTTAAATTTTATTTCTTATTGGACAGAGACTGAGAAAAATTAAGAGGGGAGAGATAGAAAGGGAGAGAGATACCTGCAGCTCTGCTTCACCACTCATGAAGCTTTCTCCCTGCAGGTGGGACCCGGGGCTTGAACTTGGGGCTTGTGCACTATAATGTGAACACTTAACCAGGTGTACCTCTGACTGGCCCAGAAAGTTTCTTCTGTTTGTTTTTCTCTATTGTCTTTAGCTCAAACTCAATGCTGTGTTAAAGTGACATAGTTAGGAATGGTATATCCAGTTATCTACTTTCATGTTAAAATATAGCCTCTATGGGCATGACTAGGAAAACATATGAAGCTATGAAAAATGAGTAAAATCTGGCATCTATGTCCTCTATACAGAAACAGAGATGCAACCATGTCTGCACCATCAAAACAGAACACTTCTGCCTCATTTACACAATTCCGAGAGACATGTCAAAGGATCTCAATAGCCAAAAATATCAAATTTTGTATCAACTATAAGTTATAACTATCAATTACATTACATTTTTCTGGTCATCAACAGTGTTTTTGTTTTGGCTGATTTCACTATGGTCTTGTCCTTAGTCAATTCAGTTAAGGTGATTCAGGTTTCATATGAAATGTATTTTTTAAATTAAGCCTGCACATAACACCTCTTTCATCAAATATGAATCATAGCAACTATTAACAATTCTGGGAAATTTGTAGGGAAAGTGAAGATGTGGGAGCCAGGATTCATGTTGTAAAAGGACACAAATCCAGTTTCATAGTCCAGAAAACCTTCATAATCTGGGAATGGTCAGTCAAAAAAAGAGAAGTTGGGGGCCAGGTAAAGGCTTCAAAGTGCATCCATTTGGGGGGCCAGGTGGTTAAATGTACGTAGTGCAAAGCACAAGGACAGCACAAGTAGAATCTGGGTTTGAGGCGTAACTCCCCACCTGAAAGGAGAGCAGGGGGGTCGCTTCACAAGTGGTGAAGTAGGTCTGCAGTTGTCTGTATTTCTCCCCTCGTTCTGCCTCTCAATCCTCTCTCAATTTCTATCTTTTCCATACAATAACAACAACAGGAAAAAAAAAAAAAAAGATGGCCACCAGGAGCAGTGGATTCGTACTGCAGGCACTGAGACTGAGTCCCAGGCAAAACAAAACAAAAACAAACAAACAAACAAAAATTGCCTCCATTTGCAGAGTCTGATGGTCCAGAATCCAGACTGAGGTGTTGGCTTCATAACACTGTTCCTTGGCACATTTTTCCAAACTCCTAAATCCCATCCATATTCTTCTATGTCCACTTCAAAGTTCTGTCTTTCTGAAGTGAATCCCTCATGCCCCTGGACACAGGGAAAGAGAGTGAATCTCCTAGGAGTGTTAATAGGCTTTATGTTAATTTTAACAGGGAGTATTTTCTTGACACTCATCTCAGATTCTCAGACAGAACAAGGTCACAATGAGCTGTATCTGGATCCAGGGTCACATTGACTGCTGTGAAGGACCACTCAGGCCGAGGAGCAGCAGGAAGGATCAGGGAACTCTGAAGGTGACCACCAGGGTGGGTCAGGAGTCCGCGCAGGGGATAACAGAATACACCACACTCTGCTGGTGGGTGAATCTGAACTCAAGTTTTATTTAGCAAGTGAGAGTTTATATATCCTTCAGTCTTACATAAACAATATCTGGAATAAAGCTCATTTCTTGATCAGATGGCCTTGCAGTTTTACACAGTAATGTTGTACTTCATGGGGTGATGCATTTCTGAGTAATAGGCTTAGCAGATAGTATTTTATGTAGAGTTTTAACATATTTCATAAGAGGAGGTGAGTAAGTATTATTAAGAGTTTTTCCTAAAACTTTATGTATTTGATGACCCATAACTTTGTCCACCTCATTTCCTGTTCATCTGTATTTAATCTGGGAACAGGGACTGTTCATCCCCAATTACACAGCATCATTACCATGTACATAATGAAAACAATAATCAGAGTTTCCAATTTAGATCTGCTCAGGATGCCAAGACCCACTTCCAGAATTCTTCTTCTTTGAAGAGAGTTTTCCTGGGTGCTGACCCTGTCAGACCCATCGTTCTGGATTTGAGTGGGGCGTGGCAGACTGCCAAAAACCAAGAATTCACATTTTTTGGTCCTCATAACAAGTTTTTTAATGGTGGTTTTTAAAACACATTTATTAATAGGATTAACTAGGTTAAAACCCTATGAAACTAATTTCATCAGATTCCATAATCCTTAGCAATATTTCCTGCATTGCTCTGAGTTAACTAAGAATAAACATGTCCTATATAAACTTCTGAACACTTAATAGGTAGACACACTTAACCAGCTTTCCTTCCTTCCTTCATTTTTTTCTTTCTTGCCACCAGGCTAATTGCTGGGTCTCAGTGCCACTACCATGAGTCCACCACTCCTAGCAGCCATTTTTCTTTGATAGGACAGAGAGAAATTGAGAGGGGGAAGAGAGAAATAGAGAGGAAGATAGATACCTGAAGACCTGCTTCACCACTCGTGGGGAGGGGTCTCAAACCCATGTGATGTATTCAATTTAAAAAAAAAAATTTTTTTTAATCTTTATTTATTTGCTGGATAGAGACAGTCAGAAATTGATGGGGAAGGGAGTGATAGAGAGGGAGAGAGACAGTGAGACACCTGCAGCACTGCTTCAACACTTGTGAAGCTTTCCCCCTGCAGGTGGGGACCAGGGACTTGAACCTGGGTCCTTGAGCATTGTAACATGTGCGCTCAACCAAGTGCGCCACCACCTGGCCCCCTGTATTCAATTTTCATGACATGTAGGGACTATTAACATTTCCATTTTTCTGATGGGGAAACTGAGGATGTGATTTGACTGGAATGATACAGCAGGAATTTGAGCAGTCTGCATAGACAACCAGTGTGCTGCTATGTCTCTGTACAAAAGACAATGAACAGTTCCATTTAAAATAACAAAGCATTCTCTTAGGGTGAGAGTGTCTGCCCAGGGACAGGTAGTAAACTTAATTACAATTTAATGCTCCTTCATTCTCAGCATCTAGGAATTGCTGAATTCACTCACTTTGATAGTGTCTCAACATTTTCCTCACTTAAAAGTAAAGCTGAGAAACATTGAACCTAATAGTACAGGGGTTTAAAGAGATGAACTCTGGTGTTTACAGTTTCACAGCTAAACTCCTGGAATAAGAGGTCAAAGATTTCAGCTCTCTTTACTCACACCACCTATCCTGCTTTTATGCAGCACTTAGTTACTCAAAGTGTCTTTCACATCCTACAAAGAGAAAAGGTGAACGGGATCAGTATTTTATGCCACTGGGAATATGGGGTTATTCCCTTACCAAAAAAAAAAAAAATCTAAAGAAGTACAATGAGTGAACTCAGTCTTAGATATTGATGGATTTACACACAAAATGATTCCCACCCAGTCCCCTTAATCAGTATGGCAGCCTGTTTATCCAAGTCTGTTTATCCAAGTCTCCAAGTCTGTTATACCCCTTACTGAGACCTGTAGGGTCTGCAGTGTCTGAGTTCTTATCTTCTGTGGCCTGTATGAGTGAGTGAAAGATCTAGGAGTAGGCACATGCTCTTTGTGATAAGACTTACTTTTGGAGACCTTCATATCAACCCATATTAGAGACAGTTTATTACGAAAATTTAAGTTGTGAATCCAAGAAAAGTCCCTGAGATCAGGATTATTAAGAACAATATTATATTATTATTATTATAACAAAGGTTGTGTGTGTGTGTGTGTGTGTGTGTGTTGGGTGGGGAGGATGGTAGGTGATAGGGTGGTGGTAGTAGTAATAGTAGTCATTTTATATAACATTCTCAATCTGCTAGTGTTAACTTCCAGATATATGGGAACTAGAAAGAAAACTCAAGGCATGTATCTTATTGAGAAAGACCCTTTAAGCAGCTGAGAGAAGGCCCCATATGAGCTCTTGAAATAAGTACTTTACAAGTGTAATAAAAATTCCAGAGAGTTCTACAGTAGCGCAGCGGGTTAAACGCACGTGGCACAAAGCGCAAGAACCAGCTTAAGAATCCCGGTTCGAGCCCCTGGCTCCCCACCTGCAGGGGAGTCGCTTCACAGGCAGTGAAGCAGGTCTGCAGGTGTCTATCTTTCTCTCCCCCTCTCTGTCTCCCCCCCCCCCCCGTCCATTTCTCTCTGTCTTATCCAACAACGATTACAACAATAAAACAACAAGGGCAACAAAAGGGAATAAATAAATAATAAAAAAAATTTTTTTAATTCCATAACATGGCTCAAAAGTAACCAGAACAAGACCTGAGGCCACATGGAGGACAGGGAGTTACATTTATTTTACATTAACGGGTTACAGGCCAATTCCTACCAGAACTGCACCAGCTTGTACTGCAGTACCAAGCTTTTATCAGCTTCAAACTGAGCACAAGCTGACTGGTTACAAAGAGTTCATGAAGGTGCTGACAATAAAGGTGAGAGCAAGCTGGCTGGATTCAGAGCCAGCCACTTGAGATACTGGAATGCAGAAGTGTACGTCCACCAGCAGTCTCTGGTTTTTTCATTTCACAAGTGTATCACTGATTAAAAAACATTGTCATTCATGGTGGCTACTCCACTTTATTGAAGGATCCTTCAGAAATCAGTATGACATTTAGAGTTTTGAGCACATGGGCCAGATACAATTAAATAGTACCAAAATTTGCCCAATAGTCCCGTCCGGGCAAGAATATACTATTTCTAGCCAGAAGGGCTACATTTCAAATCACATAACAACACGTTATAAGCCAGTGGAGGCTACCTGCAGATTTATGTGTATCTAAAAGAAGCATTGTGTTAAATCCCTAAATGTATGCTTCACAGTAAGGAGAACAAACCTTACTCATCTTCTCATGCCTTCTCACAATCCCCTTTTAATAATTCAGGAGCAGATACCTCCTTTCTTTTTATTTCTTCTTTTGCCACCAGGGTTATCACTGGGGCTTGGTACTTGCATAACAAATCCACCACTCTTAGCAGCCATTTTCTTTTCTTTTCTTTTCCTTTCCTTTCTTCTTTCTCTTTTCTTTTCTTTTCTTTTCTTCTCTCTTTTTCTTTTTCATTTATTATATAAGAGAGAGAAATTGAGAGGGGACATGGAGAGGTGGAAGGGAGTGGAGGAGTGGGGATGAGGGGGAGAGGGAGACCTGCATACCTGCTTCACTGCTTATCAAACTTCCTTCCTGCAGGTAGAGATCAGGGGCTTGAACCTGAGTCCTTGAGCACTGCAACATGTACACTCAACTGAGTATGCCACTGCCCAGCCCCCAGGCACCATCTCACCTACAGGAAACTTGGGTGAGCCCTGACATTTCTCCTCTAGCTCCAGGATGTGGTTCTTGAATTCACGACTCTCCAGTCTCCACAGGTAATATATTTCCTCCTCATGCAGCAACTTATAAAGTTTCTCAAAGTCAGATTGGACTTTCTTTTTTTGATTCTGTGTTCTAAACTAAAAGGAAATATGCTTAATAAACGAAAACAAGCCAAATGTACCATCTACTGAAAAATCATAAAACAAAATGAGGCATATATTGAGTTGTTGGAAAAATCATGACACATTTTTGCATAGAAAAATACATCATGGATTTTCTGAGAACCCAATAAATAAAATAAAATACTATCCAGCCTTAAAAAGGAAATTCTGATACATGTCACAACATGGACAGATCTGGAATATATTTTGCTGAATAAGCCAGAAACAAAATGACAAATAATGGATAACTGGTTTTCTTTCTTTCTTTCTTTCCTTTCACAAAAGCACGACTCAGCTATGGCTTATGGTAGTGCAGGGGATTGAACCTGTGGATAATTGTCAAATTCAGAGATAGAAGTAGAATTATGGATGCCAAACATTTGAAAGAATGGAGAGTTACTTGTTTAATTGGAAACAAAGTTTATAGTCGAATGATGAAAAAGTCCTCTTGATAGTGAATGACAATGGCTACATGACAATGTAAAAGTAATTACTGCCGCTCAGCTATTCACTTAAAAAAGGCCAAAATATTAAAATATTAAATTTTATTATACCTATTTTTTAAAATTTATTTACTTTTTAGTTAGTACTGGTTTACAATACTATATGTTCTAAAAATACAATTTCACACCTTTTCAAAATATGTCACCACATCACAGCTAGTACCAAAGAGCTAACAGTATTCCTTCAGCAAGGTCTGCTGGACACCTTTCATCCTGGCAACCACCACATATCCCTTTGGTTCTACAGTCTAAATCTAAAGATTTATGCCAAATTGAAAATGTGTGTTCCTTAGCTTTGTCTCTTCACATATCCCACATTTATGACAGCAGTCAGCACTTTCCTTTTATAGAAACCCTCTAGTATTTCTTTGCCCTTCCCTTCCCTTCCCTTCCCTTCCCTTCCCTTCCCTTCCCTTCCCTTCCCTTCCCTTCCCTTCCCTTCCCTTCCCTTCCCTTCTCCTTCCTTCCTTCCTTCTTTCCTTCCTTCCTTCCTTCCTTCCTTCCTTCCTTCCTTCCTTCCCTAGAGCACTGCTCAGTTCAGTTTGGAGCTCTTTTGTTTGTCTTGGCATTTTATCCACACTGACCAACTGACATTCCCACTAGCAGTGCAAGAGGGTTCCTTTGTCCCCACAACCTCTCCAGCATTTGTTGCTGCTACTTTTTCTGATGTATATTCTCATAGGAGTGAAGTAGTATCTCATCCATGTCTTTATTTGCATTATTCTGACAATCAAAGACTTGGGCCTTTTTTTCATGTGTTTCTTGGCCTATTGGATCTCTTCTGTGGTGAATATTCTGTCCATGCCCTCTCCCCATTTTTGGATGGGGTCATTTGTTTTCTTGTTGTTGAGTTTGGCAAGCTCTTTATATATTTTGGTTACTAAACTCTTGTCTGACGCATGGTATGTAAAAATCTCCCATTCTGTGAGGGGTTTCTCTTGCTGTGCAGAAGTCTTTTAATTTGATATAGTCCTTTGGTTTATTCTTGTCTTAGTCTTCCTTGTATTTGGATTCATTTCATTGAAGATGTCTTTAAAATTTATGCGGAAAAGAGTTCTGCCAATTATTTTCCTCTAAGTATTTGATAGACCTAGTGGGGGTTGTATTGTTATGTGGAAAATTGAGAAATGTTGTGCATGCACAAACTATTGTATTTACTATCAAATGTAAAACATAAATCCCCCCAATAAGGGGGGGGGAAGCATTTTATCATACTTTCAAATAACCTATATAGCCGGGTAGAGGATCTTTAGTTAGGGGTCTTTCCATTCATAACTATGACTATCAACTATCAAAATCATTCCTTTCTGACCTCTGGAGTTTCTGCTAAGAAATCAACAGATAATAAGAGTTCCTCTATGAGACTCTGCTTTTCTCTTGTTACTTTTAGAATTCTTTCTTAATCTTTGCTTATGTCCATGTTAATTATATGTCTTGAGTGTATTTCATTTAGAACTCTTTGAGCTTCTTAAGAGTGAGAAAGTGTCTCTTGGGGGCCAGGTGGTGGCACATCTGGTTAAGTGCACACAATACAGCACATAAGGTTCAAGCTCCAAGTCTCCACCTGCAGGGGGAGAACTTCACTAGTGGTGAAACAGGGCTTCAGGTGACACACTGACTCTTTCCCTTTCCATCTTCCCCTCCCCTCTCAGTTTCTATCTCGCTCCAGTAAGAAAGAAATAAAAATATATTTGATAAAGAACCTTTGGGAAAAAATAATATATATACATATATAGAGAGGGACCTTTTTTAATTTGGGGAAACTATTTGCTATTAAGTCTTCAAATAAGAAAGTGAAAGTAGGATTGTAGAAGAGAATAAAAGTGGGCAATATAGATATATAGATATAGATGCAGATACATAGTCAACCCATAGCTGTGACCTTGGGAGAATTGTTGCAGTTTCCACTAGAGGGGGATGAGGACACAGAACTCTGGTGGTGGGAATGGTATGGAATTGTACTCCTATTATCTTATACTTTTTTTTCAATATTTTATTTATTTATTAATGAGAAAGGAGAGAGAGAAAACGAGACATCACTCTGACAAATGTGCTGCTGGGGATCGAACCCAGGACCTCATGTTTGAGTGTCCAAAGCCTTATCCCTGTGCCACCTCCCCGACCACTATCTTATACTTTTGTAAGTCATTAATAAAACCAATAGAATCTGAACTAGAAAATGCAGTAGAGACCAAAAAAAACAAAAACTAAGGTAAAATAAAGAATAAGGCAGAGGAAATCATAAAAATTAAAAGAATTTAAAACTAAAGCAAGAAAAGATGAGAGTTATAGGGCAACATCAAGAGGAATAGCATTCATATTAGGTATGTCAGGAAAAGAGAACGGGACAGAATTCTTATTTGAAGAGGTAACAGTTTCTTATTTGCATTTCAACTATTTAGTATAATAGGAATAAACAATCAGTGAGAAAGTGTGATGTGCAAACTATAAGCTATAAGATGTGCAAACAGAAGAGTTGATGGAGATGTCAGGCTCAGTCTCACAGGCCTTTCGTGGCTTGTGCAAGGCATGGTGAAAACAGAGGATGTGAAAGTCATGCTGGCCAATTTTGAAAAGACCAACAAAGTGCTGCTGAACTTGAACAACCTGTCAAGTGCCCACCTACAGCAAATGAGCAAACACTTCCTGTACTATAAGCAGACCCTTGAGGTGAAATGACATGGACATCATCTTCCACAGAATCACAACACTGAAGGAGAGGCTAAGAAGACTGCACATTTCTAAGAAGAGAAAATATGAGATGAGCTATGATAAGTAAAAATGTTTAATTAATTGGGGAACTAGCATAATGATTATTTACCCAAAAGACTTTCATGTTGGAGGCTCCCAGATCCCCAGTTAAGTTCCTGGTATCGCTGTAAGCCAGAGAAGAACAAAGCTCTAGTTAAAAAATAAGTAAATAAATATTTAATTAATTACCTAAAACTTTCCTCACCAGCAACACGTCTGTAACTGGTAAATTCATTTTCTTTCTAAGTCACACCTACACCTACTACTACTTCTAAATGTCCTTCCTTTCTTCTCTCTAAGATAAGTAAAATAGTGTCTGGCTTCCAGATTCACTTTCCCTGAGGTCTTGGGAGGTCCAAAGAACACATGCAGGCTATAAAAGTACAATTTACTTATTACACCCTGCCCCGACCAGCAGGGCGGAGAACAGGGGCTAGGAACCTAAAAGACCTGGAATGACAGGGACAAGAGACACAAAAGAACAACAGCAAGTCAAGTTTCTGATCAAGCTGCAAAATTTTATTGTGGTCACAGGCATTTTAAGGCTTTGGGGAAGGGGGAGTATAGGGGGAAGGGGGAGGCAGAGATGCTGGAGGGTCCCTTGCAACTATTTTTTGTTAAACTATAACTATATGGTATTGTCACTATAACTATATGGTATGTCACTTAGTTTCTGGCAAACATCCTTCCTATGGGAATTAGAAACTTATCTCAAGGGCTTCTGTTGTTTCAAGGATTAGCTTCTATCAAGCAGAGAAATGGCTCCTGGAACACCCTTTCAGTGATGTTAATTGAACTGTATGTTGATATTAGTCTCTTTATTGCTAATTGATTTGTTTGCTGGCATTACTGTGGTGTGAATTTCCCCCAGTTAAACTGTTTTATATTACCACTGACTCGAGTCATAACGTGGAACTTCCCATAAAGAGATACTATGAGTCCTTCTCAGGATCTAGACTCACTGAAGTGGGATGGAGAAAGTAATACATGATCACAGTTATCATCTTGATTTTCCTTCCGCTGATGTTGATTGTCTATGGCATAATCTTCCCATCCTATCATTCAGTGTAGTTTTAACAATTATCCACTAAAACTCACTACTCTTTTAGATATATAACAATAACAGTGAAGAAGACGAATTTCTAGGGGGCAGGGCAGTGATTTGAGCCCCTGGTTCCTACTTGCAGGGTGTAAGTTTCATGAACAATAGACTAGTATTGCAGGTCTTTCCTTCTCTCCCTCTTTATTTCCCTCTCAATTTCTTTTATTTATTTATTTTTTATTATTATTTATAAAATGGAAATATTTACAAGACTATAGGCTAAGAGGGGTACATTTCCACACAACTCCCACCACCAGAACCCCGTATCCAATCCCCTCCCTTGATAACTTTACTGTCCTCTGGGAGTATGGACCCAGGGTCATTATGGGGTACAGAAGGTGGAAGGTCTGGCATTTTATTTATTTATTATTGGATAGAGACAAATTGAGAGAAGAGGGGGAGATAGAGAGGTAGAGAGGCATAAAGACACCTGCAGCTTGACTTTACTACTCCTGAAGCTTTCCCCCCTGCAGGTGGGAACAAGCGGCTTGAACCCAGGTCCTTCTGTACTGTAGTATGTGTGCTTAACCAGATGTGCCACTACCTGACTCCTCCTCTGTCACTATCCAATAAATAAATAAAATGCTTTTAAAAAAGGTGATTATTTACTTATTTATTTATTTTTATTGCCACCAGGGTTTTCACTGGGGCTTGATGCCTGCAAGATGTGTCCACTGCTCCTGCCAGACGTTTTTTCCTTTTTTTTATTTAATAGGATAGAGAAAAATTGAAAGTGGGAGGGGAGAAAAGAAGGACAGAGAAAAAATAAAGAGACCTGCTTCACTGCTAGTGAAACTCCCTCTACCCTACCCACACCCCACAGGTGGGGAGCTCGAGCTTGAGCTAGGTCCTTGGCATGATAAAGTGCCCTCAGCTGGGTAGCCACCACCCAGGCCCCAGAAGATAAATTTCTTACCCCATCTGGATTGACATTATGTTTTCTATGCTGGATAAACCAGAAAAGAAACTTTCCTCTTTGCCTTACTCATGTGGGGGAGGCAGGAACAAAGGGGAATAATGATAAACCTGGAAAAATGGCCTGAGAGTATCAGAGAAGGTGGCCTTGGGGAAGGTGAAAATATGGGAACCAGTAGTCATGTTGTAAAACGATACAAGTCCAGCCTCATAGTCTAGAAAGACCCCAACAACCAAGGGCTTCTCCTTCAGAGGAAGAGAAGTTAGGGGAGAAGTAAGGGCTACATACCCTTTTGTATTGCACAGTCTGATGACCCAGAATCCAGAGTGAGGTCCCTGAATCGTGGTAATATCCCTCGGCACATTTTCCAGACACACTCCTAAATCCCACTGAGTTCCTTCTCCCACATCAACTTCAAAATAATATCTTCCTGAGGTGAAACTCTCACAGCCCAAGACACAATGTAAGATGCTGAATCTTCTAGAAGAGATAATCTTCCTCTGGTTACATCCGCAAGTCACCTGTCTCTGGTCCTCAGACAGAATCAGTTCATGATGAGGTGTATCTGGATCCAGAGTCACACTGACTAGAAAGAAAGAAAGAAAGAAAGAAAGAAAGAAAGAAAGAAAGAAAGAAAGAAAGAAAGGTTTTAGGTTTTGAGAGCACAATTCATTTTATTTATTTGTCATCTCCAATGCTTCACAACTCCTGACTTATATTTTCACATAGAGACAGAGAGATAGAAAAAGAGAAGAAGGGAGTTGGGCAGTAGCGCAGCGGGTTAAGTGCATGTGGCACCAAGCGCAAGGACCGGCATAAGGATCCCGGTTCGAGTCCCTGGCTCCCCACCTACAGGGGAGTCACTTCACAAGCTGGTGAAGCAGGTCTGTAGGTGTCTATCTTTCTCTCCCCCTCTCTGTCTTCCTCTCCTCTCTCCATTTCTCTCTGGCCTATCCAACAACGACAACAACAATAACTACAACAATAAAAAACAACTAGGGCAGCAAAAGGGAATAAATATTTAAAAAAAAAAAGAGAGAAGAAACACCATTGAAGCTTCCTTCAGTGCTCTGGGGACCAGGTTCAAACCTGGGTCATACACATGGCAAAACAGCCTATTATCCAAGACAACTATTTTGCCAGCCCACAATTCATTTTAAATAAAAACTGCTTGTGTTCCAGTACAACCTTTGTTTCTTCCCAGCTGTCTTAATCTTTCTCTGATCATCATTTTATTAAAAATAAAATTAGAATCATCATATTTGTCAGACAGAATGGTGGGGGCTATTGACTAGACTGATATATGCCGAGTTCTTGGTACATGGTAAGTATTCAATAATTTCTATAATAATAAGAACAACAACAAAATTGTTGGGGTTGGAGGAAATCACTCAGTTTAGAACATGGACCTGGCTTGACCCCTACACTGCATTGAAGGTATGCCTGCACTTTGGGAAACTCTGATGCTTTAGTGTCTCTCCTTATCGCTATTGTCAACAGTGACAGTGCTAAGGAGATAGCATAATAGTTATGCAAAATGACTTTAGTGTATGAGACTCATGTCACAAGTTCAATTCCCTACACCACCATAAGCAAGCACTGAGCAGTGCTCTGGTGAAAAAGAAAGAAAGGAAAAAAGAAAGAAAGAAAGAAAGAAAGAAAGAAAGAAAGAAAGAAAGAAAGAAAGAAAGAAGGAAAAGGAACAGTAATGCAGGAAAAATCATTCTGCATACACATGAGGGCTTAGTTCCACAAAAATATAAGTAAATGTAAATATAATAATGATAATGATGATAATATCTTTATTACCACTATACATCTATCTTAAATAATCAGTATTTTAAAGTAATTTGTAAGCTACATACTTGGAAAAAAATGTCAACAGGATTTTAATATTCCACCTACAAACTATTTATAAGTAAATTTAAACAAAAAGGTAGAGAGGTTGAAAGTTAAATGATAGATCCTATAGCTGTACAGCTGTTATATTTATATAATAACATAAAACTATGAAATAAAATATTAAACATGAAAAAGAGCATATACTAAGATACACAACTCACTAGGAAGATATTACAGTTCCAAATATGCATGTACAATATTGTCTCAAAATATACAAACACAAATTTATAGAATGAGAAAGTTAAATAAAAAAATTCTACAATGATATGAGCTATTAACATTCTCTCCATAACTAATCAGAGAAATTAAAAATATGAAAGATTTAAATAACTCAACAAGACCAATCTAAAACATATTTAAAAAAACAGAAATTAAAAGGCAGAATATATGCACTTTCCTGAGGTAGGGAATGTGATATGAATTAACTGAATAAAAATTAGTCCAAAAAAAAGTTAAACAAATTTCAATAAATGTATACCCTGTGGACTATGATATGATCTCAATCCATTAGTTTTAACTAAAAAAAAAAAATTAAAGTAATTTTAAAAACTCATAAAAATCTTCTAGATGTTAGAGAATATAAATTCTTCTAGACCATAATACAAATATTTTTAGTTCTGAAAATAATTATAAAATGTTACATATAAATACAGTGATGTTAGGTAAGAATTTGGGGATTATTTATAGTCTTTACACATTTGTGTTAAAAAAAAAAAAAGCTGAAAATCACTAACGTAAGTGCACAACTTAAGTTGGAAAAAGAACAGAGAAACCTAAAGAGAATTTCTAAAAATGGAAAGTAAAAATTAAACAATAAAGCAACATAGTAAAAGAACATGAATGAGAGAGTCAAAGCAAAAGTTTACCATTCCATCCTGACCTCCCTAGTAAACTGACTTTGCCAACATTTCTGGGAACCCCTCTCCAGAGCCTTACCTACTAGAGAAAGATAGGGACAGGTTGGGGGTGTGGATCAACTGGCCAACATCCATGACCAGTAGAGAAGCAGTTACAGAAATCAGAACTCCTTCTCTCTGCACTTCAAAAAAAATTGTGGTCCGTATCCCCAGAGGAGGAATTGTTACGAGAAGATGATCAGAGAGCTCTGAATCCCAATTCTATTAGGACCCAGAACATTTATGAGCAGGAATCTTTGTTTTTAGACTATCATTGTGATGGAAGAGAACTTAAAAAACACCAGAGGAAGTCAGGCGCTATTTCTCTTACATGAGAGGTAGGATAAAAAAAGGATACCCACAAGCAGTAATAAGTGCAGGTGTGACATAGAAAAGAAGTGAAGGGGCCAGGTGGTGGCACACCTGGTTGAGTGCACATGTTACTGTGTGCAAGGATCCAGGTTCAAGCCTCTGGCCCCCACCTGCAGGGGGAAAGCTTCACAAGTAGTGAAGTAGTGCTGCAGGCATCTCTCTGTTTTTCTCCCTATCATCCCCTTTCCTCTCAATTTCTGGTAGTCTCTATCCAACAAATTAATAAAGATAGTAACAAAATAAAATAAAAAAAGAAGTGAAGACAGGGTTGTAGAAGTAAATAAAAATGGTTAAAACAAAGAAATATGTATATATACTCAGCCCATATCTCTGGCCATAGAAGAACTATTTCCGTTTCCATAGTATGAGAACAAAGAACCCTGTTGGTGGTAATAGTATGGCATAATACCCCTATTATCTTATAATTTTGTAAGTGTAAGATACTATTGAATCACTAATAGAAATTTTTTAAAAATGTGGTCTGGGAGGTGGCGCAGTGATAAAGCTTTGGACTCTCAAGTATCAGGTCCCGAGTTCGATCCCCGGCAGCACATGTGCCAGAGTGATGTCTGGTTCTTTCTCTCTCCTCCTATTTTTCTCATAAATAAATAAAATCTTAAAAAAAAAGAAATTAAAAAAATAATTCATTAAATGTATGTACATACCAAGAAAAGACCTAATACTATCTGAATAAGTAAATATACAGAGATATAGAAAACAAACCTTTGTTTTATGTCTATCTCTCTCTATATTTTTCATATCACAATTTATTTTTATTAATTATTATATTGAAAAGTTTTAATTTGGGAGTTGGGCGGTAGTGCAGTGGGTTAAGCACAGGTGGCACAAAGTGCAACGATTGGCCTAAGGATCCCAGTTTGAGCCCTTGGCTCCCCACCTGCAGGGGAGTCGCTTCAGAGGCAGTGAAGCAAGTCTGCAGGTGTCTATCTTTCTCGCCCTCTCTCTGTCTTCCCCTCCTCTCTCAATTTCCCTCTGTCCTATCCAATAACAACAACAACAATAACTACAACAATAAAACAACAAGGACAACAAAAGGGAATAAATGAATATTTTTAAAATTTTTTAAAAGTTTTAATTTCAAAAAATGGAACATAAGGGGTGGTGCTTAGACAGGGATAGAAATCAATAATTAAGAGACTCAAGTGGAAAGGAAACTCAAATTTAGAACAGTTTTCCTAATCTTTCTAACATTTACAATGATAGGTGGGTCAAGATATTAAAATCATTAGTGTCACAATTTTTTTTTGCATTGCTGAGAATTGGTTGAAAGAAACATTATGTCCTAGATACTGTTTTGAAAACTAGACAGACTGTTGTATTTAATTTTCACAATAACCTACCCATATAGAAACTATCAATAATTTCATGTTTTTTCAGATGGGGAAGTTGGGGAGGTGATCTGCCTGCAATGACAAAGCTAGTAAATGGAACACAGAAATTAGAAGAGTGTTCACAGGTAGCCAGTCTGCTATGTCCCTGTCTAAGCACTGGACCTTGGAAAAGAAAATGTCAACAGAATTTAACATTCCACCTACAAACTGATTATAAGTGATATTTAAACAAGAGGGTTGATAGGCTTATAACAGGTAGTTCGTTAATAGCAGAGCAATCTCTCAGGCTATGAGCCTGACTAGGGACAGATGGTATACTTGATCACCATTTACAGTCCTGTCCATTCTTTCAGTCCAGAAATTCCTCAATTCACTCACCTTGATAACGCTTTAACATGGTTTTCAGATCAAAATAAAATTCAGGAACATTGCATATAGTGTGAATATCCAAAGAGATGTCCTCTGGTGTTTCTAGTTTCATTCCTGAACTCCTAGAATAAGAGCTCATCAGAGATTTTTTCAGTATAACAGTTTATTTAACTCTATAAAGACATACCCCTTCCTACTAGCTTTCATACACTCTTTCACATACCTGATCAAGGTGTTTTTCACATCCTGTAGAGAGATAGAGACAAAGAGTTAAGTGTGAGAGCATCAATATTTCATGGGGCTTGGTACATGATGAAATTCTCTCACCCCGCCCCCTTCTCTTCTCCTTCCCTCTCCTTCCTGTCCCTCTCTCTCTCCCCCTCCCTCTGTCTCTCCCCCTCTCCCTCTCTTTACTCTTCTCTCATCACCAGGGCTTCACAACTCTGGGCCAATTTTTTCAGATATAGAGATTCAGAGTTTGGGCAGTGGTACACCAGACAGAGCATACACATTACTATGCACAAGGACAAGGGTTCAAGCCCCCGCAGGAGGGAAGTTTCATGAGTGCGGAAGTAGTGCTTCAGTTGTCACTCTTTCTCTTCCTCTTTATTTCTCCCCTCTCTCTCAATTTATGTCTCTATCAATAACAAGAAAAAGAAATGACCACTGGGAGCAGGGGATTCATTGTGTAGGCATTAAGCCCCAGAAATAATTCTGGTGGTAATTAAGGAGAGAGCCAACCAAGGATAGAGGCGGGCAGGGCATATCACAGCACTGAAACTTCCAACATGTGGTGGTGTCCAGAATCGAGTCTAGACTGTGGGCATGACAAATCAAGCACATTATTCAGTTGCTGGTCCCAATTAATTCTCTATAAGAAGTTTTTCTAAAAGATGAATAAATAGAGTGACACCAGCATTAGATGTTGATGTATTTCCACATAAAGTGATTCCTATTCAGTTGCCTAGAATAAAAAATTATTAAGAAGTTTATCATTCTGAATGTATTATATTAATTGCAGAGAGTTATAGAGAATTATAGTGTTTACAGTCAGTTTAGTTTATGGACTACTTGGCAAAGAAGGTCAGGAGTATGTCTATAGTCCCTTTGGCAAGATTTGTTTTTAGTGACCTAATATTCTTTAGATGAGCCCATATTAGTGATCACTTACCACGAAGATCCTTAGTTGTGAATTTAAGAGTTCCTGAGATTAGATTACTAAAGAGAGCAGGCACTCCAAGAGGTGACTGAGTATTCACAAAACATTCTTGGCTTTTCAGTTGAGAATTCTATTATGGAAATCAAAATAGCTCTAGGCATTTACCGTAATGATCTGTCTGCTTTATTCAGCTAAAAGAAAGACCCATAAAAGCTCTTGGGCCTAGAGCTCTACAAATAATGGAAAAGGTTATCATTCCCCCTGGCAGGAAGACAGCATAGTGATTATGCAATAGACTTTCATGCCTGAGATTTTGAGGTTCCATGTTCCATCTCTGGTACCACCAGAAGTCAAAGCTGAGTAGTGATTTTGTAGAAAGGAATGAAGGAAGAAAGGAAGGAAATAAGGGAAGGAAGGAAGGAAGGAAGGAAGGAAGGAAGGAAGGAAGGAAGGAAGGAAGGGAAGGAGGAAGGGAGGGAAGGAAGAAAAAGGAAGGAAGGAAGGGAGGGAGGAAGGGAAGGAGGTAAGGAGGAAGGTAAGGAGGAAAGGAGGAAGGGAGGAAGCGAGCGAGGGATGGAAGAAGGGAGGAAGGGGGACAGAAAGAAAATAATATAAGCCTCATTTTGGCTGACCCATTTTATAACTCACTATATCTTGAAAAATCTTTTAGCAGTCTGACATCAGAATTTTGTGCTAGGAAACAGAAACAGATGTAATAACGAAAGTTATCTCATGCTATCATTTGCCAAATTACAAACCATATCTACTCAGAGGGACTATAATATTCTTTATCACATGAAGGCAATTGATAGACTACTGGAGATGATCCCTAAAACATACATGTGTACTTAAAATAACGTATTGATATGCCACTTTTGAGTACAGCAGGTAGGCCTTGCCAGTCTTCTCATGCTTTCCTCACAAACTCCTCTTTATAGATGAAGAACAGACTCTTCCCTTTCTCTAATTGCACAGCCTCACCTGTAGCAAATTCTGGGCTGAACCCTGACATTTCTCTTCTAGCTCCAGGATGTGAGTCTGGAGTTCATGGCTCTTTTTATCCAGACTGACTTCACTGTCCCGCAGTCTCTTCAGAATCTGTTCTCTTTCTTTCTCCAGTTTCCAAAGATAAGACTTCTCCTCCTCATGAAGGAAGTTATGAAGATTTGTAAAGTCAGACTGGATTTCCTGTCTCTTGAGTTCTATCTTCTCCTAGGATGAAGACAGTATATTCAAAGGGTTTGAAAACAAAACAAATGTACATCTATGGATGAGTCAATAAACAAAATTAAGTTCATATGTACAGTGGACAACAATTTCAAAGTGGTTGAAATAACTGACATGTTTATTCATTGTTTAAAGAAGCCTGTGAAGAGCATATTCAAGATGGGACTTTAAGACAGCTATGGCGGTAAGGTAAATCCACAGTTTTCAACAGGTCTAGGTGGCAGACTTTAATCACAATTATTAGGCATATTTATCCATTAAACCAGAGTCCACTTACTCATCCCTATACATGAGACTGACAAGCTAAATGATTTATTCTGAAACCTACTTAAGAATGGTTCTATAGGTAAGGAGACACAGAAATTCTGTTCTCCCAATTGAATCATATTAAAATTCTAGCCAATTAGTATTGAATTGTTGTAGAGATAAGTTCTTATGGATATGACAACTAACAGAATAATAACTCTTTTTTTTTTGCAGTTAGTCTGGTTTAGTGAAAATAAAACATTGTGATCTTCCCAATTATTGCCTGTACTTAAGTTCCAGCATTAAAAAAAATAGTTTTAGCAGGTTGGGTGGTGGTGCACCTGATTGAGTGCACACATTATCATGGGTGAAGAGCTAGGTTTGGGCCCCTGCTCTCCACCTGCAGGGGAAAGCTTCACAAGCACTGAAGTGGATCTGTAGGTATTTGTCTTTCTCTCTCTCCCTCTCTACTACCCCCCCCCATTTCTATCTGTCCTAGCAAATAAAAAATAGAAATAAACAAACAAACAAAAGGAAACAATGGTAGCCAGTGGTGGATTCATACTACTGGCACTGAGTTCCAGGGTTAACAGTGATGGCAATAAAAGTGATTTTAGCTTAATAAACTCAAATTTCTACCTCCCATTCCTTTATTTGATCTTCTGTGAACAGTTTCTGAACCCTACACTTGTATTCATGGACACGCACTGTGGTTGCAGCTTCCTGGAGCTTTTTCTGTAGGAAAAAAAAAGTGTGTTAATAAAATAAAACAATTTGACAACTGTTGGGACTTAGGAATGAGAAGAACCTAGAAATCCCTATACACAGAGATAGCTTTGGATATGCAACTGAGATATGTAATTATGAAGGCTATGAGCAATAAACTCTGCTCTAGTTGTTGTGGCCTGGAAAGATATGAGCGCATGTTGTTTGTCATGGAAACGAGAGTCTGAAACAACAGCTTCCCATAGACAAGAGTCTGACCTATATCTTCTGATGATAATCATGTCCCCACTAAACAGAGGGTCATGATGGTTTAGGTGGGTGATAAGTATGTAGGATTGATGGACAGAATATCTGTACAGTAAGGTCCTAATACCCTATGAAACTCACATACAGCATGTATTCTCCTTGAAATTTTTGGCTAATTTGCTTTGAACTTTTGCTTTTTCTGATGTAACTGTGCTAAGCACTAATAAAAGAAGCCCAAACTTTTTGAAAGTGAACAAAAATTTAGTATGTATATCAAGCTTTAAGGTTATTTTTGCAGAACAGATTCTCATGTCCTCATGAAAATGCCACCCATTTAAAAGGAAGCCAATCCGCTATGTGGTCAATACTAAAAGTGTTCTCCCTTAGCCTCTGTAAACCTGATAATCATACTCACTAATTCACCAGCACACTCATTAACCAGTTCTACAAAATACTATATTACCCTTGCCATGCACACCAGGTGTTATTTTCCATTAATGCCCTTAAAATGTAAATAAATCTCATGTGTATCATGTGTATATGTTGGGGGAGAAGGGAAGCTACTATTGACATTTGCAGGAGAGGGAATCAAGGCACAATGCTTAAATAACATGTTCAAAGTCACCCACCTAGTAATTTGACACAACTAAAATTCAGTCTAAGTACTAACACCTGAGTTTACAATGGTGCTGCTCCTTTTCTTACTACTTGGTAGAAAATAGTTCCATTACAGCTACCTAACGGTGCATGGAGTTCCAAGAAGAACTGATAATTTTTCGAGTCGATATTGATACATCCTGACCAAGAAGTCATATTCTTTATGACAAGTCTTTCATGGAAGACCATCTCTGCCTTGTGCAAGGGGGATCATGTGGACCCATGCTGGGGACATTTTCCTCAGATCAGGCCAGGGCAGAGAAGGAATGTAGCAGCAATATCTTTCTCATTCTTTCCTTTCTTCCTTCACAGCCAACAACAGCCTTCTGTACATGCTTTTGATTGAGAAATAGAAATTACCTTAATTCCTTCCCTCAGTTTTATTCTTTAAAAGCTCAGATCTTTACATTTCTTGAATTCCCTCCTTTAATCTTGCTTAAAATTGCTCTCCTCTTCATATGGTGGTAATAACCTGAATGTTATGATCTGAAAGTCCCTTAATTTTGTCTGTATCAGAATGTTCTTTTTAATATCAACATGATCCTTCATTCCATAAATAAAAATGATCTTAATCTTCATATTTTGGACTATGATTTTGACTCTGAGTTGATGCTAAGTTTCTGGGCCCTATTTCTATGTTCAGATCATCACTGGGCTTTTCCTGGTCCAGTCATGGTAAATCAAGCAAGCTCCCATGCCTGTGCCTCCTCAGTTGTGCTCCCTTTAGGATACCCTCACTTTTCTCCACTCTTCTATGTATAGTTTATTTGTGTGTGTCCTTCACTCTCCACTCAATGGGGTCTTTCTCACCTTCTGAAGCAGTGACTCCAAGCAGTCTTTTTTGTTGCTCACTTGTTTACTCTACTAGATCATAGGATATATATATATATATCCTCCAGGGCTATCACTGGGGCTCAGTGCCTGCACTACAAACCCACTGGTGGGCATTTTATTTATTTATTTATTTATTTATTTATTTATTTATTTATTTGATAGGATAGAGAGAAATTGAGAAGGAAGGGGAAGATAGAGAGGGAGAGAAACAGAGAGACACCTGCAGACCTATTTTGCCTCTTGTGAAGTGACACCCCCCCCCCTCTGTGCAGGTAGGGAGCTGGAGACTCAAACCAGGATTGTAGTGGGAGGGTCCTTGTGCTTTGTTACTATGTGCACTTAACCTGGTGTGCCACCACCCAGATCCTGACCATAGGACATTTGAAAGTCAGTGCATCTTTGACTCTGTCACATCCTCTTGCACATTTTGATTTATACAATAACATATAGAATTTAAAAAATTAAGCATGAATATGTGGGTTTGTGCACATTGGACTCCAGAGAAGCTCATCACAGCAAGGGAGGATAGGGAATGAGTTTCATGGGCCTACTGAAGCGTACTTGGGAGCTGACTCAGTGGAGAACCATTAGGGAACTGGGTGGTAGTGCACCTGGTTAAGTATATATAGTGCTAAGCATGAGGACCCATGCAAGAATCCAGGTTCGAACCCCCACTTCCCCACTTGCAGGGAGGATGCTTCGCAAGTGGCAAAACAGGTCTGTAGGTATCTATCTTTCTCTCCATCTCCTCTTCCTCTTTCAGTTTCTCTCTGTTCTATCCAATAAAATAGAAAAAAAAAATGGCCACCAGGAGCAGTGGATTTGTAGTGCAGGCATGGAACCCCAGCAATAACCGTGGAGGCAAAATAAATAAATACATAAATACATAAATAAATACATAAATAAATAATAGAACTGTTATAAACTATGTCTTCAAAAGAATAACATTATGAAATTTTATTTAAGGATATAATCTATGGTTTTAGGTTAAATAATCTATAATCTCAGGCACTGGGAAGCAACATGAGATCAAGTACTTATTGGTGTCCTCTGTCTTACCTCTGACACACACACACACACACACACACACACATATACACACTACACACACTACACACACACTCACCTTATAGCTTTGGTAGACATCTTCAACAAGAGCTGTAAGGTGCCCTTTGTGCTGTGGTGCCCATTCGCAGCGCCAGCAGATGAGTTGGCCATCGTCTTCACAGAATAGGTGGAGCTGCTCTCCATGATCCTTACACACATCATGATCCATCTCCTTAATAATTTCAATGAGATTTTCCAGCTGCTTGTTAGGCCGGAGACTTGTACTTTGAAATGGTGACCTACACAGGGGACAGTTCAACATCCCCTGAAACGTCAAAGAGTGTTGGTTTTTAGTGATGTCCACTAAGCACAAGCGACAGAAGCTGTGTCCACAGTCGATGTTCACTGGTTTTGTCATCAGCTGTAGACAGATGGAACAGGTAGCTTCCTCCCTCATTTTCTCAGATATTGAGAGGGCAGATGCCATGGTATTTACTGAAACGATTCAGAATTGAGTTTGAGGCCACCAGTTTTCCACAGTGATGGTACCGAACCTCACCTGAGCCTTTTATTTTATTTTATTTTATTTTATTGCTTCCACAGACCTTGAAGTCTTCTTTCCTGAGAGAAATGGACTAGAATTGAGAGACTGCATAATACATAGCTGCCATCTTTATAATTAGTGAACATTATCACCTGTGCCCATGTAAACCAAGATTAATAAATATTAAATGAAATTTAAGGGTCAGTATTTCAGTCCCACTAATTACATTTCAACTTCTTAATGTTTGCACATGATTTTGGCTGTTTGGTAGCCCTGTAAGAGAATATTGCACCATTGCAGAAATTCTCTTTGACTGAATAATAAAGAGAAAAGCCAAATAGGCTTCCTCACAAAAAAAAAAAAAAAAAAAAGTACATAGAGAGAGAAAGAATTCAGCAAAAGAAAGTGAAACTCTTTCATATTTTACCAAACACCAAGAATAATAAATAGTTGGTGTGTTACACCAAAGCAAAAGATTTTTGGGGTGGGGGTGGGAAGGCTCAGGTCCTGGAACATGATGGTGGAGGAGGGGGGACCCTCCCCTCCTCACAGGCCCCTTTTTTAGCCTTTTACTCACCTCAAATCCTGGATCTTCTAACATGTGACATAGAAGCTAATGAACAAAAAGTCAGACAGTAGGGAGAGTTATTACAGTTCTGATCATTTTGACCATTTTCAGATCAAACACTTAAGCAAAAACACACATTCTTAAAATACACATGCACTACCACTAGCACCAGCAGCAGCACCACCACCACCACCACCCACCACAGCCCTCCACCAAGCAAACCTTGTCTTGGACTTTTCCATGATTTGTTACAAAGCTGAGAGTCAAACTGCCATTTCCAGAGGCCTACAGGAGGAAGTTCACTGTACCGATTAACATCAGAAGTGAAACTACTGTGTGGGCGGGACTCTTTGATTTGGGGCGGGAACTGTAGAAATAACCAAATGTTTCCTATTCAGTTTGACCTCAAAGGAAGAGAAACAGCAGGAATAATATCCTACAAATAAACAAATAATTACTAAAAAGAGGAGGTAGAGAAGACCAGGAAACTGTTTTGCGTTCTAAGCACATAGTGTCTAAAATCAAGACACCAACAAAGATCATTTCATAGATTGTGACTTGAGACCTTGCTTCTTTTGCAGCCAGGCCCCTTAGGAATCCAGAAACTTTCCCAACCCACTTGTAAGTTTTTGCTGTTTTAGGTTCCTTATTGTTTTAAATTGTTTTAAAGGGTGTGATGGAAAAAAGTAGCGTGATAGTAATATATAGATATATGATATAAAAGGCATTTATGATAAATGTTAAATATACATGTACTTAAGTGTTAGTCTAGGGAACAGGCAGAAGACTGTAAACTTGGATTCTGACAGCTGCCTGAATGGACCCTGGGCCCAGTCTTCTAGGAGGTGTGAAACTGTGTCATACTATTTCTCTCTCTCTTACACACACACACACACACACACACACACACACACACACACACACACGGCTTATGTCCCTCCTAGCAGTGTAATTTTACTCTGTCATACTGACTTTTTCCTGTCAGGTAATCTACCTATAGACATTTGGTCCACCAAAAGAAGGCACTTTGCCTGAATCAATAATTTATTTATTTATTTGCCAGAATACTACTCAGCTTTGACTTATGGTGGTGCTGGGGCTTGAACCTGGGGTCTTTAGTGCATTAAGTATGTAAGACTTTTTGTATAAACATAATGTTATCTTCCCAGATCTTGATTTATATTTTTATTTATTTATCTTATTAGTTAATATTTTATTTCTTTCCTTATTCATTTATTTAAGACAGAGAGACATTTAGAGGGACGAGGAAGATAGAGAGGGGGAGAGAGAGACTGCTGCAGCACAGCTTCACTTCTTGCAAAGCTTCCCCCCATATATGGGGGCTGGGGGCTTGTAACAAGCATGTAACACTGTAACATGTGCAGTCAACCAGGTACACCACTGCCCACCCTCCACTTTCTCTTTTTAAAAAAATTGTAATTTTTCTTGGCTGCCAGGACTTCAACGGGGCTTTGTGCTAGCACTATATCACTGCTTCTGGCAGACTATATCATCTATCTCTATCTTTATAATCTCTATTTCTGTCTGTCTGTATATATATTCAGATCAGATAGACAATAAGAAGGAGAGAAAGAGACATAAGAGAAGGAGGAGAGGTACCACAGCACTGTTTGACCACTGGAGAAACTTCTCCATTGCATGGTGTTCCTATATGGTGGTCAGAGCTATACTGCATGAGCCATCTCTCCTTTTCTCCTGTTCATAAATACCTTCCACTTTACATAGTACTGGGAATCCTTTCTGTCTTTTAGGTGGAATGCTTCCTAATTCATGTACAGCCTAAAATATCCAGTTGGATCTGCAGTTATTCAGATGAGTTGTTTCCAACAGAATTTATAATGTTTGCATTTTTCCTGCTCCTCAACATGTGAGTGTTTTACTTATTTTCTTAATGGAATTACACTGATTCTTTACCAACATCTGACCATAAAAATATAACCAGAGGGGGGTTGGGCAGTAGCACAGTGGGTTAATTTCACATGGCATCAGATCTACAGGGATCCTAAGTTGAATATGGGCCTCAGATCACACCAAATCGATGGGGTTTACAGTCAACAATATTTATACACCTTTCCCATATTTTGGAGTTACTCTCTTCTCTTCTTCTTCTAGCGTTTGCCACTCTCTTCTCTGATCCAGCTTTCTGGTCCTTTTCCCAGGCATGACATCATCTCCCCCAGACAATAACTTGGATCCACCTGCATATCAGATGTCAGTCTCAAAAAAACAAAAACAAACAATCAAAAAAACTAGTATAGTCACGGGCTCTTTAGAATATAACTAAAATAGGCCTACTAACTACCTACAAAACAAAGACCCCCCCAACTCTTCATCTGTTCTATTCTAGCATTTAGGTTCATGATTAGTCAACAATTTGTTTGGCTTTATATATTAACTCTTTTTTTCAGCCACCAAGTTCCAGATGCTACCATGATGTCAACCAGACTTCCGTGGGCAGATGACCCCACCAAAGTGTCCTGGAGCCTCTCTACCCTAGATCCCTGCCCCACTAAGAAAAGAGAGAGACAGGCTGAGAGTATGGATCAACCTGCCAATGCCCATGTTCAGCGGGGAAGCAATTACAGAAGCCAGACCTTGCACCTTCTGCACCCCATAATGACCCTGGGTCCATACTCCCAGGGGGATAAAGAATAGGAAAGCTATCAGGAGAGGGGATGGGATACAGAGTTCTGGTGGTCGAAATTGTGTGGAGTTGTACCCCTCCAATCCTATGGTTTTTGTCAGTTTTTCCTTTTTATAAATAAATTTTTTTTTAAAAAGTTCACATGGTGCAAAGCGCAAGGACTGGATTATGGTTCTAGCCCCTGACTCCCCACCTGCAGGGAGGTCGCTTCACAAGCGGTGAAGCAGGTCTGCAGGTGTCTATCTTTCTCTTCCTCTCTCTGTCTCCCCTCCTCTCTCCATTTCTGTCTGTCCTATCCAACAACGACAGCAATAACAACAATGATAATAATCACAACAACGATAAAACAAAGGCAACAAAAGGGGGAAAAATAGCCTTCAGGGGAGTAGGGTGGTAGCACAGTGTGTTAAGTGCATGTGGCATGAAGCGCAAGGACCAGCATAAGGATCCTGGTTCCAGCCCCTGGCTTCCCACCTGCAGGGGAGTCGCTTCACGGCAGGTTTGCAGGTGTCTTTCTCTCACCCTCTCTGTCTTCCCCTCCTCGCACCATTTCTCTCTGTCCTAACAACAACATCAATAATAACAACAATAATAACTACAACAACAACAAAAAAAAAACCATGGACAACAAAAGGGAAAATAAATAAATAAATAAATATAAAAAATAGCCTTCAGGAGCAATGGACTCATGGTGCAGACATTGAGCCCCAGCAATAAGCCTAGAGGAGATATATATATATATATCCAGAGGAATAAAACAATCCATTTTTATCATTAATTTTCTCTAATTAAACCAATTTTAACTTTTCTCTTACATATTTATTGGTTGTTGCTATGGCACACAATTCAGTAGGTCTGTCATCACCAGAAATTAATATATTAATCAGCCTGCAGTTCCAAATATTGACATCTCAGTGTTTCTACTGGGGAGAAAGGAGAAAGGAAGGCTCTTAGAAATCAGAGAATGAACACAATGAAAGATAGAGGGAATAGTACATGATTATTGCTAGTGATATTATTGTGCTTGCTCCCCCCCCCCCCGACTCAGGCTGATTATTTGGATATTTTTAGATTCTTTATGTCCTTCAAATCAATAAAAAAATTATTAAGTATCTATTAAAAGTTTAACACAGTTCTAAGTATAGGAAAATAGCTCATTCTGTTATTCATCTCAGGGGGAGGCACAGAGCTATAGAACAATAATAAATCTGGATAAAGGGTCTGAGGATATCAGAGAAGCAGGCCTTGGGGAAGGTGAAGTCACTCATATGAGACTATCTCTTCTTAGAATGTCTTATGTGCAACTTTCTAGATCTCTTCAGATCAGTTGTATGGAAATTGAAGTTAGTCTCTCTCAACCTTGAAACCTGTCAGTTCTTAAGGTCCTTGCATCTGGCTCAGGCTATCTGTGTAGTTGCCTTAGCCAAGGACCACAACTAACCGGAGTTAACATGGTTATTATCCTCTCCAAAGCCCATGATCTTCCATATAGGACTTCTAGGAGTCATGCATGTGCTGTTGGAGCAGAGATGAACTCTTCCCATCTTATTCAATAGCTACAGTATTGAGGATTATAAAAGTAAAATAACATAGCTAATGTGATAGCTTATTATTGAAGTCCCAAAATTTTACACAGGACTCAGAACACATATAAGTCTCCTAAATTTTAAATGTATGCTCTTCCTGTTTCAGATAATGTACTTTAGGGATTTGTATAAGGCAACAGATACATGAACACCAATATACATGAAAACTGTTTTCCTAGAGCCAAGTAAGAAAAAAAAATGTGATAGAAATTGACCAGGAATGTAATTTTAATAATGAAAACAATTTTTTCATTATTGGGGGGTGATTAATGGGATATAGTCAACAGTAAAATATAGTATAGTTTGTACATGTGTAACACTTCTCAGTTTTCCAAATAACAATTTAACCCTCTCTAGGTCCTCCTTTGTTATCATGTTCCAAGACCTGACCCCTCTCCCCTCAGCTTTATGAGGGCTGTAGGTGTCTTTCTCTTTCCCTCTCTACCTCTCCCCTCCCCAATTTTTTTCTGTCCTCTCAAATAAATTGTATTTTCTTGTGTCTTAACTCTAACATTTTCAGAAACCATCTGATGCTTACCAGTATGTGGCCTTTTTGGCTTACTAGTTTAATCTAATCAAATATAATCATATGATAAGTTCTTTTTTAAAAAATACTGCTACATATACAGGCTTCCACTATATTTTCTCAACTGTACTTTTCCATCACAAGTCTTTTACAAGAAAATAACTGCAAAGAACAGTTACAAGACTAGGAGAGTTTGCACTGTGACTTGTCACTATTTTGGTTCTCTCATAAGGTTGACGTAACTGCAACTCTGACATCACCTGCTAGCAGATGGGACTCCAGTCAACATGCTTCCAACTCCCAGATTTCTAGATGAGATTATTCCTCATCAGTGGGTAAAACTGGTTCCAGCTGATTAAGACACTTGAAAAGGAACAAAAAATATCAGCTGAATCATCCCTGACTAAGAGAGATACCAGTTTTGGCTAAAGAGATGGCTCTGCAGTAGATCATCAAACTTGCATGCATGAGGCCTCAGGTTTGATCCCTGGTGCCACATCTACTGGAGTAGTGCTCTGACTTCTCTGATTTTCTGCCAATAAATAAAGCTTAAAATAAATAAACTAACTAACTTGCAGGATTTTAATAATAGTATTTCAACAACAATGTTCTGTAATTGGTTTACTGAGTAACAAAAATTGACACTCAGTTCACTCTCATTTCAGAAAAGTTCTTCCATCTAACTCCTAGTCCAGTTTCTAAAATATGAAATAAGTCCCGTCCCCTTCCCAGGTCTTGGAAGACAAAGAAAGTTATCTAAACAAAAGAAGGTAAGGAGGGGGGAGGGCAAGGAATGAGGACTAGGACCAAAAAAAAAAAAAAAAAAAGAAGTCCACATGCTGTTTTTGCCTCGTAGAGGGCAGAGTTAACATTTATTTATTGTCTGCCATTGCAGGTTGACTCCTGCCACACCTGAACAGCTCTTCTACCTTGGCAACCATTTTTTTTTCAATTTCTTTATTAGAGGATTAATGGTTTTCAGTCAACAGTAAAATACAATAGTTTGTACATGCATAACATTTCCCAGATTTCCACATAAAAATTCAACCCCCACTAGGTCCTCCTATGCCAACATGTTCCAGGACACGAGCCCTACTACCCATCCCAGAGTCCTTTACTTTGGCACAACACACCAAAGCCAGCCTAAGTTCTGCTTTGTGTTTTCCCTTCTGTTCTTGTTTTTCAATTTCTCTCTATAAGTGAGATCATCCCATATTCATCCTTCTCTTTCTAACTTATCTCGCTTATCATGATTCCTTCAAGCTCCATCCAAGATGTGGTGAAGAAGATGAATTCAGTATTTTAATAGCTGAGTAGTATTCCATTGTGTATATAGACCACAACTTTCTCAGACACTCAGCTGTTGTTGGACATCTGGGTTGCTTCATTTCACCAGTTCTATATGAGAGCACCCACAGTCACTCTCTCTTGTTTTCTTTTTATATGAATTTAAGGAATAGCTGTAAGCATCTGTTGATGAAATTAACTGATATTTACTGTGGAATGCTCTAAAATATAATAAATTATATTTCCAGGTCTATGGAACTCCTGAAGTGGTGGTAAATTATGTACCTCAGATCTTGTATTTTTTTCCTGAAGGTGAACTTATTATTAATATGTGATTTGTTTGATAAATAGTATAAGAAAGTAAACAGGGCAGCAAGACAGTTATCCTATGTAGATAATCTGCTTTGACCTATACTTAACAGAAGTTGAAGTTTGATTGTAGGCATTGCATGTGCCAATGTTATGCTCTGGTTCTCTCTCTCTCCCCTATCTGTCATATAAATAAATAATTTTTAAGAGTAAAAATATTGGGGGGGGAACAGGTGATATAGCAGCTGGTTGAGCACACATATTAGAGTGCATAGGAATGGGGTTAAAGCCCCTACTCCCCACCTGTAGGTGGAAAGCTTTGCGAGTGGTTCTTCTTCTAGCGTTTGCCCTTCTTCCGTAGCCAGTCAACAGCGTCAGGTTGAGCCTGATGTAAAGTTTCCAGACCTCCTTTGAATCTGGAGAGGTGGCAGTCGTTGAATATGTGGGTCATAGTCTGTCTGAAGCTGCAGGGGCAGTTCGGTCGTCTCTGGCTCCCCAGCGATGGAACATAGCGGCTCACCAGCTATGGCCTGTTCGATAGCGATTGAGGAGGGCCCAATCATAACGTGCTAGGTCAAAGCCGGGTTGACGCTTGCAGGGGTCTGTGATGAGGTGTTTGTTCTTTACCTCAGCTGACTGCCAACTCTGTTTCCAAGAGTCTGGAACAGAGAAGTTCAGTGTAGGCGTAGGAGACCAGATTGGGTGACGAGACGTCAAGCGTTGGACAAGGTGGGCAAAGATATCCGCGTATATTGGCAGGTCCGGTCGAGCATAGACGTGGGAAATGAACTTAGATGATGCCGCATCCCGACGAATATCTGGTGGGGCGACGTTGCTAAGAACTGGCAGCCATGGAACCGGGGTGGAACGGATGGCTCCAGAAATTTTCCTCATGGAGGAATATAATTTGGAATCGACCAAGTGGACATGGGGGCTACGGAACCATACTGGGGCACAGTATTCTGCAGTGGAATAGCATAATGCCAGAGATGATGATCGTAGTGTGGAAGCGCTCGCGCCCCATGAGGAGTGCAAGTGGTAAAGCAGGGCTATAGGTGTCTCTCTGTCTCTCCCCCTTTCTATCTACTCCCTTCTCTATTTCTGGCTGTTTCTATCCAATACATAAATAAAAAAGATAATTTTTAAAGTTGGGGGACCAAGAGGTGGCACACCTGGTTAAGTGCACACATTACAGTGCACAACACCTAGGTTCAAGCCCACAGCCTCCATCTGCAGAGGGAAGCTTCATGAGTGGTGAAGCACTGCTGCAGGTATCTCTCTGTCTCTCTCCCTTCTCTCTAAATTTTTCTGTCCTATCAAATAAAATAAATAAAGTTAAAAACTATTTTTAGAAAAGAGTAAAAAGTTGCCTCTGGGGCCAGGTGGTGGCACACCTGGCTGAGCGCACGTTACAATGCGCAAGGACCCAGGTTCGAGGGGAGGCCCTGGTCCCCACCTGCAGGGGGAAAGCTTTGCGAGTGGTAAAGCAGAGATGCAGGTGTCTCTCTTTCTCTTTCCTTCTCTATCTCCCCCTACCCTCTCAATTTCTGACTGTCTATCTAATAAAGAAAAAAAAATTTTAATTTTTTAAAAAGTTGCCTCTGGTGTGAAATCTCACATGCAGGAAAACCATGTAAGACTTTAGCATAATGGCTATGCAGAAGACTATCATATCTGAGTATCTGCGGTCTCAGGTTCAATCCCTGGCACCACCATAAGCAAGACCTGAGTAATTCTCTAGAAAAAAAAAAAATCAAAGATCCAAACCCACTGAAGAGGGATACAGAGGATAATAGAATAATATATTATTACTTATTTTTTATTTTTAATCTGTGATTAATAGTAAGTTAAAAGATTATTAAGATTACAGTGTACAGTTCCACACCAAACCTACCACCAAAGTTCTGTATCCCTTTTCAACCTTTCCAAAGATAACTACCATAGTTTTCTGAAGTTTTAAAAACAGTTCATTTGGGGCCAGGTGGTGGTGCACCTGGTTGAGTGCACATGTTACAATGCACAAGGACCCAGGTTCGATCCCCTGGTTCCCACCTGCAAAGGGAAAGCTTCAGAAGTGGTGAAAGAGGGCTGCAGGTGTCTCTCTGTCTCTCTCCCTCCCTATCACCTTCTTCCCTCTCGATTTCTACCTGTTTCTATCCAATAACTAAATAAAGATAATTTAAAAAGATAACTTTAATTTTAAAAAAGAAACAGCTTATTTGCTTTTTTCCCCCAAGTTCACGTGTATCTGATTTCTAGATTCCACATATAAGTGAAGCATCCAGTATTTATCTTTCTTCTTTTTATCAGTTTTGTTAAGCATAATCACCTCCATTTCCATCCATTTTTTCCCAAAGGACACAATATGGTCACTTTTATTATATTGCTTTTCCCCCAAACTCAAGATATGATATATATATATATATATATATATATATATATATATATATATTTCTCTCTCTATATATATATATATTTCTCCATATATATATATATATATATATATATATATATGGAGAAAAATCATCCCCATTTATTTTGTTTCATATACATCCATAGTTGAATTTTAATACAAAAAGAAAACAATTAGAATCTGACAAATGTTTACAAACAAGATACCTGCAAATAGATTTTACTCATTTTAGCCTGGTGCAGAGTAAATAACAAATTGTAGTATTATAGTCAAGGCAACAGAGTCTAGAGTCCAGGACCAATAAGCCCAACTTTTATGTAAGCTCAATTTTTATCTACCATGAACAATAAAATCATTGTTGGTTCCCAGTTGTGTGTGTACACATTTGTACATAGCAGCTCCTTTCATAGAAAGAAAAGACATCTAGAGGTTGTCTTGTACTTTTATCCACAGGAATCATGATAAGATACAGAATGGATTACATGTAACCAGGGCTGGAGTTTATAAGAAAAAATAATTAGCTTACAAATGAGGGCAGCAATAAAAAAGGGTCTTTTTTTCCCCCCCAACAATAAATAAATATAGTCAAAAGTTTTCTGTGAGACTCTAAACCAGCTTCTACACTGAAGATCAGATGTGGTATTTCCATGGAGTTAACACTTGTCAAGATCAAATGGTTTTACTGTTGTGGCAGAAGCAGGAAGACTTTGTTATTGAAAATAAAGAAGACAAGAAAGAAAGATAATATGGGTCGAGTGTAACTCCATCTATGGTATATTTAGAGTTTTTAAATCTATCGTTCATGCAGATCTATTAAATAAGCACTGAATGTTCAACATACAGAGAAATAGCAAAGAAAACAGATCAAATTTATGACTCTACCTGGATTTACATTATATTTTATTTTTCTTTCTTTTTCCTCTTCCTCCTTTTTTTTCCCCTCCAGTGTTATTGCTGGAGCTCCGTGCCTGCACTACAAATCTACTGCTCCTGGTAGTCATCTGTTTATTCTATTTTGTTGTCATTGGATAGGACAGAGAGAAAATGGAGGGGGCGGGGGAGATAGACAACCAATCAGCTTGTGCCGCACCTAGTTTGAAAAAGATAAAAAGCTGAGGGCTGGGAGCCAGGCTGTAGTGCAGAGGGTTAAGCACACGTGGCTTGGAAGCACCTGCAGGGGAGTCGCTTCACAGGCGGTAAAGCAGGTCTACATTATTTCTGTTTCTCTCCCCTTCTGTGGGTGCTGAGGCAGAACGTTGTTTAGGCTTGGTAGGAATCTACCTGAAACTACTGATAAGAAGTAAACTTAACTCCCTGCTTTCCACACAGCTTCAGCCCTGCAGCATGTGAGCTGTAACATGAACTTTCTTTCTTTCTTTCTTTCTTTCTTTCTTTCTTTCTTTCTTTCTTTCTTTCTTTCTTTCTTTCTTTCTTTCTTTCTTTCTTTCTTTCTTTCTTTCTGAGCTGTAACATGAACTTTCTTTCTTCCTTCCTTCCTTCCTTTCTTTCTTTTTCTTTCTTTCTTCCTTTCTTCCTCTTTCTTTCTTCCTTCCTTCCTTCCTTCCTTCCTTCTCTCTCTCTTTCTTTTCCTTTATTGGGGAATTTATGTTTTACAGTCATCATGTAACACAAATTTTCCTGTAATACACTGACCTTCTTTTTATTTATTTATTTTTTAAAGATGGGTCCATGTTAGAAATTGCTTATCACAAATGTTCTTAGTGATGAATGCAGACGCATGCAGAGCTTCTGCGCTACTAAAATAGTAGCAGCAGGTAATTTGTAGTGGTGGAACAGTTATGCTACGTTCTTAAACTTACAGTGCCACCTCTCGTTTAATTATAGGAATTAGAATCAACAGCCCCAGGCATTCACCTAAATGGATTAGACCCTTATGTAGCTGAAAAGAGGTACTGTAGAGATATTTGGAGCAAAAATTTTACAAAGAAACTAGAAAAAGATTATCAGTTATTTTAGTTACTTTAACTATCCTACTTTATTACCTACCAGCCATCTGGAGAAATTTTTGAAGAGACAATTTGGCAGTCATCTGGACGAAGACAAATAAATAGCAGTAAAATTATGTTTCCATTTGGCCAAATTATTCACTCATTTGTGTTATAAATTTCTGATCCACATAGATATTTTTAATATCTATGAATATCAATATCTAGGGGAGGCCACCCTTCATTTTTAATGCATATCAGAAAGAAGCATTACTTTAAATTCTCCACAATATAGTACATACTTTTGAATGAGGCAGTTGGGTCTCGCTATTTCTCATGCATCCTTACCATCTCCTTTCTTTCCTCCAAATGTACAGCCTCACCTATAGCAATTTCTAGATTGAAACCTGACGATTTTCTTCTAGTTCCAGAATGTGCTTCTTGACCTCATGGATCTGTTTTTCTTTCTTTTTTTTTTTTTTTACATTTTTATATTTATTCCCTTTTGTTGCCCTTATTTATGTTGTAGTTATTATTACTGTTGTTATTGATGTCATTGTTGTTGGATAGGACAGAGAAATGGAGAGAGGAGGGGAAGACAGAGGGGGAGAGAAAGACACCTGCAGACCTGCTTCACTGCTTGTGAAGTGAGTCCCCTGCAGGTGGGGAGCCAGGCTTGAAAGGGATCCTTACTCAGGTCCTTGTGCTTTGGCCACAAAGCACAAGTAGGGCGCTTAACCCTGCTGCCCTACTGCCCAACCCCTTCAAGTTTCCGTTAGTGAGCAAAAATCAAACCACCATCCACTGCAAGGAAGCAAAAGATGTTTATTCACGAATTCGAATCCGGCCGAGTGGTGACTGACAGCAGTCTACCAGTTCAACCCTGAACAAGGCTCAAACCACACAATTTATAGGAATTCAGACTACACTCAGCGAGGGGGAACACATCACCTTATCAACCTACATCCAATAACAGGCTATAGAGAACACAAAACCCAATCATTTCAAACTTAACAAAAGCATGATCCATTCAAAGCAAAGCGCGGGCTGGTTTCAAACATTTCAAAATCACACAACCAATAGAATCTAGCCAGGTAGGGTCACCACATCCCCTCCGCCATCAGCTGCCCCTTCCTAGAAAATCATTTCCTAGTGCAAAGGCCCTGATAAGCTCTGCCTGTTTACAGGGTCTTGGTAAACAGCCAGTGGTTTACTGATTCTTGGTAAACAACCGGTGGCTTACTGATTAGGTCCTGTTCTTCAAGGGGGAAAGGGCAAGGAATTTTCCATCTCACACTACAAGCAACTTATACTAAAAGGAACTTAAAAACTTCTATAAAAAGGGAACTTCAAGGCTACTGCCTTTTACAGTTTCGACACTGGATCTGTTTTTTCAATTTGACTTCATTGCTCTGCAGTTTTCTTAGTCTTACCTTTCTTTCTTTCTTTCTTTTTTTTTTTTTTAACTTTTATTTATAAAAAGGAAACACTGACAAAAACCATAGGATGAGAGGGGCACAACTCCACACAGTTTCCACCACCAGAACTCCGTATCCAATCCCATCTCCTGATAGCTTTCCTATTCTTTATCCCTCTGGGAATATGGACCCAGGGTCATTATGGGGTGCAGAAGGTACAAGGTCTGGCTTCTGTAATTGCTTCCCCACTGAACATGGGCGTTGGCAGGTTGATCCATACTCCCAGCCTCTCTCTCTCTCTTTCTAGTAGGGCAGGGCTCTGGGGAAGTGAGGCTCCAGGACACATTGGTGGGTTCATCTGCCTAAGGAAGTCCGGTTGGCATCATGGTAGCATCTGGAACCTGATGACTGAAAAAAAGAGTTAACATATAAAGCCAAACAAATTGTTTACTAATCATGAACCTAAAGGCTAGAATAGTGCAGATGAAGGTTTGGGGGGTCTCCATTTTGTAGGTAGTTAGTAGGCCTATTTTAGTTATATTCTAAAGGGCCCATGACTATACTAGTTTTTGTTTGTTTGTTTTTGTTTTTTGAGCCTTACATCTGATATACAGGTGGATCCAAGTTATTGTCTGAGAAGATGATGTCATGGCTGGGAAAAGGACCAGAAAGCTGGATCAGAGAAGAGAGTAACTCTAAAATATTGGGAAGGTATATAAATATTGTTGACTGTAAACCCCATCGATTTGATGTGATCTGGGGCCCATATTCAGCTTAGGAGCCTATGTGACCTCTGCATCCCTGTAGATCTGAGCTCAAATTCTGTGGTGATGAGTAGTAACGTTCCAAGCTATCCCAATTTCAGGCCCTATCTTCTTCAGGTGGAAGATAGAGTATGTTGTCCAGCCTCCCTTCAGAAGATTGTTGATCCACGTTTAAGGCAAGGTCCTATGGGGGCCCACGTTTAAGGCAAGGTCCTATGGGGGTCTAATATTTCTCCTCTGATTCTTGCATACTGGATTTTTTGTTTCTGAAGCTCTAGCTTCTCCTAAAAGCAAAAAAAAAAAAAAGTCCTTAAAAAGTAGAAACAAAAAAAAAAATGCTTGTGCTAAGGAGATAGCATAATGATTATGCAAAAAGAGCTTCATGCCTGAAGCACCAGTGACTCCAGGTTCAATCCATATGCCAGAGCTGGTAAAAAAAAAAAACTAAAAAACCAAACAATCCTCATCCATAGATAAGTCAATAAATAAAATAGCATATGGAGATGCAGCAGAACACTTAATTTTAAAAGGAAGATCTGATACCAGCTACAACAGTAATAACCTTTTGTGACATTATACTAGATGAAGTAAGCTAAACACAAAAGAACTCATATTAATCATCCTATTTATCATTGTATACACTCAAATCCATAGAGATAAGAAAAATAATAAAATAAAATAATAAAATAAAAACTAAGAATTGGAGGAAAAATCAATGAAGTGTTACTGAGTGATGATGAGTGCAGAGATTTCATTTGGACTGATGACAAAGTTTAACATCTGCTCACAAAGGATGAGGGCAAAGGGCGGAAGTAAACCTTGATAGGATGAAATGATTCCAATTGCGAGATATGACTACAAACTGATGTATTTACATCAACACCTGTAAAGGAACAAGTCTCTGAGGCCAGGTGGTTGTGCACTTGGAGATCTCACATGTTACCATACACTACAATCCCAGTTTAAGCCCCCAGCAAGGATGGGAGCTTCACCAACAATGAAGCAGTGCTACAGGTGTTTTTCTTTTTCCCTGTCCTTCTACCCTTTCCCTCTCAACTTCCCAAGAAAGGAAGGGGGTCGGGGGAGAAGGAGAGATATATGGAGAGAAAGAGAACAGAAAAAGGAAAAAAATAAATAAAAGGCCATCAGAAGTGGTGGATTCATCTATCCATCTATCCATTAACTATGCATCATTTCATGAGGATGAGGCCAGCAGATGCTGTTCTCTGATGCTGTTCTTTGGTTTCCAAATTCAGTTTCAGTATATTATTTCCTCCTTTGCAAGAAAGTTCATGTAAGCAGAGGGCTCAGAGTTATCATCAACCTTAGATCATGCACTTTACTCACCCTAGGGTCATATCAAGAAGCTCAGTCCTTTGGGAGCATAAATTCAAAAAAGGACATTTTTTTTAAAAGGAAACATTGACAAAACCATAGGATGAGGGGTATAACTCCACACAATTCCCACCACCAGAACTCCATATCCCATCCCCTCCCTTGATTGCTTTCCTATTCTTTAACCCTCTGGGAGTGTGGGATGCAGAAGGTGGAAGGTCTGGCTTCTGTAATTGCTTCCCCACTGAACATGTGTGTTGAAACAACTCCCAGCCTGTTTCTCTCTTTCCCCAGTGGGGTAGGGGTCTGGGGTCATCTGTCCAGGAAAGTCTGTTTGGCATCATACTAACATCTGAAACCTGGTGGCTGAAAAGAGAGTTAACATAAAGCCAAACAAGTTGTTGACTAATCATGGATCTAAAGGCTGGAGTAGTGCAGATGAAGAGTTGGGGGGGGGGTTCCTCCATTTTATAGATAGGTAGTAGGCATATTTTAGTTATATTCCAAAGGGCCTGTGGCTATACTAGTTTTTTTTTTTTTTTCCCAGCCTGAAATCTGATATGCAGGTGGATCAAAGTTATTGATGTCATGGCTGGGAAAAGGACCAGAAAGCTGGGTCAGGAAGAGAGTAGCTCCCAAACATGGAAAAGATGTATAAATACTGTTGACTGTAAAGACAACATCTTTATAAGAAATAAACTCATAATCACATTCTTTCATGAGTACTTTAATCTGTTTCTGGCTTGATTTCATTCACAATAACAGGGGAAAAAAATAACATAAAATTTCTTAACAAACCTTCAATTCACTGATTCCAAGGAGATGGAACTTCATTCTAGGGTTAGAGTTCCCCTGATATTGAGATGAGACCTCAGTTAAGGGCAGTCCCATGTGTCTTACCATTTACCCCCCTTTAGCAGTAGTTCACAAGTGGTACAAGTGCCACCCCACTGCAGGGACTTCAAGAAGAGAGATCCAAGTGGAATGGGACTGGACAGATCTGGAAACCTCATCTAGAGGGGAGATGCTTTTTGTGGAGTATGTGTGAAGTCTGCCTTGTGACAAATTTGGCATATCTTGTTTGCTTTTTAGTTGACACAGATTAATGATCTAGAAACCTTATCATTTAAAATATGCATAGTTAATATGATCATTCTTAATGAGGTTATGGTATTATATGCATGTTTACACAATTATATAAATATGTAAAGTCAAACTATGAATAAGAATGTAAAGCATCAATTTGTAAAGAAAAATACACAATTTACTATAAATATATCATTATTTCATATATATATATGCATAAATAGTGAAGTCTCCAGTAATACAATACAAAAACTACAGAATTACAATGCAAAGTTGTGACCACAATCACTACAAAACATTTTAAAGTTCTTCTTTATATAAGTCATAAGTAGCTCTGGTGGACAAATTGAAGATATTAAATATCTGAGTAGCCCAGCAAGACTAGTACAGTAGACATTACAAGCCTAGCAGTATCTAAGGTATAGATGGAATGTGTACTGAATAAGGCGAAATCAGAAAGCAAGTCTATATACATTTTAATATCTAGCTAAAAGATTATCCTCTGAGGTAACACAATTGAGTTAATGAACATACAAAATTTCAACCTCACTAGCAAAGTTGGAGAGACACAAATTTAACTCCCAACTAGGTACACTGTCAAATCTACCATTCTGCCAAAATGTTAGGTAAAGAAACAGATATGTGGAACAGTGGAATCTCTACTATGGTTGATTGGGTGTAAATCAGTACAATTTCAAGATTTACTGAATATGTAGCAAAACTAAAATCTATTTTTCTAAATGGCAGCATTTTTAGTTTAAGGTATATCTCTTCAGGAATCCAATTACAGGACATAAGAAAGCATGTGGACATTTATACAAATATTTTGTGTATTAACAACAAATAAAAACCCACTACACATTTCCTCAGTGCTTGAATCAAAAACATATTATTATTATTATTATTATTTTGCCACATTGCAGAGTCATTTAAGAGAGTGAATCTAGAGAGAGATTGGCTGAGTTATCACTCCTTGATTTGTGCAATTGTTAACAACATTCACTTCACCTCTCTGTGTCACAGTTTCCTCACTTGTAAGATGTTAATATTTCCTTTAGAGATAACTGATATAAAACAGGATAATTCACGTGAAGCTCTTCTAATCTGTCATGAAGTGTTTGAACTATGTGAATTATTTTTCACATCAAAGTAAAGTTCAGAAACATTGCACATAGTATGGACCTCCAAAGAGACAATCTCTGGTGCTTTCAGCTGCACAGTCAAACTCCTAGAATAAGCAAAAGTCAGAGATGCTTTAATGAAACATTCCATTCACGTTCTATATACCTACAGCCTTCCCTCTTGCATTCATATAACACTTACCTTTTCAAAGTATCATTCATATCCTGCAGAAAAATACAGACAAAATGGTGATACAGGAACAATATATTTCATGAGGCATGACACATGAGACATAGAACTATTTCATATATAGATTAGTTTTTCCTGACATATAGATTCGGGGAGCCTGGCAGGGGTACACCTGGCTACACACTACATTGCAAAGACCTGGGTTCAAGCTCCTGGCCCCCACCTGCAGGGGCAAAGCTTCACAAATGATGAAACAGGGCTGCAAGTGTCTGTCTCCTTCCTCTCTATCTCCCACTCCCCTCTCAATTTCTCTCTGTTTCTATCCAGTAAATAAAGATAATTTAAAAAAAATTAAAAGAGAGAGAGATCCTGGAGACTCAGGCAAGTAAGACTTTTGCATAACCCATGTACTAGCTCCCTCTCCCCAAGAACTATCCTCTAGTACTCTATATAGAGAGAACTATATAGAGGTTCCGTTCAAAGAAGTAGCCTTAGATATTGATGGAAGCTCAGGTAGAATTAGTGCCATCCCATTCACCATGGCTGCATTCTTACAAACTTCTGAGCCTGTTATATTTCTTGTTGAGACTTGTGGGGAGCTGTGGAGTCTACAATCACACCAGCGTGCAATCTGCATGCGGGTGGGGGGTGGCGAAGAGCCAGGAGTGTGCTCATGCTCTCTCCTGCAAGACTTTCTTTCAGTTACCTAATTTCCATCAGAGTGACCTGATAGATCACTTATCATTGAGGTCCTCAGTGATGAATACAGACTGGTGCAGAGCCCCTGAGGATATGCCACTAAGGTCGTGGCCACAGGTAACATAGCAATAGAACAGTCTTGCCAACTTCTCAACCTTCTAAAGTAAAGTTTGGTTCCAATGCATGAAGTAGAAAAAATGACTTCAGGAATGAAGCCTTAGTTAAGCTGAAAGTAGGTCTCATAAGTTATTGGAATGAGAACTCTGAAATCAAAGCCAAGAAAATACTATCATTCATTTTGGCTACCCTGCTTCATCACCCACCAGTCATCTGGAGGAGTCTTTCAAGAGATAGTTTGGCAGTTAGAATTTTTGTTCTTGTGGGACAGTACAAACAAATGATACCAAAAGTTATCCCCTAGTTCAATTTGGGTAATAAATCTACTATGCCCACTCAGAAAAATTATATGGTTCGTATTTATGTAAATACATCCTCTATGCTAATGGAAACCACCCTATAGAAGTAGACACTTATATACATTTGAATGAGGCGGGCAGATCCTACCAATTTCCTCCTCCTCCTTTTGTTTTTATTTTATTTTATAATAATAATAGTTATTATTATTTTTTGCCACCAGAGTTAGTACTGGGGCTTGGTGCCAACACTACAATCCTCTACTCCCGGTAGCCATTTACCCTCCCCCCTTTTTTTCTCCTTTCTATTTTGGTTTGATAGGACAGAAAGAAATTGAAAGTGGAGGGAAAGCTAGAGAGGGAGACAAATAAAGAGAGAGAGACCTGCTTGTGAAACATCTCCCTGCAAGTGGGGAGCAGGGGGCTTGAACCCAGGTCCTTGCATATGGTAATGTGTGTGCCTAATCAGGTGTACCACAGTCTAGCCCCCATCCCTTCCCCATTCTTCACAATTCTTTTACTAGCTCAGGAGGAGACAGCGCCTTTCTTTCTTCCTTGTACAAAGCCTCACCTGAAGCAATTTCTGAGCTGAACCCTCACACTTCTTCTCTAGTTCCAGGATGTGGTTCCGGAGTTCACAGCTTTGTTTTTCTAGATTGGCTTCACCCTCCTGTAGTTTCCTCAGAATCTCCTCTTTCTCTTCCTGAAGTTTGCATAGATAATATGTCTCCTCCTTATGCAGGAAGTTATGGAGATTCTCAAAGTCAGAATGAATTTTTCGTCTCTGAAGCTCTATGTTCTCCTAAAAGCAAGAAAGCATGCTCAAAGAGTAGAAGCAAGGTAAATGTTCATCCATGGTTGAACCAGTAAACAAAATTTGGCATATAGACACAAATACTTTTTAGTCTTAAAAAGAAGAGAGGCAAGGAAAAAGCACCCATTCAAAGATATCTATGTACACCTATATTCATAGCTGCACAAATTTTAATAGCTAAAACTCTGAAACAATTCAGATACCCAACAACAGATGAGTGGCTAAGAAAGTTGTGGTATGCACACACAGTAGAATACTACTCATCTGCTAAAAATGATCAAGTCATATCATTTGTCTTATCTTGAATGGAGCTGGAAGGCATTATGTTAAATGAGATCCGGCAGGAAACATATGCACAGGAGATGGTCTCATTTATAGGTAGAACTTAGAGACTGGGACAGAAAGAGAAAACACAAAGAGAAACGGACTGAGTGGGATGTACTGCACCAAAGATAAAAGACTCCGGAGAAGGAAGAGTTGGGAGGGCCTTGGCATCTTGATATAGGATGGTGGAAAATATCCTAAGTTGGAGGTGAGAATATTCTCAAACTACCACAGGGAGATGAGAAGCTGCACCCATGTGTCAAAAACTGTACTGTAAACCATTTACCCCCCCCCCCCAATAAATAAAATGAGAGAGAGAGAGAGAGAGAGAAACTCTGTCTGGCAAAGTAACTCTTGAGGAGCATGCTGCCTCACTATGTGTGAAATCCAGGATCAAGTCCAGTCTCCAGCGCACTGAAGGATGTTGCAGTCTTTTACACTCATTCTATCTGTATCCTCTGTCACTATCTAAGAAAGAGATAGAGAGAGAGAGAGAGAGAAAATTAAAACTATAAAAAAGAAAAGGAAGAAGCTCTTAGTTCTTATATATGCTATATTAGAGAATTTTGTTGACATTGTGCTAAATAAAGCTAGGTACAAAAAGATAAATACTGCTTTATTTAACTTATATTCTGTATGCACTTGAATTCAGTAATAAAGTACAATAATATGAATTCCAGATATTGGAGGGAGGAATCAATGAGGAATTATTTTACAGACATAAAATTTCAGGAGTGATTACAGTACTGCAGGTGGAGTGGCTGTATAATAGTGTGAAAGTATTTAATGCCATTTGAAGAAGGACTGCAGTATCCATAAATACTCATTAATTCAGTGTTTCAATGACTGTGATGTGGAAGATTGCCCTTTTTTTAACAGGACAGAGAGAAATTGAGAGGAAAGGGGAAGACAGAGAGGGAGAGAGGTAGACACCTACAGACCTGCTTTTCCTTTCATGAAGCATACTCCACCCCCTGCAGGCAGGGAGTGGGGGCTCAAACCTGGGTCCTTGTGCACAGTAATATGTGTGTTGAACCAAGTGCACTGCCACCTGGCCCTCAAAGATTGTCCTTTATTTTGAGAGGAAGTAGAACTTTTATGAGAAAAGGGCTGTTTTAACTCTTACACTGACAGTGTCCCTATATGTTAGTTAGCATCAAAGTCCTCCCCACTTTTAAAGTGCCCAAAAATGACAGGAGTATCTTTGAGAGTTCAAGGAAGAATTTGGAAGAGAAAGCTGAAAGACACATTATGACTGACTGGTCTGTGGGATTTGACTTCATACTGGTGTATTATATCAATATTTTCATGAAGAAATGTATGTCCCATTGTCAGAAGATTTGTCAGTCATAGAAAATAATTTTAGAGGGAGTCGGGCGGTGGCACAGTGGGTTAAGCGCACATGGCGCAAAGCGCAGGGACCGGCGAAGGATCCCGGTTCGAGCCCCCGGCTCCCCACCTGCAGGGGAGTCACTTCACAGGCGGTGAAGCAGGTCTGCAGGTGTCTATCTTTCTCTCCCCTCTCTCTGTGTCTTCCCCTCCTCTCTCCATTTCTCTCTGTCCTATCCAACAACAAAAGCAACGTCAACAATGGCAATAATAACCGCAACGAGGCTGCAACAACTAGGGCAAAAAAAAAAAAAAAATTTAGAGACCTATAGAGTGAAGCTGCAAATGTGTATATGTTCATGTAGCACTTCTGATTCTCCTTATCAGTCTTATTGGTTGGAGTAATATGAATATTACTGGAAATGATCCTATTTCCTTCAGCTTTACAATAGTCTCATGAACCTGGAAGTTTGAGTGTTGGGCTCTGTATTATGGTTAACATACCTGAACATACCAGAATGACTGGTTGAGACTTAAAGCTAAAGGTATTTAAAATTTGAATATTGGTCAAAGATAATTTTTGGCAAAGAGGTTCATCAGTTCTACTTCTCCTAACTGAGATATTGAAGATCCTAATCAAATACTATTAAAACAGTAGTCATTTCTGTTTGGCTTCAGAAATGATTGTTTCTGAAGATGGAGACAACTAGTGCCATAAACACAATCTATTTTGTGTGGCTAAGTGATAATATACCATCATTGTGCTTTTACTAATCATCACCTAGGTCTAAGCTCTGAAATGAAAAACAGTTTCAGTTGAAGTAACTCAAATATTTACCTTCCATTCAATTATTTGCTCTCTTGTGAACAATTTCAGACTATCACATAGGGCTTCACGGTCCTTCAGGTACACCAGAGCTTTTTGGAGCTTTTCCTGTAGGAAAACTTGTTTTAATGAAATCTATTGTACTTGGCTTAACAATAGGCACTAAAGAGGAAACTCAGCCCCCTAAGGCAATTAGAACAATATTAAATTCTGTTGACTCCTTACAAATGGCAAACAGCATGCTGAGGGATATATATGTGGTACCATATTTTAACCTAAGATGTCTTACTCCTAAGATTACAACCAACAATTTAAATTACTCTCCTTTTTGCTTTTATTGTTGCTGTTGTTATTGATGTCGTCATTGTTGGATAGGACAGAGAGAAATGGAGAGAGGAGGGGAAGACAGAGAGAGGGGAGAGAAAGACACCTGGAGACCTGCTTCAACACCTGTGAAGCGATTCCCCTGCAGGTGGGGAACCGGGGGCTCGAACAGGGATCCTTAGCCTGTCCTTGCGCTTCGTGCCACCTGCGCTTAACCCGCTGCGCCACCGCCCGACTCCCTAAATTACTCTCCTTATTGATCAGTAGGAAAATAATTTCAATGAGACCATCCCCATTACAGTTGTTATACAATAACATTTCAGGAAAAGCTGCCATGTTCTTCTAAAATTTTTTTTTCTTTTATTATCTTTATTTCTTTATTGGGTAGAGACAGTCAGAAATCAAGAGAGGAGGGAGGGATACAGTGGGTGAAAGATGGAGAGACACCTGCAGCACTACTTCACCACTTGTGAAGCTTTCCCCCTGCAGGTAGGCACTGGGGACTTGAACCCGGGTCCTTGCGCATTGTAACATGTATGCTCAACCAGATGCGCCACCATCCTGTGGCCCCTAGTGATGATCAATAATGATGCCTACCCACCTCCAACCAAGGAACTCCTGAAGTCTTTTTTTATTCATTTGCTTGCCCTACTAGACTTAAGGTGATGGCGTGTTTTTCAAATACAGGAATTTAATGCTACCACAATATCTTCCACATTATTGTTTGCCAAACTCTAATATATATGCCACATGAAGCAATGGGATAGGTATATTTGGCACAATGCTTTCTAGAAAAGAAGAAATTCATCCTAACAAGGGTAGACAGAGGTAAGAGTCCAACAATCCCATTGAAGTTCAGGATGCACTGACATGACTAGATTCCGCGTAGAAACACCAGAATTTAAGACTCCACTGAAGAAAGATACATTAAGGATGATAGTTTCAGTAAGAAATGTGAGAGAGAAGTTATTATTCCTAAGGAACTCTGACCTACACACTCACCTTGTAGCCTTCACGTACATCTTCAACTAGAGTTATGACATGTCCCTTGTGCTGTGTTGCCCTTTCACAGCGCCAGCAGATGAACTGGTGATCATCTTCACAGAACAGCTGGAGCTGCTCTCCATGTTCTTCACACAACTTCTCATGGTCCATCTCCTTGATGGCTTCAATGAGATTTTCCAGTTGTTTATTTGGACGGAGACTCTCACGTCTAAAAATAACCTTACACAAAGGACAGTGGCTTCCCCCTCCAAACATAACAGGGATTTTGTTCTCAAGGATTTTCATTAAACACAAGCGACAAAAACTGTGTCCACAGTCAATGTTCATTGGTTCAGTCATCAGCTGTAGGCAGATAGAGCAGGTGGCTTCTTCCCTCATCTTCTTAGAAGCTGTGGCTGAGGCCATGATTTTTTTTTTTCCTGCAAAGTTCCAATGTCAGATATTGAGGCAGAGATATATCTAACAGAATTTTCTACATTGATGATAATACACTTCACATGAACTTAGGTGCTACCACACATCTTGAAGTCCTTTCTCTGTAGAAAATATATGAATTAGAAATGAGAAGACTCATGCCTGAGGCTCCAAAGTCCCAGGTTCAATCCCCCACACCACCATAAGCCAGAGCTGAACAGTACTTTGGTAAAAAAAAAAAAAAAAAAAAAATTGAAGACATAACGTGCATATGTGCTGTGAAAAGTGCAGGTTGTTGTAACTCTGATGAACAAATCAAAGTTCAAAATTCAGTGTCTTAATTTCACCAACCACATTTCAATTACGTAGTACTAGCATGTGACTTGATAGTTAAATGATATCTCAGATACTGAAATTCTGTCATAGTAGTAGTTTTCTTGGGCCAAGTGCCAGGAGAAAAGGGCAGGGGTAGGGGGGCAGGGGGAGAGTTGAAAGGAGATAGAGTTGGATAACACAAGATTCCTTTAAAAATATGTGAGAGGACGGGGGAGATAACAAAATGTTTATGCATAGAGACTCTTAAGCCTGACCCTTCGAAGTCTCAGGTTCAATCCCCTGCACCACCATAAGCCAGAGCTGAGTAGTGCTTTGGTAAAAATAAAGAAAACCAAGTGAAAGATAATTAAACTTTTTCCATTTCACTGTACAGAAAGCATAATTAGTACCTGAATTGTTTCTTTGTAACTATGGTGCTATTTATGCCACTATTATGTCTATAGAGTATTCTCTTGAGAAAACCACATTTGACCCTATTCAAATACCTGCTCTCAGTTCTCTAGCCACAGCCCTATCCATAAGAAATAATAATAATAATAATAATGATAATAATAATAATAACCCTGATCCAACTTTCTAGTCCTATTCTCAACTCTAACACTATCTCCCCATCTGCTTGTTAGCTGTTGGGCTTAGGCAAAACTAGTAAAATCATGGGCCCTCTTGAAATATAACTCAGATAGACTTCCTAGCTTTTTCCAAAAGGGAGATCCCGAATTTCATCTGCTATAGTCTTACCTTTAGGCTTCTAATTATTAAATAATTTGTTCTGCTTTATATCTTAAAGCTTTTTCAGCCACCAAGTTGCAGATGTTACCATGATGCCAACCTGACTTCCCTGGGCAGATGACCTCACCAATGTGCCCTGGAAACCCATCTCTCCAGAGCCCTCCCCCACCAGGGAAACATAGAAAGAGGTTGGGGGCATGGATGGACCTGTCAATGCCCATGTCCTGTGGAGAAGCAATTACAGAAGCCAGCCCTTCCACTTTCTGTACTCCATAATGATCTTTGACCCATACTCCCAGAGGGATAAAGAATAGGAAAGCTTCCAATGGAAAGAATGAGATATGGAAGTCTGGTGGTGGGAATTGTGGGGAATTGTAACCCCTCTTATCCTATGGTCTTGTTGATCATTATTAAATCAAAAAATATTTGTAAATAAAATCTCAGTGGTGATATTATTAACACAACAAACAAAAGAAACAGTTTTTCTTTTCTGTCACTTCCCTGACCCAAGGGAAAGAAATTTAGAAAGAATTGGAACAGAAAAAGTTGGTGTTGGGGTGGGAGTTACTGGAGATTGAGGGAGATGACCCCTTTTCCTCCTGATCATGGTTGGTTTTCTTGAATTTCAAGGTGACTAGAACCAAGGGAATGTGCAGAACCCAGAAGGTGAGGGAGTCTGGAGGCAGATGGAGGAAGGTCCCATCCTTTGTGGGATCCTGCTTTCTACTGAATCCCTAGTGTTCACCATTGAGGACCTGACAATCAGAGGCAGAGAAAAGGAAGAGTCTTCTCTTAACCACTGCTACAGTTGTTTCAAGAAGCAGGTCCTGTCTCCCATTTCCCACTGTGGAAATTTTTAAGAAGGGGGAGGAGGTCAGGGAAATTTAAGGAGTGACTTCCTTTGAACTCACATTGCCTGGAAATAACAATAGGAATTCATTTAAGATTTCTGTAAAGGACAGTCATCTGTTAAGTATCTGAAAAAGTCTCTTGGATTCATAAAGAATTTATTTTGGGGACTTCTATAGTTAGTTCAAGAGTCTTGCAAGGCTCATCTATGCTGTGCTTCTCCCCCTTCCTTCCGGAGGAGTCTGTATAGGGCCTTTACTCGCCTCACATCCCGTGCTGTGACTTGGAATCTGATGAAAAAGAAAGTAGTCAGGATGAAAACCAGGGAGCACTGACCTGACCAATTTCAGAATTTGCGAGGCTCCCCTCACTGCTGCCCACAATCATTACACACGTATAAACAAGCACAGAAACACGCAGGAGCTCACACATTTTCCCAAATACGACCCCCGCCCCCCAACAAACTCACACACTCACCCGTCTTCACTTCCCATGCAACAGTAGTTTTCCACCGAGGAAATCTTCACCTGGACTTTCCCACTACTCACTACATAGCTGCCTCTTCCTCGGCCTGCACAAAAACGACGTACACTCTGCAGGAGTTAAGGTGGAAAGTGAAACTACTGTTAGGGCGGGACTGCATGATTTGGGGAGTGAACTTAAGAAGTGGCTTATTGGTTGTTACTCAGCTTGTCCTGAAAGGAAGGAAATGTAACTGGAATAATACCGTTCTTTTACAAAATGAAAGAGGGATAAGTGAATTCTAATGTTAGAAATCATTCCTCAGAAACTAACTTGTGATCTTTCTACTTTTGTAATTAAATCCCTTGGGAAATCGGTGATTTTTTTTTTTTTCTGGTCCATATTTCTTTTGTTCTTCTAGATCCTTGTAGCGTGCAAAGATTCTAGAAAGCCAAAGGGTAATACAGACACACTTGTTAAAGGTAGGAAGCTATGGCACAGACCAGTAGGTTAAAAAGTAAACGCGGTGGGGGGGGGGGTGTGAGGGTAGGGGGCGCTGGCATGGTACGCATTTATGCAAAGGCCAAGGCTCCAAGCTCCCCACCTGCCTGAAGGAGGGAAGCAGGTTTGTAAGTGTCTCTCTTTCTTCCTATCTCTCCATTCTCCTCTCAATTCTCTCTGTCCTATCCAATAAAATTGAAAAAGAGAAAGAAAGAATGAATGAAAGAAAGAAAAAGAAAGGAAGAAAAAAAGAGAGTGAGAGAGAGAGAGAGAGAGGGAAAGAGAGAGAAAGAAAGAAAAAGAGAGAGAAAGGCCAGCGGGAGCAGTGGCCCTGATGACAAAAAAAAAAAAAAAAAGCTGGGGGAACACTGATCCACTATTGTAGTGATGAGCATGACAAAGGAAATTTAGAAAAAAAATTCTTAGAATCTATTGCAGACAGTTGTTAACTAATCTCTTTTGACAAGACTATCTCATTAAAGTCTTCTCTGATATGAGCTGAGACTGAAAGGACAACTTTCCTTGACTGGCTTTAATAACAATTGGTAATACATATACAAACAGTAATCAAATAACTGCTGTACGATAGGTCCTACAATACTGATATCATCCTCCCAATTAAATAAAAATATTTATTTTAAATTTCAGTAAATTGAATAAAAATTACTAGAAGGATTCAAAAACAAATGTGGTCAGACTGAAAAGAAAAGATAAATGAATTCAAAGATAGGTTAGTTGAGATTATCAGTCTGAGGAATAGAATAAAGAGAAATAAAGTGTTTCAGAGTCATGTGGCACACTATTAAATCTACTACTATATGAATAATGAGAGGAGAAAAGTGAGAACATTATGTAATATACTCCTAAGTAACCAATGGGTTATAGGAGCAATCAGAAAGGAAATTAGAGACCAGAGGAGACAGCATAAGATTATGCAAAATATTTTCATGCCTGAGGCTCCAAGGCCTTGGGTTCAATCCCCAGCACCAGTAGAAGTGAGAGGTGAGTAGTGTTCTGGTCTGTCAGTATCTTAGTCTATGTATCTCTCATTCAATAAAATAAAGTAAATAAGATATTGAAAATAAGCACAGGTAATTAGAAAACACTTTTGAAGTGTGTGACAGTTAAAATATAATATATAACAACTTGTGAGAACAAGCTAAAACAGTGCTTAGAAGGAATTCATAAATGTAAATGCTTACATTAATACAAATTGAAAGAATTCAAGTTAACTTCAGCCTTAAGAAATTATGGGGTGAAAAAAACCACACTAAAACTACAGAAGACGACAATGAGTAATTTTTTTTTTTTTGATTGATTTAGATAGAGACAGAGAGGCAGCAAGGCAGAGAGGTGGTAAAAGAGACCACAGCACCAAATCATCATTCATTGCGGTGGATGTTGGACTCAAACCAGCACATGCACATGACAAATTTAGGAGCATATTATTTTTAGTCAATAATAATAATAGTAATTATTATTAATAATATTATAATTAGTAATAGTTATTATTATTATTATCATTATTATTATTATTTTACCAGAGCACTGAAGAGATCCAGTTTCTGGTCGTGCTGAGATTTGAGCCTGGGACCTTTGGTACCTTAAGTATGAAAATCTTTTTTTTTTTATTTCTTTATTGGGGGATTAATGGCTTACAATCAACAGTAATATACAGTAGTTTGTACATGTGTAACATTTCTCAGTTTTCCACATTTCCATTCAACCGCCACTAGGTCCTCTTCTGCCATCATGTTCCAGGATCTGAACCCTCCCCTCTACCCTAGAGTCTTTTACTTTAGTGCAACAAACCAACTCTAGTCCAAGTTCTGCTCTGTATTTTCCTTTCTGTTCATATTCTTCCAAATGTCTAGGGAAGAATTAATAATAATCTTTCACAAATACTTTAAAGATAGAGAAATCTTTCTGACTTCTTCAAAACCAATATAGGTCTGACATAAAAACCACACAAAGAAATCATAAGAAAAGAACACTAAAGGGCAATATCGTTTTTTTTTAATTATAGGCACTGAATTTCTAAATAAAATGTTACAAAATGCAATCCACAGATACAGAAAAAGGCTTATTTATCATGACCATTTGTCTCAGGAATGCCAAACAGGCTCAGCATCTACATGGGTGGATTTTATAGTACATGGAACATATCTTGTTATAAAATGTAATAGGAAAATATCCACTATGAAAATAAACTGGAAAATATGACCATAATGAAGAAACATAAATGTTTGAAGGAAAGGGTACTTAGATAATTATTCTCCCTTATTAAACATTTATTTATTTATTTATTTACTTTTTTGAGGAAACATTTATTGCAGTATCATTGTCACAGAGGAAGGCATTTAGGCAGTTATTATGACAAAATTCCATATATTCAAAATTTAGTTCTAAAAGTTTTTACAAGGTACAAATTAAACAGTTAGTGGTAGAAATTATGGCACATGATATAGAAAGGTCAGTGGGTGAGGTTGGTGACAGATTACACATTTTAAATGAATTAGTAAGCTAGAAAGCACTTAAGTGGAAACCATATACAACAAAGTGCAGAGAGAAAAGAATAAAACCAAAAACCGATGAACAATGCAGCACTGAACTATAGGAATTGTTGAAATGTGGAGCTCACTGTAGAATAGCTGTAAGTTCTCTGATTTTTAATTTTATAAAAAAAATTTATTTGGCCAGACAGAGAGAAATTGAGAGGAAAGGGGGAGATACTGAAAGAGAGGGAAAGGAGACTTGCAGCAGCACTAATGCATTGCTATTAATACCTCCCAGCTGCAGGTGGCAACCAGGAACTTGAACCTGGATCTTTATGCATGATAGTATATGCACTTAACTGGGTGTGCCACCACTTGGCCCCAGTTCCCTAATGTTTATGTAATAGAGGGAAAACTAAGAGTATCAAAAAGAATACATCAATTTTTTTAAAGAAAATACACCAATGATGGGATAAAGTGTGTGTGTGGTGGGGGGTAGGGAGGTTGGGGGTGAGGAGGGGTGTTCAGGTCCTGGTACAAGATGATGGAAATAGACCAAAGCTGGGGATGATTGTTTTTTGTGGACACCTATCATGGTGAGGTGGGAAATTGTATTCATGTGCCAACAACTGTACTATAAACCATTAATCTCAAGATAAAAATAAAGGAAAATAGAATATTAATCTAGAACATGTTAATTACTTAAAGAATATTCAATACCGTAGACCAATAATCATTTGTACAATTTAAATAATATAAGGCAGAATATTAGAGACTGTATGATAATTTTAGTCTTTGTGTAATTGATCGATATATATTCTAACTTTTGAAATAAAATAAACTAAGAACTTTAACTTTCAAGATAAAAAAAAAATGAAGCTTGGTAACAAACAGAAAGAGCCTGAAACTCTATTATTTTCATTTTAACTTCCAGATGAAAATACAGCCTAACCAACTTCCTCTCTCTCTCTCTCTCAGCTTTGTGAGATTCTAACTAGAGAATCTAGTTGAATTTCAGAACCATAAAACTTGTGAGAGACTATGTTTTAAGATACTTAACTTTTTTGCAACAATAGATAATTCAAACACTAAATAATTTCAGGTTATGTTTGATTTTAGGTAAATGAGTTATGGAAAAATGTTTAGTTTTTAGAGCTTGTTTTAATTTTAAAATTGTGTATAAGTGGTAATGGAAGCATAGCAAATACTAATTAAGAGATCTAAGGAAGCAGGAAGCTCAGGATTTATAATTGGTAAAATTTTGCTTTCATTTCATTTCTAATATTTACTGTGCTAGGTCAAGGCCCTAAATCTATTTAGAATACAGTCTTTAATCTTCACCACTTCCTTCCACTTATCTGTAGTTGGATGAAGTTTAACCAATAAGCATTATGTTCTCAACACTGTTCTATATACTTTACACAGGTTGAATCATTTCATTTTCATGATATCCCATTAAAGTAGGTAGTTTTAATATTTTAATTTCTCAGATGGGGAAGCTGAAGAAGGGCTTTGCCTTGAGAAATGAAACTTATAAATTGGAGAGCAGGAGAGTCTGCACAGGTCAATCACTGTGGAAATACTGGATAAACTAACTAGGGAGCATTTGGGAGCTCCACTGAAAATAACTAATCTACTTAGGCTATGAACCTGTGAAAGGGCTGAGGACCTGGTTACCATTTGTTATCTAAGCATGTAGCATTTGGGGAAATTCTAGATTTCATGTACCTTGATGGTTCTTTAATATTTTCTTTATATCAAAGTAAAGTTCAGAAGCATTGCACACAGTATGAATCTCCAGTAAAATGACTCCTGGTAGGTGTAACATCACAGATGAGCTCCTAGGATAAAGCAAAGACCAGATATTTCTTCAGTGATTCATTTCTACATAGCCAAAACTTTACTACCTGCTTTCTTATAGTATTTACTTGCTCAGGGTGTCCTTCAATTCTTACAGAGAAACAAAAATAAATAGTAAGAGTGAGAATAGCAATATGCCATCATGTTTAGCACATAGAGTTCTTCTCTATATACACTCCTTCCCCCGAGGTAAAAGTGACACCAGCAGTAAATAGTGACAGATATCCAGTATTTCCTAACCCAGTCTTTTGCAATATTCTTCAAAATAGCAATTACAGAAGTCAGACCTTTCGCCTTCTGCATCCCACAATGACCTTGGGTCCATATTCCCAGAGGGATAAAGAATAGAAAAGCTATAAGGGGAGGGGATGGGATACGGAGATCTGGTGGTATGAATTGTGTGGAGTTGTACCCTCTTATCCTATGGTTTTGTTAATGTCTCCATAAAATAAAATAAAATAAAATAAAATAAAATAAAATAAAATAAATAGCAAGTTTGTTGTCTTCCTTGCTGAGGCCTGTTGGGGGAGCTGTTGTGTCTAAAAGCACATCTATGAGCTGGGTAAAAGAGAGGGCCAAAAAGGTGTTTCATCTCATGTCCATACTAGAGATTGCATGACACAAAATTTTTTTTAAAGATGTTTACGAATATTTTGTTTATTTTAATGAAGCTTGTACAGACACTGTCCATTTACAACCCATATCCCAGGCCAAAAAGTACAAATAAAGCCAAAACGAGCAGTGTTCTGTTGTACACACTTCCGAGTGGTCTGTTGTACACACTTCTGCATGAGTAACTGTGACTGCTAATGAAGATTAAAGCTTCTCTGGGATCTTCTCACAAGATTTCCCTTTATTCTGAAAATGCTTTCTCTTCAGTGAAGCCATCCCTGGAGTTAGTACTCTCACATCTGTCATTTCATATCCAACCTGATAATTCTGCTTCTTTTGGTCCAGACCCTTAGATTCTAAAAGTAGCTTCAAGTTAAGGGAAAGTCATTTTCCACAGTTCAGTTCTCTGAAAAACTTCCATCTCCAACTGAAAGTCATAGTATAGGAGTGAAGCAATCACACACTAGGACTTCAGGGCCAATTGGAAAGTCATTGTGAACACTTGGATTGGTCGATCTTATTTATCACAAGCCTGAAAATGCATTCCTAGAAAAGGTGGCCTCTCTGTGCACACGTTCATTTTTAAAAAAGAAGAGGGCAATATAAAGGGACTGAGGTTTGATCACCAAAAGTCAGCACAATGAAAACAAATGGGCTTAGAATTCAAATTATCAGGTGTTTTAAAGAGGAGGGTTGCCAGTTCTCAATTATTTTGAACACCACATTACAAAAGAACTATTTTCAAAAATAAAAAAGGATTGAGGGAGAAGAAAAGATAATAAAAATATCTAAGCCACTGAATGCCCCCCCATTTGTTCCTGATAAACTTCAATCACATCTTCTTCCTCAATTCCTAGTTCTTTTGGAGTGTGATTATCAGCAATTCTCTGACCTTCAAAGAGAAACGTGAGTGAATTCATCGGAACTCCCTGTCTTTGACAGTATGATTCTTTGAGCTTCTTGAGCTGCATAGTCATTCTCACTTTAATCTCACTGCTATCCTGCCCAATTACTTTGAGTTTAATATATTCTCCTTCCTTCTTATCCCCCAAGTCCTCAGTTGAAGGTTTTGCCTCTTGAACAGACATGGCGACGGGCGGCTTCACACCCAGTCTCCGCACAGTAGCAGCCTCGGGTAGGTAGAACCTAGCTCTTGGGTTTACTCTTTCTTACCAGTGAACTTCTGAGTTTGCTGACTCAATCCAAGTAGCCACCTTACTGTCAGGCCTTGGTTACTGAGGGGCCAGCTGCTTTGAGAGAGCTGCCACTAATTCAGTTTTAGTGACAATCAGTCCTAGGCCTGCCTGCCCACCCATATTTTTGATGCCTATTATTTAGCCATTATTAATTTCAGAGTCGTTTGGTCAGAACTGAAGCCTGTTTTAGCACAGAACAAAATTTTTTTTTGTCATCAATCTATTTTATGGCCTGAGGCTGGATCACAAAAGTGATGGCAGCAGGCATTTCATGGTGGTGAAGTGTCACCTCTAGTCCTATTATGGGAACTAAAATAAGCAGCTTCATCTTAATGTACTGAATCTTTTGTTACGTTGAATAAGAGTTCTAGGAAGAATGGCTTTGTAAGCAAATCAGGAAAAAAAGTTACCATTCATTTTTACTGCCCCACTTATCATCTGCCAGTCATCTGGAAGAGTCTTTGAAGAGACAGTTTGACAGAATTCTTTGCATATGGGACAGAAGCAAAGAAATAGTAGCAAAAATTTCCATTTGGCCATGGAATCCAACATATCTACTCACAAAGGGCATGTTTTCTGATTCACATTAAAAAAAATAACTAGTATAGTCATGGGCTCTTTGGAATATAACTAAAACACAACTACTAACTATCTACAAAATGGGAGACTCCCCCCCCACTCTGATTAGTCAACAATTTGTTTGGATCTATATGTTAACTCTTTTTTCAGCCACCAAGTATCAGGTTCCAGATGCTACCATGATGCCAACCGGACTTCCATGGGCAGATGACCCCACTAATATGTCCTGGAGTCCCGCTTCCCCAGAGCCCTGCCCCACTAGGGAAAGAAAGAAACAGGCTGGGAGTGCCAACATCCATGTTCAACGGGGAAACAATTACAGAGGCCAGACCTTCCACCTTCTGCACCCCATAATGACCCTGGGTCCATATTCCCAGAGGGATAAAGAATAGGAAAGCTATTAGAGGAGGGGATGGGATACGGAGATCTGGTGGTGGGAATTGTGTGGAGTTGTACTCCTCTTATCCTATGTTTTTTGTCCGTGTTTCCTTTTTATAAATAAAAGTTAAAAAAAAAGAGTTGGGGGAGTCGGGTGGTAGCGCAGCAGGTTAAGCGCACATGGCGCAAAGCGCAGGACCAGAGTAAAGATCCTGGGTCGAGCCCCCAGCTCCCCATCTGCATGGGAATCATAAGCAGTGAAGCAGGTCTGCAGGTGTCTATCTTTCTCTTCCCCTCTCTGTCTTCCCCTCCTCTCTCCGTTTCTTTCTGTCCTATTCAACAATGATGACAACAATATTAACTACAACAATAAAAAAGGGCAACAAAAGGGGATAAACAAATAAAATATTTTTAAAATTAAAAAAAAAGAGTTGAACTCTTAAAGCATGAAGTCCTGAGTTTCATTCCCAGTACACATGCACCAGAGTAATGCCTGTTTCTTTCTCTCTCTCCTCCTATCTCATTAATAAATAAATAAATAGAATCTTAAAAAAACACTCTATAGAGTAGTGAATACTATCTTGCAGATATAGACGTGTATCTAAAGAAAGTATTACTTTAGGTCCCCCACTCCACTAACACACCACTCTTGAGTGAGGCAGATATATCTTGCCAGTCTTCTTATGTTTCCTTACCATCTCCTCTTAATAGCTCAGGAAAAGACATTCCCTTTCTGTTCTCTAAGTACACAGCCTTACTTGCATTAATTTCTGATGTGAGTTTGACATTTCTCCTCTAACTCCAGAATGTGACTCTTGAGTTCATGGCTCTGTTTTTCCAGACTGGATTTCCTGTAGTCTCCATAGAATCTATTCTTCCTCTGTCTCCAGTCTCCAAAGATAAGACTTTTCCTCCTTATCTAGGAACCTATGGAGATTCTTAAAGTCAGACTGGATTTCATTTCTCCTGATATCTTTAATTTAGAAAAATGAAAGTTTTGTGTAGGAGACTAAAAATGTCTAACTCCTATATTGATGAAGTTTCTCTGTAAGTTAGTTAACCTCGCCACTGCCCAAAGTCCCTGACATGATGAACTTAATAGCATCCTTCAAGAGATGCTACTTTCAGAGCAGAGGTTGAAAGAGGTTCTGAAACAGGGCAAAAAGATTCACTGAATTATGAAATTTAACTTCAACCTAATTAAAGCAACTTTATCACTACAGATATATGCCTCTCTGATCCTAAGAAGGCTGATTAGCCATGAAGAGACCCATAGTCTATAGTTGTAGGTCTTTATATGCTTGAAACTACCCTAATTATCCTCATCTACCTCATGAGCTTGATTAATATTAATTTTCATGTTCTTAGTGCTTAGAGTATCTGTACTCTGAACAAGGAAGACTAAGTTCCAGATCCTGATTTATGGTAAATGTGCCAAGGTGATAAAGTTGATGCTTCAAACCAAAAGTAATTTGGGATATTTAAAATTTGAAACCCAGGGGGATGAGTAGTGGTGCACCTGGTTGAGCACACATGTTACCATGTACAAGGACTCAGGTTCGAGCCCCTGATCCCCACCTGTAGGGAGAAAGCTTTGCAAGTGGTGAAGCAATGCTACAGATGTCTATTTCTCTCTCCTTCTCTATCTCCCCTTACCCGTTCGATTTCTGGCTGTCTCTATCCAATAAATAAAGATAATAAAAATAGAAAATAAATTATTTAAAAAAATTGAAACCCAGTCAAGGATGGTTCTAGGGAAAGCAATACCATCTATACTTCTCTCAAATGAAACACAGAACCCTTGTCAACTACTAATGACTGAAAAAGTTGGATCTAACTTATTATGAGTTTAGACAGCTAGAGGCACAAAAAAAAGATAAATCTGGGTGTCACTGATGTGGTTTAGTCTAGTAAGAATAAACCATCATCCTGTTTGGCTCAATCATCACCTGTGCCTATGTTCTAGAATGGAAAAGAAGTTTAAGATAGATAAATTCATATTCTTAACTTCCATTTGGTTATCTGTGTTTTGGTAAATATTTTCTGACTTGAAATCCTAGAGGGTGTAGCTTAATCCCTGGCACTACTTCTCTCTCTGTCTCTCTCTCTCTCTTTCCCCCTCCCTCATTTCTTTTTCTGCCTCATAAATAAATAAATATTTAAAATATGAAGATGTGGGTTTATATACATTATATTCCAGGGCAGAAGTTCATCATAGCAAGAGAAGACAGGGACCAGTCCTTTAAGATCAAGATGCATTCTCAGGACTTCAACTTAGGAGAAATCATTATAAACTACTTCTCAAGAGAATGACACGGTAAAATCTGTATATCACAATCATAATCTTGATGGTATGTCAAATGATTAAGATTTCAGGAAAAACATGAGAGTAGGTAATTATGGAGGACTTCTGGTCCACACATTCACCCTATAGCCTTGGCATGCCTCTTCAGTAAGAGCTGTGACATGTCCCTTGTGCTTGTAGTGCCCTTTCACAGATGAGCCAGTGATCATCTTCACAGAACAGGTAGAGCTGCTCTCCATATTCCTCACACAATTGTTCAACTTTTATCTTCTTGATGGTCTCAGTAAAGGTTTTCAGCTGCTTGTTGGACAAGAGACTCTCATCCTCAAATAGAGTCCAACTCAGGGGACAGTGGGAGTTCCTAGCAATTGATTCTCAAGAATGTTCACTATATACAGGTGATAGAAGCTCTATCCACAGTTCACACTCACTGGCTCATCAGTCATCAACTGCAGAAAAATGGAGTAGATGACTTCCACACTCATATTCTTGAAAGTTGTGTCTGAAATCATTGCCTTCCCTAAGAAGCGCCAATATTGGATCTAGAGACTGAGATTAAGGAAACAGCAATGAAATTAACTTTCCCTGGCATACTGTCCATAGCTTTTGAATTCTTCTCTCTGGAGAGAAGAAAAAAATAGATGGTATAGATGTAAGACATATAGTGGGTTTATGGAATACGCTAGTTTAATCAAACATGTCAGCTGAAATTTAGATTAATCAAATAAAAATAAAATTCTCAATGCAATTTCTCAGTCAGACATTTCACATTTCTCTTGTATAGACACAGTAGCTCTATGTGTCTGTGAGTACATAATAGCCCAGATGTAGGGTAGTCTACCAGTGTAAATGGCCTTCTTGGACCAAATGCTGAAAAGAGATAGAGAAGCAAGATAGGAAATTGTAGCAAGAAAGAATAAGGAAACTCAGCATGAGTGGGAATTTTTTTTTAATCACCTTGATAAAGTGATATCAAATATTAAGTAAGTATAAAGAATAACTAGTCCAATTACTTCTTTGTAATTGGTAGTAACATTTAGGAAACTGATGAAAAAGTCCACTGAGTCTATCACACTAGACTCTATTCAGACCTACACCTCCAGTTCTACATCAAAGTACAGTCTCTCTTGCTCTCTTGCTTTCTTTCTCTCTCCTTTACTTCTCATTTTATTTCTGTCTTTAATATATATATATATATATATATATATATATATATATATATATATATATATCAGGATAATAAGGTTTTGGTGGAAATTCAAACAGGATGACATATAGACCACAAGGCAACCAGAAGAAGTTTGTTATTTTCTTTGTCCTATTGTTCAGGGAAAAGAGAATTGGAAAGAATTAAGATAGATATAGCTAGTTTTGGAAGCAGAGCTTCTTGAGATCTAGGGAGACACTATTACTTCTTCAAGAGAATGTCAGGAAGACTAGACTCTATGGAGTTTGCAGAATTCAGGATGTGTGGAAGATTGGAAGCAGATGGGTAAGACAAGTTCTCCGTGGGATTCTCAGTGTTGTACCGCCTATATTCACCAGGGAAAACATGATAGCAAGGATTAGATAACAGTAGCCAGAAGCACTACTGCAAAGCAACAGCTGCTTCAGGAACTAGAGCCTGTTTTCCCTTCCTTCTTCCCACTGCTGGAATTCTGGAAAAAAAAGAGAATATGAAAGGCTATTTAGAGAAGGGCTTTCCTTTGTACTCAGTGTCTGGAGCTAAAAATAGGCATTCAACTAAAATTACTGGACAGGTTCTTTCCTCTTGCACATAAGTTTGAAGGATCCAGAGAGAATTTCCCTGATATTTTAATTTCTTGGCAGTTTATTTACCTCAGGGAAATATTAGACTCTTATCTATCATTAGGAATATGCTGTTGGAGAAATGCCCCCCCCCCCACCCCGCTTCACTGAACTTTCAGAGTGCCAGTCCTGGGCCTTTATTTTTACTCATCTCATATCTCGAAACCTCTGAAATGTGGCTGGAATTTGGTGGAGTAAAAAAGAGATTAAGAGAGAGGAAGAAAGAGAGAGACAGTGGAGTTCTGGTGAATTTTGGAGTTTGAGGGGCTCCCCTCACAACACTACACACACACACACACACACACACACACACACACACACACACACACACACACACACCTGGGCATCATAGCCCATTACTGAGCAAAACTTATTCAAGACTATTCGCTACATTCACCACACATCAGTAACTCACATATTGACTTCCAGTCCTCTATAGTTAACACTTCCTTCAGTCTAGACTAGGAAGTTCATTCTTCATTAAATTCAGAAGTGAAACTACTAGAGGGTAAAAAGTCTTGTGCAGCTGCAAAGAAACTTGTGAAGTTGGCCTAATGTTTTACACTCAGCATATTCTAAAATGGAGGGAGTGGTACAGTAAGCCACACCAACTAGATATGTATAACAATCATATTCATAGTTATAGCAAGAGAAGAGTAAACATTCTTGTCATTTTGTTTTATTTTTATTTTTTAAAAAGATTTTATTTATTAATAAGAAAGGTATCAAGAGAGAGAGAAAGAACCAGACATTACTCTGGTATATGTGATGCCAGGGACCGTACTCAGGACCTTAGGCTTACAGGTCCAGTGCTTTACCCGTTGTGCCACCTCCCGGACTACTATTCTTGCCATTTTGAATCAACACCATATTGAAGTCTATGGGCTGGAAAAGTAAGTAGGAAAAAACATCCAGATGTGAAAGAAAGAAACAAAAATAATGGCTTTGCACATAGCATGAGCTGTACATTAAAAAGGCCTTACTCAGCACAATTTGTAATAGCCAAAACCTGGAAGCAACCCAGGTGTCCAACAACAGATGAGTGGCTGAGCAAGTTGTGGTATATATACACAATGGAATACTACTCAGCTGTAAAAAATGGTGACTTCACCGTTTTCAGCCGATCTTGGATGGACCTTGAAAAAATCATGTTGAGTGAAATAAGTCAGAAACAGAAAGATGAATGTGGGATGATCTCACTCTCCGGCAGAAGTTGAAAAACAAGATTAGAAAAGAAAACACAAGTCGAACCTGAAATGGAATTGGAGTATTACACCAAAGTAAAAGACTGGGGTGGGTGGGTGGTTGGGGAGAATACAGGTCCATGAAAAATGATGAATGGAATAGTGGGGGTTGTATTGTTAAATGGGAATCTGGGGAATGTTATGCAGGTACTAACTATTGTATTTACTGTTTAATGTAAAGCATTAATTCCCCAATAAAGAAATAAATTATTTAAAAAAAAAAGCCTTACTTATTACCAAAAAGGTTTTTGCTGGGGCATGGTATTTTCATGACTCCACTGTTTCAAGCAGCCTTTTTTTTTTTTTTTTTTTTTTTTTTTTAATAACAAGTGAGAGGCATGGAGGAAGAGAGGGAAAGAGAGAGGAATTTGGTAGAAAAGAGTGATGTTTATAAACCTACTCTACTATCTCTACCCACCCCCCCACACACATACACACACACATGTGGGGATCAGGGATTTGAATCTGTTTACTTGCTCATAATAATGTGTGCACTCTACTGGTGGAGCCACCACCTGATTTCATTAAAAAAAAAAAAAAAAAAAAGCTTCATGTATCCACATGAAAAAAATTTGGTTTTCTTTTTTTAAAAAATATTTATTTATTTCCTTTTGTTGCCCTTGCTGTTTTATTGTTGTAGTTATTCTTGTTGTCGTCATTGTTGGATAGGACAGAGAAAAGTGGAGAGAGGAGGGAAAGACAGAGAAGGGGAGAGAAAGATAGACACCTGCAGACCTGCTTCACCGCTTGTGAAGCTACCCGCCTCCAGGTAGGGAGCTGGGGGCTGGAACCAGGATCCTTACTCCAGTCCTTGGGCTTTGCGCCACCTGTGCTTAACCTGCTGTGCTACTGTCGGGCTCCCTATAGTTTTCTACCTTCCCCTCCCCTCTCAACTTCTCTCTCTATCCAATAGTAAATAAATTAAATACTTTAAAAATTATAATTAATGAGTTCAGCAACATTTCAGGATACAAAGTCAATACATAAAATTCAATTGTTTATTCACACTCTAATAATGACCAATTTGTTAATGAAATTAAGAAATAGTTGTTTAACCTCAAAGTAGCAAAATATATAATAATAAAATCAATGGAACTAGTACACATTAAAATCTGCAAAAGTATTACTAAGAGAAATTAATTTGACTTAAATAAATGGAAAGATGAATTGAAAGAGTTTCCATTGTTTTGTTTCTTTGTTTGTTTTACCAGAGCTCTCCTTAGTTGTAAATTGTGGTGGTGCTGGGGATTGAATCTGGGAGCACTGAGCCTCAGGCATGAAAGTCACTTACCTAATTTACTAGTTTCCCCAGTCCAGAGTTAACATTAAGTGAGCAATATTCCCCTGTAGTTGTATAGATTTAATACACTAGCTATAGTGTGCCCAGTTGTTATACCTATAAAACTACTTAAAAGATTAGATAAAAATTTATCACTAAGGTTCTTTGGTTGTTAAATAGAATTTATTTGGAGTAATAAACCTAGGTGGATTTTTCTTTCTTTTTTTTCCCTCTTTTTTTGGCCTTCAGGGTTATCGCTGGGGCTTGGTGTGGGCACTAAGAGTCTATTGCTCCTTGAGGACATTTTTTTCCATTTTATTGGACAGAACAGAGAGAAATTGAGACGGGAGGGGAGATAAGAGAGGGAGGGGATGATAGACACATGTAGTTTGTGAAGTGCCCCCTACAGGTGGGGAGTCCAGCCTGGATCTTTGCTTTTAGCTCTGGTCCTTGAGTTCAGTACTTTGTGCTCTTAATCTGGTGAGCCACTACCTGGACCTCATAGAATTTTTTTTTTAATTTTGTTTTATTTCAATGAGAAGAAGAGGAAAAAGAAACCAGACCATTACTCAGCTCTGCCGTATGGTGGGGCGGGGATTGAACCTGGGACCTGAGAGCCTCAGGCATGAGAGTCTTTTTGCATAATCATTATGCTGTCTCTCCTGCCCAGTGGAAAAATTTTTCATGAGGCCAGACAGTGGTGCCTCTAGTCGATCACACATATTACCATGAACAAGGAACCAGTTTCAAGCCCCTGGTCCTCACCTACAGGGAAGAAGCTTTACAAGCTGTGAAACAGTTCTGCTGGTGTCTTTCTTTCCCTCCTCTTCTTTATTTCTTTTTCAAATTCTCTGTCTTTATCCAAAATAATTAAAATAATAGCAATGAAAAAAAGAAAAAACATACATAGTGGTAATAACAATTAACACCTGTACATTTAAAGTTAATGCAAATAATTTAATTTAGTTTTCACTTGTTAAAAATTATCCTAGGTAATATTAATCTGAAAAACTTTTGAGTTAGTTTCTATTATTCTTCTGAACTTTATGAATAATGTATCTTGAAAATTAAATAAGACTTTTATGAATTAATCTTGGTAATTTCAGAAATAGAAGTATACAGTATAATTGTAATCAGACGCATACATAAATATACAATCAGTCATATGCAAAGTGAGTTGGTATTCATTTAATATTTTAACCATTTGATAGTTCACCATTTTAGCCATGATAATATTGTATCATATAAATAAGTCACAAGATTTATAAAAGATAACTTATAAAAGAACAGTTGAATTTAAATTTTGTTTCTGTTAGTTGAGAAAGTTTAGTTTTTCTTCTCGTCTTCTCAGATGGCCAAGTTTGGCAGCTGAATATATAGAGGGGATTTTTTTTTTATCCTTAGTGAATTATAGCAAGGAAAACTATAAGTTCCTAGACTTTAGTAAGGTCTTTCCTTCAGTTCTTTATCTTCTTGATTTTTTTACTTTAGTGGCAAATTATGAGAAGGGAAATAGCAAATAATAGGGACAATAATGGTGGGCAAGGATTATATCTAGTAAGGTTTGCTATGTAGATGCCTCTGGAGCTGTCTCTGAATTGATAAAGACCTAGTATCTCTGGTGACTACTTCCTAAACTTCCTGGGAGAAAATGGATAGAGAACATCTGTACACACATATGCTCTGATGTGGGGCATATAGGTGATAGAGACTTTTTCTCTCACCTACATTTCTTCCAGCTACTAATATTTCTTTTTTATTAGTGATTTAATATTGACTTACAAAATTCCAAGATTCTAGGGGTATAATTCCATAATGTTCCCACCACCAGAGTTCTGTGTCCTTATTTGCTCTACTGGAAACTGCAGCAGTTCTCTCTAGGTCACAGATATGGGTGGTTTCATAATGATAACTATAACTTTAACTATGACAACTATAAATATAACTATATAATAATTATATACCTATATATATTTTTGCCCATTTTTTTCTACAGCCCTGCCTTCACTTCCTCTCTAAGTCACATTTACACCCATGACTACTTCCAAGTGTCCTTTTTTTAAAAAAAAAAATATTTATTTAATATTTATTTATTTATTCCCTTTTGTTGCCCTAGTTGTTTTATTGTTGTAGTTATTATTGTTGTCGTCGTTGTTGGATAGGACAGAGAGAAATTGAGAGAGGAGGGGAAGACAGAGAGAGGGAGAAAAAGATAGACACCTACAGACCTGCTTCACCGCCTGTGAAGTGATGCCCCTGTAGGTGGGGAGCCAGGGGCTTGAACTGGGATCCTTAGCTGGTCCTTGCGCTTTGCACCACGTACACTTAACCCGCTGCGCTACCACCTGACTTCCAAGTATCCTTTTTTTTATCCTCTTCTCTCCCAGATAAAAGAAATAGTACCTGACTTTCTCTGGTGTTCTCCAAATTTTCTTCCCTTTCAGTGATGGTTTAAAAACAAGATTCCTGGTGACAAACACTTTGGGTACTCGTGGGATTGGGATTCAGAGCCCTCTGGTCTTCTTCCCTTATCCTTTAACCCTGTGGGAGTATGGACCAAAGTTCTTTTTTGGGGGTGCAGAAGGTGGGAGTTCTGACTTCAGTAATTGCTTCTCTACTGGACATGGATGTTGACAGGTCAATCCATACTCCCAGTCTATTTCTAGCTTTGCCTACAAGTATTTCTTAGGCAAAATTGGCATAGTTGGGTGTACATTTCATTTTAGAATTACAACCCAGTCTGTCTCAGCACGATTAGAACTTCCAGTAGTAAGAAATGTGGGGATGTTCTGACTTCTTCTAAACTTTCCTCAGGCAGATAATGACTGCTTATCATGTTGATGACATCCCCAAAACAATTATTTTGCTTCATCTCTCTTATTCCATTGGAGATGATTTCAGAACTTTCCTACACCAACAGACGGGGTCAGAAGCAGAGACAATAATCTCTACTTGAGAAAGACATCAGAATTGTGAAGCAGTGGTTATGGAAATCACCACTCTATTCAGTCTATACCTGGCTGAACAGGTTTGAATGACTTAGATGTTCATTTGTGGACCATAATGCTTTTACTCGATAGTATCAAAATTGTGCTGAATTCTTAAACAAAGGGTTTCTGTGAATAGCTTGTTAATAAAGTGAAACATCCATATATCTTCAATAGAAATTGGTCTCAGGGACACTCATTAATATATCCAAAGAAAATCTGACTTCCAGTCCTTTGGGACACTATGCTGATCTGTTTATCAAACAAGAACTTTGGAGATTCAAAAGCACTGAAAGCACTGAAAATAAATGGTAAAGTTGAGGAGACAGTGAAGTGGTAACACACAGGATTTATATACAAGAGCCTCCAGCTTCAATGCCCAGCATCACTAATAGCTATAACTGAGTGGTGCTTCAGTTTAAAAAAAAATTTTGAAGTGGTATAGAGAGTGAAATATAAATATTAATATCTATCTCAAACTCAGGGTGATCACCTGTGTTATTTTTAAAATATTGTATGTTCATTCATTTAGTGCAATTTACTAATTATTCATGAAAAAGTACAGCAAAGTTCTAGATACAGGTAAATAATATTAAAGAAAGCAGACTTGTTTCCTATGTTTACCTGGGTTGACATTATAGTCTCTATGCTAGACAGACAAAAAGAAAAAAACTTTCTTCTTTTCTTTACTCATATGGAGAAGACAGAAGCAAAGAAGGATAAACCTGGAAAAATAGCCTGAGAGTATCAGAGAAAGAGGCCTTGGGGAAGGCAAAGATGTATGAACCAGCAGTTCAGAAAACTTCCCACCTTGAGCCCAGATCCTTGGGCAGGTCCTTGTGCTTACTACCATGTGTGCTTAACTGGGTCGGCTACTGTCTGGCCCCTACTTTATGTTTCATATTTCTACCATATCATCTTTCTATCAGTGGGATCAACTCCATGATTATACCTTCTATAAGCTAATAATTATAAATTTTAAACTTCAATGTCATCTCCATTTCTCATGAACTTACCAGCTATTACTCTGGATTTTCACATCTGAATATCATATAAAATCTCTGATCATAAAATAAAATAAACTGAATATGTTTTTTTTCCCTAGAAACAAAAGAAAGAAAACTTCACACAACCAAGGGTTTCTCCTACACAGAAAGGATAGCTAGAGGAGTGGTTAGGGCTACTAGCCATTAATTTTCCAGTCTGATGGCCCAGAATCCACAAGAAGACCCCTACACATATTCCAGAAAAATACCTAAATCCCACTGAATTCCTTCTTCTATGTCCACTTCAAAGTAATATCTTCCTAAGGTGAGTGCTTTCCAGTCCAGGACACAAGGTAGGGTATTAACTCTTTTAGAGATCTTAAACTTCTGATGGGGGAATCCACAGATCATTAGTTTCAGATCCTCAGACAGAATAAGTTCATCATGAGCTATATCTGGATTCAGAGTCACACTGATTGAAAACAAATAAACAAACATGTTTTTTTTATTTTCTGGTGCAAAGAGCACAGTTTATTTTAAATAAAGCCAGCCTGTGTTGAAATTTATGTTTTGTTTCATACTAAGTAAATCATTCTCTTTGCCTCTGTTTTATCTAATGTAAAATAGAAATCAACATATCTGTCACAGAGTATGTTAGGGAGAATTAAATAAGCCGATTTATTTTTAGTGATTATAAAAAATATTACTATATAGTAACTTCTTAATAAGAGAGTGTGACAGTTGTGATGTTGTCATTGCTATCACCTTCTTAGCCATGGAGAAAAGCCAAAAACCAGAACTAACCAGAGTTAACATGGCTTCTGTCCTCACCAAAACCTTTCCTCTCCCATGTGCGATTTCCAGAAATTATTGTACTAGAAATAAATACTAGACCTTTTCCATCTCTATTTAACAGCTACCAAAATTCAGGGACATATTGGAAAATAACATAACATATATAAAATCTTAGAACTGTAGTTTTTAGATGTTTAGATAGAAAATTGTCAGGCCCTTTTAAAGGCAAATTGTATTTTCTGGACATTCCATTATATCCAGCATTTATGACAGTTGTTTTTATCCTTGAGCTAGAATTTTATGCATGCATGATTTCTCCACTCGGGCCAGAGTGAGAAAAATTCAGAGAGAGGCACACACACAGAGGGAGAGACACCACGGTACCACAACTCTCTCTGTTACTATAAGGCCTCCCATGTGGCGCATAGACTTGAATCTGCCCCATGAACATGGCATTATAGGTATCCTACCCAGTGATTAATTTCTCTGATCTGGGAAGTTGTTTTTAAATCAAAAGATTTGAGCTATATTCCTTGCATTCAAACATATTTTCTTTTTTCTCTTTCCACAATGTCTTCTTCCCATTTGTGGTCATTAGAGTTAAAGATACTTGCATTTTAGAAGAGCTTTGCTCATTTATTATTTTAAAAGTTAAGAACTGTTGACATACTAGGGATATGGTAGAATTTTAAACTTGAAAAATGCACACGTTGATAGCATAATGGTTATGCAAAAGACTTTCATATTTGAAAATCTGAGGTCCCAGGTTTTATTCCTGGTACCATCAAAAGTCAGAGCTGAGTGGTACGCAAGTAAAAAAAAAAAAAATCAGAAATTGCAATTGATAAATCTTGGCTTTCATTGTGGTTCTAATACTAACCCTACTATTTGTATCAATACCCAAAAGCCAGTGATAGTAGAGTCAATAATTCATACCTACATTTCTTGCAGGGTTCTGAGATTGACTAAAATATTAACAATAAATATTATATCCAAAACACTGCTCTAAACACTTTACAGTGGTTGATACATTTAATTTTCATAACATCCCACTGAAATAGAAATTGTTAATATCTTAATTTTTCAGATGGGATGGTGGTTTTCCTGGGGTGGCACAGTTTCTAAATTGAAGTTCTGGAATTTGAACAGTTTGCATAAATAATAAATATACTATGTCCTTATATAAGAATAGGAGAATAGTAACAAGGGAGATTGCAGCAGTTCCATTCATATAACTGTCTTTCTATGATTCTGTCTGAGAGAAGTGGTGAACTTGATCACAATTTAAGGTCCTTTTCCTCTGTGTTATTTAGGGGATTTAATCCACACACCTTGAATTCCTTTTGTATCTTTTTCATATCAAAGTGAAGCTCAGAAACATTGCACACTGTAAGAATCTTCAAAGGGATGGCTTGAGGTAATTTCAGTTTCACAGATGAACTTCTAGAACAGATGACAGAAATTTCTTCAGTAGAAGATTCCATTTATCTCTATATACCTATACCACTTTCTGTTTGTATCCACATAGTACTTACCTGCTTAAGGTGTCTTTCACATCCTGTAGAGAAAAATAGACATATAGTGAGCATGGAAACATCAGTATTTTGTGTGATTCGCCACATGGGACTATTCTTTATACACACATTCCAAAGAACAGTGACCACTGTCTTAGCTCTTAATGGATTCCCAGAGAGAATGATTCCTGCTCCTGGCTTCATTATGACAGTGTGCTTATCAACTTTAGAGTCCATTACCTTTCATTCTGTTTGGACATTTAGCATGGTAGTATGTTTTTTCAGTCTCTGAGTCTATTATCTTCCTTGCTGAGGTCTTTGGGAAACTATAGTGTCTCTAATCACATTAGCCTTTGGACTATGTCAGAATAGTCTAGAAGCATACTCATACCTCTTCTGCATGATTTCCTTCCAGTGACATAATTTCCTCAAAGTAAGTTCATAATAGAAATCGCATATCACAAGGATCTTCTTGCAGGGTACTGAGAGTTGACTCAAATATTAACAATAAACATTAGATCCAAGACACTGCTCTAAACACTTTACAGTGGTTGATACATTTAATTTTCATAACATCCCACTGAAATAGAAACTGTTAATATAAGTATACTTTATAGACTATAAGAGAGGCCACCTCTTATAGTATATAGGATATTGTATATCTAACAGAAACGTTACTTTAAATTTCCCACACTAATGTGCAATTTAAAGTAAAGCAGGTAGGCCTTGTCAGTACTCCCATTATTGCTCACCATCCCCTCTTAGTAATAAGCTCAGGAACCTCCCATCTTTAAGCTCAAGTTCCAGCCTCACCTGCAGTAATTTCTGGGCTGAGCCCTGACACTTCTTCTCTAGTTCCATGATGTGGCTCTTGAGTTCATGGCTCTGTTTTTCCAGACTGGCTTCATTGTCTTGCAATTTTCTCAGAGTCTCCTCTTTCTCTTTCTCCAGTCTCCATAGATAAGTCTTCTCCTCTTCATGCAGGAATTTATAGAGAGTTTTGAAGTCTGATTGGATTTTTTGTTTCTGTTGCTCTACTATTACCTAGAAGCAAAAACATGGAGCTAAGCAACATGTTCATTTACAGATAAATGAAAAACAAAATGTGAATGTATGTACAGTAATGGATGGCTACTGACCCTTAAAAAGGAAGGAGGTTCTGAAACCTGATACAGCATTGATGAACTTTGAAGACAATGATATTAACTAATAACAATATCTTAGCTATTGATGGGAGCACTTTTCCCTGTCATTCTCCCTTTTGCCTAAACTTGAAGACATAAAGTTGTTTGATATCATTTAATTAACATTCTTTTTTTTTTTTTTTTGCCTCCAGGGTTATTGCTGGGGCTCGGTGCCTGCACTATGAATCCACTGCTCCTACTATGAATCCACTGCTCCTGGAGGGTACTTTTCCCCTTTTTGTTGCCCTTGTTGTTATTGCTGTCGTTGTTGGATAGGACAGAGAGAAATTGAGAGAGGAAGACAGAGGGGGGAAAGAAAGATAGACACCTGCAGACCTGCTTCACTGTTTGTGTAGCGATCCCCCCTTCACCGCAGGTGGGATCCTTACCTTGGTCCTTGTGCTTTGTGCCATGTTTTTTTTTAAATAATTTATTTATTTATTCCCTTTTGTTGCCCTTGTTGTAGTTATTATTTTTGTTATTTATGTCGACATTGTTGGATAGGACAAAGAGAAATGGAGAGAGGAAGGGAAGACAGAGAGGGGGAGAGAAAAATAGACACCTGCAGACCTGCTTCACCGCCTGTGAAGGGACTCCCCTGCAGGTGGGGAGCGGGAACTGGAAACGGGATCCTTATGCCGGTCCTTGCACTTGGAGTCACGTGCGCTTAACCCGCTGTGCTACCGCCCGACTCCCAATGTGCCATATGTTCTTAACCCACTGTACTACTGCCTGGCCCCCATAAGTAACATTCTTACCTCCCATGTAGTTATCTGATCTCTCACAGATATCTTTTCATTCTTACATTTATCTTCCAGTTCCTTCAGTGTATTCATAGCTTTCTGGAGCTCTTCCTAGAGAAAAAAAGAAGTGAATAAAGTCAATTTTGCAAATCTTTTTTTTTCCTTTTCTTTTTTCTATTTTTATTAGATAGGACAGATAAAAATTGAGAGGGGGAAAGGAGATAGAGAAGTAGAGAGAAAGAGAGACACCTTCTACCCTACTTCAGCCCTCTTGAAGTATCCTCCCTGCAGGTGGGGAGCAGGGTTTCACTGGGTCCTTGTGCATGGTAATGTGAGTAAACCCAGTGAACCAACACCCAGCCCCCATTTTCATTTAATGGTGGTTTGCAAGATTATAAGGGTATAGGGTATAGTTCTACACTGCACTCATCATCACAGTTTTATACCCTCACCCTTCCAACGATAAGTGTCTTCGAGATTGTTTGCCATTTCTTCTTCTTTTTTATTTTTGCAACTTCAGGTGTTTTCAGTTCCCTAGATTCCACATACGAGAGAAACTATTCACTAGTTGTCAATCTGACAAATCTTCATTAGGTACTTAAAGAAAAACACAGCCCTCCAAGATTTAGAACAACATGGGATATATGGTGAATTCTTACATGAACTTGATAGGAAGCATGCTGAAGATTATATACAGTAAAATATTTTATCCCCTTAACAACCCTAGGCAGTTGGTATCTGTGTTGTAGAAATACAACTATGCTAACTTGCTCAAAAGGTTAGAAGTGGCAGGTAGCTTAACTGTAACTACCAGATCATCTACTGACCCTGAACAATATTCATCTCTATAGTCTTACCAGAAAAACATTGCATATAGCACATGATAATAATCTAAAGACTTCATAAATAATGTGCTGATCCACGTAACTATTGCCAGAGTGTTTGACATACATGATCCTTGATATCTACTATGGTGAATGAAGATATCAACTAAAGTTGTTAGAAACAGTTCTTTCGGGGGGGGGGGGGCTGGGCAGTAGCAGAGTGGAGCAAAGCTCAAGGGCCACTGGTGTAAGGATCCCAGTTCGAGCCCCCAACTCCCCACCTGCAGGGGGGTCACTTCACAAGCAGTGAAGCAGGTCTGCAGGTGTCTAGCTTTCTCCCTTCCTCTCCATCTTTCCCTCCTTTCTCCATTTCTCTCTGTTCTATCCATCATCAACAACAGTTATAACAACAATAACAACCACAACAAGGGCAATAAAAATGGGGAAAATGGCCTCCAGGGAGCAGTGGATTTGTAGTGTAGGCACCAAGCCACGGCGATAACCCTGGAAGCAAAAGAAAGGAAAGGAAAAGAAAAGAAGAGAAGAGAAAAGAAGAGAAGAGAAAAGAAAAAGAAGAGAAGAGAAAAGAAGAGAAGAGAAGAGAAAAAGAAGAGAAGAGAAAAGAAAAAAGAACCGAAACGAAACAGTTCTCTCCCAATTTCCTTTCCTAGTTCATCATATGCTTTTCCTGACACACACACCCATTATGACTTATGCAGTATATTGTGTCTGTGTGTGGTCACCAAGTGTTTTTCAGAGCTCATTTCCTGTTACGGTAACCTCCCTATACAACACTCCACACCCCTTGGTGCTCTCTGCATCACCCAAATTAAAGGACCCTAGACAGTCTTCTTTTACTGGTTTGTTTATCCTATTAGATTATAAAATTCTTTTCTACCTTTTCTTTTCAGGATCTATTGTGATTTCTCAAATCACATACATGGTTTAAAGCAGTAAACAAATGTAGGTACGGAGTTGTTCACCTTGCATTCTAGAGGAGGAAAAGCTCATCATAGCAAGAGTGATTAGAGACAAAAGACTAGTTATTGCATGAAAGATCAGGACAGACAGTCAGGACCTGATTCAGTGGGGAAGTCAATGCAAACAATTTCCAGAAAAATGACACAGCAAAATGCTATATTTCAGGATGATAATCTTGGAGCTCAGGCTAAACTATCTCAAATCTCAGAGAATAGCATGAGGGCAGGTATTTGCTGAAGTCATGTGGTACACACAACTTACCTTATAGCCTTGGCATACATCTTCCACGTGAGCTGTGAGGTGCCCTTTGTGTTGTCCTGTTCGTTCACAGCGCCAGCAGATGAGCTGGCCATCATCTTCACAGAATATATTGAGTTGTTCTCTGTGTTCTTCACATAACATTTTATGGTCTATCTCCTTGATGTAATCAATGAAGATTTGTAACTGCTTGTTGGGTCGGATACTTCCCCTTTTAAATGAAACCACACATTGGGGACAATAGTATGTCCCCAGCCATGATGTTACATGACGTTGTTTTTTAAGGTTTTCCTCTATGCACATATGACAGAAACTGTGCTCACAGTTGATGCTCACTGGCTCGGTCATCAGATTCAGGCATATGGAGCAGGTGGCTTCTTTTCTCATCTTCTCAGTAACAGTGACTGAGGCCATGGCTTTTCCTCAACAGCTTGAACACTGGATCTAGAGATAGCAGCAAAAGAGCCAGGATTATCCACAGATCTTTATGTCTTCTCTCTGGAGATAAGAAATAAGTGTAAATTGAGACAATACGTATCACATAATGTGTTGTAGAATGTAGAAATTAGTGATCACCACCCTCCTTTTCTTGGTGGATATCGGGTTGCAGTCCCTGTCCGTGTAATGTACTTAATGTATGGAGGCAGAGGACAAGGGCTCTGGGCCCCTTGGCATTATATCTTTGGTGTTTTGGTACTGATGGCTTCCAATCCACCAGTTCTATCCTCAAGCACTGGGACATGGCAATTAGAAAAAAAGGGGGAGAGAGAGAGAGAGAGAGAGAGAATAGTGACCACTGCCACATGTGATCACTTAAAATTAATTAAAATCTAAAATTAAATTTCTTAGTACCACTATCCAGATTTCAGCTGTTCAACAGCTATATGCGGCTGTGGCTACATGAGATCTGAGAGAAAGAGAGAGAGAGAGCACGTTACAATTTTTGCAGATAGTTTCCTCTATCGGTTGCAACAAGAGAGAAAGAATTCATTGAGAGAGATTGACCTTTTTTATTCAAATGAATATCTAGAATAATTATTGCCTAAATCATTTATTTGTAACTAGTAATACTATTTAGGTAAGTGAGTGGTCTAGCGAGATTTCATAGATATGAGGGAGGTATAAGGCATACAGGAAAGGCCACTTTAGATAATCTGGATTCTGCATGTTTTTGTGTCTACCACTTTGGACCCAACAACCAGAGACAGAAAAGAACAATGAGGAACATGAGATTCTCTCTCCTTCCCCATTACTGCAGCTATCTAGGGAACATGGCTCTATCTTCTCAAATCCTTTCCCGCTGCCTGGAATTTGTAGGGAGACTAAAAGAAGAGGAAATTAAAGTGACAGCTGCTTTAACTAAAGACAGGGATTCAACTAATATTATTAGAAAGGCTATTTTCTCTAATAATCAGGACATGTCTCTCAAAGTCACAGAGGACTTATTCTGGAAACTTCCTTTTCCTGTCGATTATTTATGCTGTGGGGGTACACTAGGCAGTAGCTCCTAGAAAAGAGCCCACCCTTCCTCTAAATCCCCAGGTTTCTTGTCCTGGACCCTTATTTACCTCACATTCTGGATCACTTGAGTTGTGCAGTTGTGTCCAGTGAAAGGGAAAGCAAAATGGAACAAGAGCTTAAGAGAAAAATCTTTAACTATTTTCATAGTTCAGGGGACTTCGTCTCTTTCTCTCTCTCTCTCACACACACACACACACACACACACACTTAGTTCACCACCAAGTAACTTCAGTCTAAAATTATCCATTACCTTTGCAGCACAGCAGAAACTCATATATTTCCTGATGTGCTCTCTGCAGCTGCCACCTCCCAAGATCTGTATGAGGAAGTTCATTCTGAATATATTAAACTAAAAAACGAAACCACCGTCAATTGAGAGTGCTATGTGACTGAGAGGAAACATGTTTTGCAAGCTCTGAAAAACTGAAGCCACAGTGGCTAGGGTTGTGTAATTATGCTTTAATTTGTAATAATATCTGAATATCAGGAACAAGAGAAGGATGTGTACTCTCATCATTTATAGTCAAAATTGAACTCAAGTTTGTACCCAGGATAATTAAGCAAGTAAAATACATAAGATAACCAGATTTGAAAAACAGAAGTAAAAGGTAGAAACAAGGAGACAGTGAGAGAAAGATACCACAGATGTATTTGAAGCTAGCATAATTTTGCATATAGAAAAATATTAATGTATCCACATTAAAAAACTAGAGTAATTAGTTCAATTTTAGGATTTCAATATGAAAATTAAATTAAGGAACAATTATTTTAAGAATAGCAAAATAACAAAACACTTAAAAATAAAATGAATAGCATTGGGGAAAGAACTGAACTGATAGAACATCTAAATTACATGCCTGTAACTCCAGTTTCAATTCCTCAAACCACATCTATAATAATAATAGTGCTCTGACTTCTCTTTTATGTTAAACTCCATCTTACATGAAATAAATTAAATACATTTTTAAAAGTCAACAGAAGCAGTACAAAATTTGTACACTAAAATGTGCAAAATATCATTTAAAAAAAAAAGCTATACTTGGGGTGGGAAGATAGCTTGTCTGGTAGAGGGCATACTTTACCATGAGCAGGAACCTAGGTTCAAGTTCCCAACAACCACCAAAAGGGAAGCTTCATGAGTGGTGGAGAAGTGTGTGATGTCACCCCTTTATCTCTGTCTCTTTCTATGTCCCTCACTTTCTATATGGGAAAAAAAATGTTCAAGAGTCCTAAAATTATGAAGAAAAAATACCGCTTAAAACCCTACTGGTAAAAAAAGAAATTAAATAGAACCAAATAAATGAAAAAACATTTTATGACCATGAACTAGAAGCCTACATATTTTTCTTGAATTCAACTCAGGACCTCACCAATACAAAGCCAGTGTTCTACCTGCTGGGCCATCTCCCAATCAAATGTGTAATTTCTCTTAACATTGCACATTCTTTTTCAAACTTAATATCAACTCTATTAAATAAATATTGATATAAAGACTATGATTGTCACTAGGGTACAGGCCCATATTTCCTTAAGACAGGTGTAAGTATACTTCACCTTCCACCAAACTGTCACCCTCTTCTACCCTAAGGGCATTAAGTTTGAAGTATCCCCTTAGCACCTCTCCCTTCACTCAATTTCCAAATCTCCTGTGGTGCATAGGAATAAACTCAAGAAAGAAGTGAAAGAGGTGTATGTTGAAAACAATAAGCTGAAAGGAGTTCATTAAAAATGAACTTTTGGATCCCAGTTAAAAGAAATAGAAAACACAAAGGAATAGAATGATATCTTCTGAATTAGGTGAATTGACATTGTTACAAGGACTACCCAACATAAAGCACTATATAAACTCAGTTCAATTCCTCTCAAAATGTCTATAATGTTTCTGATGGAAATAGAAAAATGTGACTGAAATGTGTATGGAACCACAAAAGACACTGAACTTATTTGTTCAGCAAATTTGAGGTGAGAGAGTGGCGACATTGTGCACCTGAATTACAAACTATATTACAAAGCAGTAGTAATCAAAGCAATATGGTAGTGACATAAAAGCAGACACACAGAAAATGGGAAATTTTTTTATTCAGTTCAAAATAAAGCATTCTCCCCCAAGATGTAAATTAAGATAAAACAATACTAAAACAAGTTATGCTGAAAGTTGAAATAGAATGATGTTAAAAAATTTTGCCCCAAATCCATGGGGCAAACACTCTTGTGCTAGGGATTTTTCTTGATCATGTCATATGTTTTATCATTTGCTTGTTATCTGTATCCTTTAATATATATTTCATTATAGAATAAACAATGTACAGAATGCTTTTTTGATCCTTTGACTTATTCTAGAAAATGATCAAACTCCCAAACAGGCAGACAGAAACACAGGGAATAACAGCCTGGGCATGTGGCAAATGTAAGGTGTAGTGTAGACTGTTTGTGGGACTGAATCCTTAACTTATGAAGTCTGCTCTAACTCAAGGTGAAATAAAAAGTGAATAAAATGCACTTAGTCAGGTGGGAACAAATCCCAAACATCCAGTGTCAGAAATAATGTGAAATGTTGTGAATGTGGGGCATGATAGAAGAAAGTAGAAACAGAGGACACAGATAAACACGCGAGACCTCAAATGAAGAACTCAAAGAAGTGGTTAGAATTTGGTCTTAAGGATCAGCTTAACTAAAGAACAATGGATTTTCGGGAAGTGACCAGAGGAAGGAAAATGTTTTTATAGGTGGGATGTAATGGGGTGGCTCACATGTGGTGAAGTAAGATTTGCTATGTATGTATATTCCTCTGATGCTATGTAGGTTGTCTCTGGTAATTGAATTCGAATTCTGTCCTTTCTGGTAGAGACAGAAAATGGGAAACATATACAAATTTATATAATTTGGGGGAAGAGGGAATATAGAAGAAGTACAAACAAATTTCTTAGATATGTTTTTTTTCTTAATTTCATTTAGCTCAAAGTCGTACTTATGTAAAAATGATATTTTTGGAGATGGTATATTATGCTACCCTTTACTTTGGAGTTACAATCTAGTCTTTGTCAGCATGAGTAGAATCCTCAGATGTCTTCCTCTGGGATAAAGTGATGATTCAATCATGGATTTGACACCCAGATTCAACTCTTTTGTCTCATTTTCTGTTCCTAGAAAGATGATGTCTGAATATTTTAACATCAACAAACTTACCTTTTTTTTTCTAAATCACTTTACTGACTAGATGATGATTTATAAGACTATTGTCATAAAGTACAGCTTTACATCTCCACAAAATCAATGTCAGTATACCTCTCTCAGTATTGCATTTTCAACAAAAATTGCTTTATACATGAGCTATAAATTATTATAACATAGAAAATTGATTGTTTTTTCAGAGTTGAGGTCTCATGCTTAAGAGATTTCACTGCTTTGGACTTTTTTATTCAGACAGAAAGACAGAGAGTCATAGAGCTATATAGAGAACAGAAAAGATACCACAGCACTAGAGTGTCCCCTTGGGCCACAGTACCTTCCAATGTGGTTCTAGAGCTTTAATCTGGACCATGTGCACCCTAAATTGTGCCACTGGCCCTTGATGACATATTTTTGTTCATAATTAATGTGTTTTGGGTGACTATCATGCTGGTCTTATCATTATCTTAGGTGTAATGTTTATATAACATATATATTCATTTCAAAATAAACCCATGTATAGTTAAGAAGTATTTGTCTATATGAATCATAACAAAAACTTTCAACAATAATAGTAAAAATAACTATTTTATGAGATTAATATGTATTTCAGGATGGCTGGAGCTAGCCCAGTCAACTTCCAAAGAGCCCAGCCAAATTCCAAAGAGCCCACGACTATACTAGTTTTATTTATTTATTTTTTTCCTGAGCCTGACATCTGAAGTGCAGGTGGACCCAAGTTATTGTCTGGGGAGATGACATCATGGCTGAAAAAAGGACCAGAAAGCTGGGTCAGGGGAGAGAGTAGCTCCCAAATATGGGAAAGGCATATAAATATTGTTGACTGTAAACCCCATTGTGGGTTGTTCCAGTTCCTCCGCCTCCCTGGTCACTGGCAACGGCAGTGAAGTGGCCCCCTGGGAGTCCTAGGGTGGCTCTGTGTGACGAGGGTATAGTGAGCAGAGAGACACACAGTCAGTTAGCTCCAGGAAAAGCCTCTGAGGGTCCATTTGTTTATTGGGGGATACAAGCAAGCAGATATACCCATAGTCCAGAGAGAAGGTTGAGGTAATCATTAACCCAAACACAATGCATAGTTACATCTTGACTTATAAAGTATTTGATCACAACTGGAAAGTTACTGTATAAGGCTTGGTCATGAGTTCACAATGCATATTTCTCTGAGGGTAAATTATAGGCACTTCAGGGAAGGGGGGAAGGGAGCAGTTGAATAAAACCAGAATATTTGCAGTGGGTAACAAGCTGGTCATACACAGTAATTCATGGCCTCTGTTTTAAGGGGATGGAGTAGCATGTGCAGAAAGGGTGCCACTTCTGGGGAAGCCATCCATCATAAGTTTATGAGGTCAGGAGGTACCAGCCTAGCTTCTCCCCATGAAAGGGGGTGAACTCAGGATCAACCCACTCAGATTCTCATGGAAATAATGGCCTGGGCTTCCTGGACAGTGGGCCCATTTCTCACACCCCATCGATTTGATCTGATCTGGAGCTTAGGAACTTATGTGACCTCTACATCCCTGTAAATCTGAGCTCACATTCTGTGGTCATGAGTAGGAACATTCCAAGCTGCCCTAATTTCAGGACCCATCTTCCTCAGCTGGAACATAGAATATGTTGTTCAGCCTCCCTTCGGAGGTTGGAACATTCTCTACCATGTTGATCCACATTGGGGGCAAGGTCCTTTGGGGGGCCCACAAAGGGGTCTATTGTGTTGTTCCTGATAGAGATTACCAGTAGCAATGGAGAGAGGGATCTATTCAAGGTCTAGGTCCATCATGTCTGTTTGGGAATCTCAGAACTCCCCGACTAGGACCCCGCTGATGGGGTGGCCAGATAGTGACTAAACAGTCATTGTTAAAGTAACTAAAATATGACTACTAACTAGTTACAAAATGGAGACCCCCCCCCAACTCTTCATCTGAACTATTCCAGCCTTTAAGTTCATGATTAGTCAACAATTTGTTTGGCTCTATATGTTAACTCTTTTTTCAGCCACCAGGTTCCAGATGTACCGTGATGCCAATCAGACTTCCCTGGACAGACAACCCCACCAATGTGTCCTGGAGCCTGCTTCCCCAGAACTCTGCCTCACTAGGGAAAGAGAGAGACAGGCTGGGAGTGTGGATTGACCTGCCAATGTCCATGTTCAGCAGGGAAGAAATTACAGAAGCCAGACCTTCCACATTCCGCACCCCATGACCCTGGGACCATACCTCCAGAGGGATAAAGACTAGGGAAGCTATCAGGGGAGGGGATGGGGTACGAAGTTCTGGTGGTGGGAATTTTGTGGAGTTGTACCCCTTTTATCCTATGGTTTTTGTCAGTGTTTCCTTTTTATAAATAAAAATTAAAAAATACATATCAACTTGCTTTCCAGATTGAGGCCCCTACAAAATTCATTTTAACTCTTTTACTCTTTTTCCAATTGAAGCATATCACTATAAATAACTGTAATTCTTCTCTTATATTCAGTTATTTCCAGAAAAGTTCACTAGGTCTGACAGTCATCTTTATTCTATGATCCCAGGGTTGTGATGCAGATTATTAATCTACTGTTTGTGGTAAGAAGTCATTGCTATTTTATTTCCCTACCTATTATGCTTCAGACAACTGTAGCTTTTCATTATGCTTTAACCTGATACCAGTTTTGTATTGATCAAAAAAAAAAAGTCTCTGAACTTCAGAACACTTTATCACCTACTGATCTATTAATTGTTTTAGAAATCAAAAATCTGAACTTTTGAGGAAAGATGGAGTAGACAGTATAGGATATTTGCTATTGCGTTGTTTTCTTCCCAATTGAGATTTGTAATATATAGTATTCTTTGAGTTTTTCAATTCATTCATTCGGTACAGATTTATTAATTATCTACTGGAAGTCCAGCACTGTTCTTGGTACTGGGAAACAGTAGAAGAGAAATCAACCCAAATTTCAGTTCTTCACCTAGACTGAGATTATCATTTCTACTGAATAAACTAAGAAGGAGATTTTCCTACTTTCTTCACTCCCCTGGGGGAAGCATGAACAAAGGTGAACAACGAAAAAAGCAGAAATAGGGCTTGAGGGTTTCCGTAAAGGAGTTTTGGGGGAAGGTAAAGATGTGGGAGCCAGTAGACATGTTGTAAAAGGATACAAGCCCAGCTTCATAGTCCAGAAAAATCCCCACAACCAGAGGCTTCTCCCTCAGAGGAAGGGGAGTTTGTGGAGAGGTAAGAGCTACATAATGGTTCTCTTTGTACAGTCTGATGGCCCAGAATCCAGTGGAAGGCTCCACTTCCATACTAATATCCCTCTGTACATTTTTTAAACAAACTCCTATGTCCCACCGACTTCCTTCTCCCACATCCACTTCAAAGTAATGTCTTCCTGAGGTGAAGCCTTTACAGCCTAGCACAGAGCGCAAGACTCTAAATCTTTTTAAATTTTTAAGTTTTTCCATCTTGGACCTATGAGCAGCCTGGTCCTGATATTTAGACAGAACTAATTTATTATGAACTGTATCTGGATCCAGAGTCACAGTAGCTGGAAAAAAAGAAAAGAAAAAGAAAACAATGAAAATAAAAGTATTCACATTGAGAAAACAATTCATTTCAAATAAAACTTGCTTTTGGGTTTTGTTTCTTAATAGTTGTGTGAGTTCTACCCAAAATCCCAGTTTGTTAAAAACTAAAGTAACAATCATTGTATGTATTACATGGAATTGTGGAGGAAGATTAAACCAGACAATATATTCTTAGTGCTTGGTAAAATTGCTGATATGTGTTAAGTACCCATGCCACAACAACAGTAACAACAACAACAATAGTAATATTATCTTCTTCATCACTACTACTATCTTAGTCACTCAGTGAAGTCGGTCTCCAGAACTAAGCAGCACTGACAGGGTTACTGTGTTCTCTAAAGATCCTTCTTTCCCATGCAAGACTTCCAGGAATCATGGAATGTTGGAGTGAAAATAAGTCCTTTCCATCTTTACTAATAACTGGTAAAATTGAGAATCAAAGAAAAATCACAGAAATAATGTCAGAGTTTGTCATTGAAGTCCTAGGGATTTTTTTAAAAAATTTTTTATCAGAGCACTGTTCAGCTCTAGTTTATGGTGATGTGGGGGATTGAACCTGGGACTTTGCAACCTCAGGCATGAGAGTCTCTTTGCATAACCATTATGCTATCTACCCCTACCCTCTAGGGATTTTTTTTTTGTCCATTGTTTTTCCATATTCAGGGCCTTGAACCACAAAATTTAGTATTTAAATTTATATTTTGTGAATGATACAGGAAAATGCAGGTGGTGAAGTTAAAATGTTATTAAGGATAATATACTCAAAAGAGAAATTATCATAGAAGCTTATAATTTTCAGTGATGTGTTGTTTACAACTGCCACTTAAAAGATAAAAAGATTGACAGTTATAGGACAGATAATATAGTGATATATCTGTCATATTTAGATAGACAACAAATCAATAAAATATGAGCAAAAATATGAGCACAATAAAGGGGGAAAAGTCATATGTAGCTTATCTGAAAAGATTAATTAAACAGACATATATCTGATAAGATTTATCCAAGGGTAAAAAGAGAGGATGAAACTATGAAATGAATAAAGACATTTAAACTTATAAATCATATGATAAATTTTATGATACTAACTAATAAGCTTGAAAACACTGGCAAGGTTAATAACATTCCATAAAAAACATTTTTTACTAAAGCTCATTCAAAAGAAAACTGAAGATACAGGACCATAAAAAACATCATCTATCGTTTAATATTTATCCATAAATGATAAAACATATATATAACCATTGAAAATGGATGTTTTAATATTTTCCGAGCAATTATACTAGTAAGGAGATAGACAAAAGCAACTTCATGTAAAGTCTTTCAAGGAAAGAATTAGAGACTCTCCTGTAAACAAAATACAAAAGTCTTAAACAAGATCGTATAAGTCCTAACCATGGTCATATATTGCTGTCAGAGTACAAATTACAGCTAAGGTTACTTTTATTCTAATTTCTAATTTTTTATTCTAATTTCTTAAGTTAAGATATACTTCCTTGAACAATGGATTGTTCATCAATTACTCCATGTAGCCACCCCTTATGTGGTAACAGTACTGTGGCACAATTATGGTACCTTAATACTCATTGATATTAAAATATATAATGTGAAGATATCAAAATTAATTTTTATGAGAATTTAACTATGAATTGCATAGAATAGTAAAATGTAACCTATGCCTCTATCAATTACTACATCTAGCTTCTTAATGTAACTAATGTCAATTGGACTTATTTCCTTGAAACTTGAGTTACATGTGCATACTCTTCAAATCACAGTTTCATTCATCTCAGTTTTGTGTATATGCCCTGGAGAAATGAAAGATCCAGAAAATAAACCTAAGGATAAAACAAAACATATGTATGTAAATATGGAGACTATGGCAGCTATTTTCCTGGGAAGACACAGCTACAAAATGAACAATAATGATAAAAAAAAGATTTGAAGAGTCTGCACAGTTAATTGATATGTCTAAGTACCTCATTTTACTAACACAGAAATGTGGCAGCTCCACTCAAAATAACTAGAAAACGCCTGTCTGGTCTGTGAACCTGCCGAGGCACATGTTATGAACTTGGTCACCACTCAGGTCACTTCAACCTATAACTTTATTCATTTGTGCCTGAACATACCTTGATAACGCCTTAACATTTTTTTCACATCAAAGTAAAGCTCTGAAACATTGCACAAAGGATGCAGCTCCACTGAGATAGGTTCTGGTAATTCTAGATTCACAGCTGAACTCCTAAGATAAGTAGAGATCAAAGACTTCTTCAGTGACATGTTCCATTAAATTCTATGTACTCACACCCTTTCCCTCCCACATCAATGCAGCACTTACCTGATCAAAGTATCTTTCACATCCTATAGAGAAATAAAGGCCAAAAGTGAATATGGGAACATCAGTATTTCATGCAGCACAGCATGTAGGGTTATTCTCTATTAATACCAATTTCAAGGAAGTAGAGTGATCAGTATAAGATATTAGTGAACTCCTTGACAAGATGATTCCCGTCCCAGTTACCTGTGATATTCAACATGGCAGCAAGTTTATCAATTTCAGTCTGTTATAATCAGGCCTATGAGGAGGTGTAGTGTCTGTAATCACATCAGCTTCTGGAATGCTTGTGGGGAAAGAAGCAGGAGTGTACTCATGCTCCCTCTAGTAAGACTTAATTTTGGTAACCTTATTTCGCTCAAAATGATCCCATAAAGGGATTATTTATCATGAAGTTCCTTAGTGAAGAATCCAAGCAAATCCCCTAAGACTGGTCCATTAAGGTGGTGGCAGCCAGCACCCCATGGTAGTGGAGCAGTTGTGCTACATTCGTAACCTTATAGTGTCACCTACAGATTTATTATGAAAACTAGAACAAACAGCTCCAGGTATCTCTCTCTCTCTCTCTCTCTCTCTCTCTCTCTCTCTCTCTCTGACAAAGAGGTAGGGAAAAGGAGAGAGGGAGAGAGAGAGAGAGACAGAGAGAGAGAGAAGATAAAAGAGATCACAGCATAGAAATTACCTTTAATGCCATAGTAGATAGACCCAAACCTGGGCTATACACATGGCAAAGCAATGCACTATACAAGGGAATTATTTCATCATGCCCACCCCCATCCCTTACCAGGGTCATTTATCTTAATGGCCTGGAACCATTATGCAATTGAAAGGCAGTCTCATAAAAGCTCTTGGAGCAAAGGTTTTGTAAGCAAACAGGAAAAGAAATTATCACTTATTTCAGTGACCCCACTTCACTCACCAATCATCTGGAGGAATCTTTCAAGAGACAGTTTGACTGTCAGGATTCTGTGCAAGTGGAATACAGGCAAATACACAGTAGCAAAAGCCATACCATGGCTCCACTTGGTCAAGAAAACTGCCATTTCTACTCATCCACAGTATAAGTTTTTGACTCACATATTGATATTTTATAAGTGCTTGAAAGGCACCCTGGAGATACTAATGTGAATCTAAAAGGAAAATTAAATTCCCACAGTAATGTGCACTTTTTAGTAAGGCAACCCAGTTTTGCTCTCTCCATGCTTCCTCTTAATAGCTCAGAAACAGACGCCTCCTTTTTTCCCCAAGTGCACAGTCTCACCTGCAGCAGTTTATGAGCTGAAGCCTGACATCTCTCCTCTAGTTCCAGAATGCAGTTCTTGAGTTCGTGACTCTGCTTTTCCAGATTGGCTTCATTGTCCCACAGTTTCCTCAGAGTTTGCTCTTTCTCTTTCTCTAGTCTCCATAGATAAGACTTCTCTTCCTCATGAAGGAAGTTATGGAGTTTCTCAAATTCAGAATGGATTTTCTGTTTTCGAAGTTCTATCTTCTCCTATAATAAAGAAGATATTCTTGAAATATGAAAATAAATCAAAAGTGAATTTATGCATAAATGATAAGAAAATGTGGTGCATATACAGAAAGGATTACTACTGAGCCTCAGAAAGGAGAAAAATGGTACTAGATTCAAGCTTATCTAGTACAGAAAATACGTTACTATGCTTGAAACCTGGGTTAGAGCCCCCAGTCACTCCATGGAGGCACTGGCATGGGGGAAGCTTCATGAGATGTAGAGCAGTGCTGTGGTATCTCTGTCTGTCTCTTCCCTCTCTTACCCTAAAAAAAAAAAATCTGTTGAGAGAATCACATAGTTTATGTTCTTCCAGCAGTAACTCTGGGAAAAAGGAGGGTAACTCCAATATATGCTACATCATGAATAAATTTTAAAAACATTATGTTAAATGAAATCAGTCAAAAACAAGAAAACAAATATTAAATGATTCTACTTATGTATGAAACTAGCAGATCACAGATATGATTATAAATACTTTCATAAAGGAATGAGGTTTTGATACTGTGGGAGCTGATCAGCCATGAACTAGAGACTCAGGGTCTCCAGTTGCCAGTGTATATTTTAATATTCTCATTTGGACAGTAGTTCTGATCCTCCTTATTCTGGCATTTTTGAGGCTCAGGCATGAAAGTCTTTCATATGACCATTATGCTTGCTCCCTGGTTGAAAAATAATTTGAGATCAGTAAACTCAAAATCCTACCTCCCATATGGCCATCCGTAGTCTTGTGAACAACTTAACATTCTTACATTTGTTTTCCAAGTCCCTTAGTTTTGTCAAAGCTTTCTGGAGCTTTTCCTGAAGGCAACAACAATGTGTGAATAAAATCTTATTGGAGCAGTGATGCACCTAATAACATGTACATGTTAAAATGCACAAGGACTCAAGTTCCACCTTCAAGAAGGGAAACTTTACAAGTGGTGAAGCAGTACTACATGTGTTTCTTTCTCCCTCATTCTCTATCTCCCTCTCCCCTCTCAATTTTTCACTGTCTATATCCAAAATAAATAAATAAATATATTAAAAAGTATTTTTGGGATGGGTGGGCATACCGAGCTAAGCACACATAGTACAAAGTGCAAGGACTTGCACAAGGATCCTGGTTTGAGCCCCAGTTCCACGTCTGTAAGGAGGTTGTTTCACTAGCAGTGAAGCAGTTCTTTGGGTGTCTTTCTCTCTCCCTATCTTCCCCTCCCCTCTCAGTTACTCACAAATCCTCTCTATCTTGTCCAATAAAAACAGGAAAAACGGCTACCAAGAGCAATGGATTTGAAGTGTGGGCACCAAGCCCCAGCAACTAACCTGGAGGCTAAATAAATAAATATGCCACTTCTTTGTTTTATTTTTACTGTCTTTGTCATCAGGATTATCAATGGGACTTGGTGCCTGAACTCTTTACTACTATCAATGGTCTCTTTTTTCATAATGAAGATGAAAGAGAAGAATGGAAAGGGAGAGCGAGAGAAAGAAAGGAAAACACACTGCAGTGCTTCTCTACTGCTTGTGGAGCACTCATGTAGTGGCCTGGGGTGTGAACCCAGATTTCTGTGCATGATAACTTACGCCATCTATTGGGTGGCACACCTGCCATCCTCACCAACTCTGTTGAATACTTCAGTTAAATCCTATAGGAGCATTAGATAACACTGAATATTTGTTGCATATTTACATTTTGAAAAGAAGCATGCTGTTGACTGTTATGTGCACCAATATAATTGCCTCCCTTCTCAAACCTGAGAAGTTAGTGGACCACTTTAGCATCATTTTTTGTGCTGTAGAAACTGAGATTCAGGAAAAGGTTTCATAATCTGTCCTTGAACCTTAAAGGTGTTGAGTAGTGGTTCCCAGCTTATCTGCTGCCCTGGAGTCAGAGTAAAACCCACTACTATCATCTTGTCAAGGAAAAATTGCACATAAAGCTATTGCTTTATATAATATAGCATTATATAATATGACATGATAATCATTTCAAGGATGATTTGCTCCACACTTCTAAGAATTTTTTAAGAATTATTATTTTGCGTAGATAGATGGAAATTGAGATAAAGGGGTGAGAGATAGAGAGAGAGAAGGAGAGAGAAATAGCTGCAGTACTGCTTCACTGCTTGTGAAGCTTCCCATCCTGCAGGTGGGGACCAGGGCCTTGAACTGAGGTCTTTGTGCACTGTCATGTGTGTGCTTAACCATGTGTGCAACCACTCGGCTCCTTGTTGCACACCTCTGTTTGTGGAAATGTATATGTGTCCACATAGATACCACTTCCCATTCCTGCTACCCAAATCCATCATCTAAATCAAGGCATTCCCAGTAGCCTTCTTTTGTGACTTAATTGCTCTCCTCAGTTATAGGATATCTGTAATATGGTATATTTGTCCATTGACTTTGTCATATGTTGATAGTAGATTATCAGCTTTATGTTAAAAACTAAATACATATATATATATATATATATATATATATGAGTGTGTAGGGCAAGTACACTACAGAGCAGAAGTTTATAACGGAAAGACGGGTAAGAGTCTGATAATTCTCTTTGAGCATCAGGATGCACACTTGGGATCTGATTCACTGAAGACTAATCATTGGCTAGTCTTCAGAAGAATGGCATACTTAACCTACATTTTAGTTTTATGATCTTGAGTTTCAGGCTAAATAATTTCTGATCTGAGGAAGCAATGCAAGAGCCGGTACTTATTGAAGCCCAAGGGCCCACACACTCACCTTGTAATCTTGGCAAATGTCTTCCACTAAAGCTGTGACGTGCCCCCTGTGCTGTGACATCCATTCACAGCACCAACAGATGAGCTGCTCATCATCCACACAGAATAGCTGGAGCTCCTCTCCGTGTTTCTTACACTTTTCAAGGTCTATTCCCTTGATGGCTTCAGTGAGGTTTTCCAGCTGCTTGTTTTGTTGGAGACTCACCTTTTGAAATACTGCCTCACACTGGGGACAGCAATACTTTTTCAAAGTCATCTCTGAGAAATAACATTTCTTAAGAATATTCTTTAAGCATAGGTGGCAGAAGCTGTGCCCACAGTCAAAGTTCACTGCCTCTGTCATTAACTGTAGGCATATGGAACACTTGGTTTCCTCCCTCATTTTCTTGGTATCTCAGTTTGAGTGGATGAATTTTACTGGAAGGCACCAATATTGAACCTAGAGGCAGAGAAGAAACAACCAGTGTTCTAAAGTGGTGGAAAAACATCTCATCCAAGCCTCTGTGTATTTACAACTCTTGACATCTCTCTGGAGAAAATAATTGAATTGGGATTGAGGGAATGCATAACATGTAGCTATGTTGTAGGATGTGGTGAATATAATTATTCTGAACTGAAATTTAAAATTCTGTTTCTTAGTCTCATAACCACATTTCAGTTGTTTAAAAGCTGATGTGATTACAAAATAGCTGAGATAGAAAACACCACATCAATGGTCTGGGAGATGGCGTAGTAAAGCACTCACTGGACTCTCAAGCAGGAGGTCCCAAATTTGACTCCTGACAGCACATGTACCAGAGTAATGTCTGGTTCTTTCTCTCTCCTATCTTTCTCATTAAGGAAATAGATAAAATATTAAAAGAAAACACTGCATCATCACAGAAAGTTTCTTGGTCCAGTTGCAAAGAGAGAGAGAGAGAGAAAGAGAATACAGGATAAGCTTCTTCAAAAAAGTTGTAGCAAGAGAGTGAAAAAAAACCTCAGTGAGGAAGAGTGGAACTCCTTTCATTCAAATAAACAGTAAGGATACTTATCCAGTCATATCAAGAATAAATAATTACTCAAATTATTTACTGGCAATTGGGTGGTGTGTGAAAATTCCACTAAGATAAAAGATTTCAGGCTACCTGAAGCCAAATCCCAGTGTCCCCCCCACCCCCCCACAAAGATCCCACATTAACAGTGTCTCAATGGAGATCCATCAGGACAAGGAAAGTAAAAAAACAAAACAAAACAAACAAAAAAAACCCAACAACCAGACACAGTCCTTTCTGTAATCCTCCCTTATCTGGAAGAAAGATAACAGGAAAGAGCTGGGGAGAGAAGTCAGTCTTGGGACCAAAGTTCCTGGAGACCTAGGTAGGCAACTGTCACTTCTCCAATGGTTTCCTCTTTGCCAGGAGCTTTGTGCTAATGGGGAGAAGGATCTCTCCTCCTCTGAGCCACTAGGGAGCCTTCCTGGGCCTTCACTTGCCTAGCAACCCAGATCTTTTCAGATGTGGCTTAAGTCTGCTGAAACTGAAAGTAAACGCCGTGAAAGATCTAGAAAACAAAATCTTTGCTATTAAGAGTTTGAGAGGAGCTCTTCACAACCCAACCCCCCCAAGCCCCCCCTCCCTCCCCAACACACACAGGTTTCCCGGTTTCCTAGCCTTCCACCTAGGAAATTTTGGCCATACTTTTCTTTACCTTCTCCACAGAGCAGACAGCCAGGTCCTGGTATAGAAGAAGCTTCCTGAAGTCTGACAAGGAAGCTCTAACATGTTAAACTCAAAAGTGAAACTACTGCGAGAATGTAATTTTGTACAATTTAACAGGAACTTGCGAGATTTTCAGAGTTTTTCACTCAGTTTGTCCTGAAAGGGAGAGGATACACTAAGTTACACCATTTAGATATGCATAATTATACTTTATTTTTGTAATTATATCCTACCATGTATTTTGTAAACACACTCTTATCATTTCTAGTCAACAATAATAGCCAAGGATATTATATTTTAAATTTAAAGAGAAAGTTCATTTCCCAACACATTTTATTATTGTGATTTAACAATATTTTACAAGATTGTAAGACTATAAGGGCGTAGCTTGCCATCCATACATGACATGTGTAAGTCACTGCAGCTTCCACCATAACATATAACCCTTCCCAAATTCGTCATTGTTCTCACAGAATATGAGACAACTTTTTTTTTTTACCAGTCCTGCAAGTTTGTTTGTTTTCCCCCTGTATGTTTCAAATATGAGTGAAACCACAGTAGTTCTCCATCAGTTCTTTCTTTATTTCACTTAATATAATCTTAATATAATCATCTCCAGTTTCACCCACCTAAGAAATTATACCATAAATTAAAAAACAAATAAACACTCACCAAATTGTAAGTAGGGCACCAAAGTAAAAACCCTGTGGTGAGGGGTAGACATGCAGCTTCCTGGGCCAGTGGGGGGTGGGAGTGGGTGGGAGGGATGGGTCACAGTCTTTTGGTGCTGGGAATGGTGTTTATGTACACTCCCAGTAAAATGTAGTCATATAAATCACTAGTTAATTAATATGAGAGGGGGAAAATTAATTGTATGTCTCAAAGATTTTTAAAACACAGATTGAATCTTTTTAATAAATAGGCTGTGTAATTGATATGCAGACTCTCTCAAAAGCCTAGACCAAGTAGATCAGAAGCAACCAACAGCACAGCTATATACAAGATACTGGGTACTGTACAGCAAACCCTAACAAAAGGACTTTTCAAAGTTAACCCAATTACCAAATAATGTGATGATAACATTAACTATCGATTGTCTTTTTGAACCCTAAGACAGCAGGAACCTCACATCTCCACTGTAGAGCCTCTACTTCCCCCAGTCCTGGAACCCTTGGATAGGGCCCACTTTCCCGTATGCCTCTCCCAATCCATATCAAATAATATTGCATCTGCCGATCACAACCTAACCAACACAACGATTGCCACCTCAACATGCTTCACTTCAGACTGTGTCCAGAGACTTCAGGTGTGGAATGACAACCCTTCAGCTTCATTATTTGGGTGAGACCTTTCCTTTCATAGTATACTCTAGTTCCATCCCAGGTGGTTCACTTTCTAACAAAGTCCCAAAACCTAGATATAGACCAGGTTCTGTGAGAGAGAGCATATGTTCACACGTACCCATAAACTACTGCAAAATATATACCTGAAAGCAGAAGTACACTAGAGTATGCAGTGAGTATCCCCCTAACACTTCCTCTCCACTATTCCAAGTTTTGGGTCCATGATTGCTCAACAATTTGTTTGGCTTTGTATGTTAACTCTCTTTTCAGCCACCAGATTCCAGATGTCATCAGGATGCCGGCCAGGCTTCCCTGGACTGAAGACCCCACCAATGTGTCCTGGAGCTCAGCTTCCCCAGAGACACACCCTACTAGGGAAAGAGAGAGGCAGACTCGGAGTATGGACCGACCAGTCAAAGCCCACATTCAGCGGGGAATCAATTACAGAGGCCAGACCTTCCACCTTCTACAACCCACAATGACCCTGGGTCCATGCTCCCAGAGGGATAGAGAATGGGAAAGCTATCAGAGGAGGGGGTGGGATATGGAGATTGGGTGGTGGGAATTGTGTGGAGTTGTACCCCTCCTACCCTATGGTTTTGTTAATCCTTTCTTAAATAAAAGAAAAAAAATTAGCAATGAAAAAAAAAGAATTTTATGTTTTCTGTGGAATTGGTGTATTGCATCAAAGTAAAAGACTGCAGGGTAGGAATGGGAGAGCTCTCGCTCAGGTCTTGGAACATGATGGCAGAGGATGACCTAGTGGGAGGTTGAATTGTTATGTGGAAAAACTGAGAAATGTTATGCATGTACAAACTATTGTAGTTTACTGCCAAATGTAAGTCATTAATCTCCCAATAAATAAATTTTATTTAAAAAAAAACAAATAAACATAGGTCTTCAGAATTGAAAGGAAAAAGAAAAAATTTCATTATGTGAAGAAAACATAAAGTCTACAGTAAGTATGAAGGACTATAAATAAGTCAAAATGTATTTCAAATACTGCCTATACCCAATGAAAACATATGCAATTCATGAAGTCAAGGATTGAATCATTGGCTATTTTATTATTTTAAAATATTTTACTTATTTATATTTTGGTGCAGACAGAGAGAAATTAAGAAGGAAAGAGGAGATAGCAAGAGACAGAGAAAGAAAGACACCTTTAGCACTACTTCAGCACTTGGGATGTTTTCCGCCTACAAGTGAGGAGAGAGGCTTAGTTCATATAACGTGTGTACTCTGTCAGTTATACCACTGCATAGCCCAGGATAGAATCATCTGTAGTAGCAGCAAGATAACAAAATACTTAAGAGTAAAATTAATAGGATTGGAAAGATACCTCACTGGGCAGTGCTTTGCCATATATCCTAATATCATACTGTAGATCTATGGCAAGGGGTTGGAGGATTTTTAGTCCCATGGTATTTATTGCTGTCTATATAAATGAAACAGTCACCAGGTTCAATACCCTGCACCACCCATAAGCCAGAGCTGAGAAGTGCACTGGTGAAAAATAAATAAATAAATCAGTTTGGGAATGATCAACTCACACATGCACGAAGCCTTATTCGCTCCCTCACCAAAAAAAAAAAAAAAAAAAAAAAAATCAGTTATCAGAGGTTCTCTCCCCCCCTCCCAGCCCCATGTTATAGGGTTTCCCTGTTCCAGCCTCTGAAGGGCAACTGCATTGGAGACTCACAGTTACAAACTAGTGTGTTTTAGGTGATTTCCCCCCCTCCCTTCAGCAGTATTTTTGTTGATAAAACAAAACTGGAGGTGGTTCATCAACTGGCAAACTGCCGGATTGGTACCAGCTACTCCTGAATACCTATGGACTTTTAGCCCCAGGAATCTCTCCTTAAGCCCTTCTCTGCCCATGAGCCACACGTGTTTGTGTTCACCTGTGACTTGGTGGGTTCCTGAAATAATCCTAGTCTTACCTTGTTGCATTCTCAGGTGATCCTCTTTGCTCCCCCATTCCTTTCTTTTTTAATATATATTTTATTTATTTAATAATGAGAAACATAGGAGGAGAGAGAAAGAGTCAGACATCACTCTGGTACATGTGCTGTTGGGGACTGAACTCAAGACCTCATGCTTGAGAGTCTGATGCTTTATCTACTGCGCCACCGGACCATCATTCCTTTCTATAACTACCATATTTTCAGAGTCTAGGAGTTAGTTTTATTACATATTTCTTAAAAATTTGTTTTAGTTACTTGCATATCACATATAAGTGAAATCATCTAGTAAGTGTCACTTTGTTGCTTACTTCACTTATCATAGTCATCTGGAGTTCTAACCATTTGATCTCAAAAGTTATGGCATCACCTTTCTTTTCTTTTCTTTTCTTTTTTGTAACAAGCAGTATCCTAGTGAATATATATCTCACAGTTTCCTTACCTAGTCATTAATCAACGGACGTTTATGTCACGTTCATATTTTTACAATTGTGTATACTTGTGTTGTTAATGTTAGTGTGTATAAGTCCTTTCAAATTAGTATTTTTCAGGTAGATTCTTAGAAGTGGTACCACAAGAGTGTAAGATATTTCCACTTTTATTTTTTGAAGAAAACTATCATTTTGCAGAGGGGCATTCTCACCAACATTCTCACCAACAAGGTACCAGTGAACCTGCTTTTCTACACTTTCTCCAGCATATGTTGATTCCAGTTTTTATCATGTAGGTCATACTTACCCATGTGAAATGGTATTTTGTTGGATTAATTTGCTTCTGTAGTAATAAATGACAGTGAACCTTTATAAATGTATCTATGGGTGATCTGTGTGTCTTATTTAGAGAAATGTCTATTCAGACTTTTGTCCATTTATTATTGGGTTGCCTCATTTTAATGCCATTGAATTGTTGTTTTTTTTCATCTCTGGGCTTCATTGGCCTAAGATGACTTTTTCCTTTTTTAAATTTTTTTATTAGTGATTTAGTAATGGCTTACAAGATCTTAAGATTACAAAGGAATCATTCCACACAGTAATAACTACTTCTCAATCCCCATGCCCAATTTCTTCCCTCTCATCCAAAAATAAATAAATAACCACCATAGTTTTCACAAAGTCTTAGTGACAGTTTGAATACTTTTTATTTCTTTTTAACAAGTTTATGTATTTCTGTTCTTTATATTGCACATGATTACCATCCAGTAGTTCTATTTCGGAGAAATGCTGTTCAATTGGTAACAGATGTAAATAATAGCAATAAGAGTCTTGGAACACAAACACCAAATTAAAGAACCCCAAAGCATTATATATACTAAGCAGGATAAGAAAAGCAAAACAGGGAGTAGGGCAGTAGCGCAGCGGGTTAAGCGCACGTGACACAAAGCGCAAGGTCTGGCGTAAGGATCCCGGTTAGAGCCCCTAGCTCGCCACCTGCAGGAGCGTTGCTTCACAGGCGGTGAAGCAGGTCTGCAGATATCTATCTTTCTCTCCCCCTCTCTGTCTTCACCTCCTCCCGATTTCTCTCTGTCCTATCCAACAACGATGACAACAATAATAACTACAACAGTAAAACAACAAGGACAACAAAAGGGAATAAATAAATATTTTTAAAACATTATAAAAAACGAAAAAGAAATCAAAAATTAATATTAGAAATATTATAAAATACTAGAGAGAAAAATGACTTCATTTAAGACAGAGGACTATATGTGTCATACATAAAAATATTGTATAATTTATGTAGAAACACATTTGTATAAATACATCTAAGATAGTCTTGTTTAAACTGTTTTTGTCTCACAGTTCTTTGCTTGAATAGCATCTATCCATTTCTGCCTCCACTTTCATACTGTAAAATTGCCTCATATTTCTGTGTCTTTTGTTTCTGTTCAAGGCAAACTGTTTTAGTTTTTGTATGTCTGGTACCATTTTAAGTTACTCCTTCATATTTGAGTGATAGATTTGTAGGGTAATGTATGCATAACTGGTAATTATTGTCTTTTAAAACCTTGAATATACCATTCCACTCTCTCTCGGCCTCAGTGTCTGACTACACTGCCTTATAAGTCACATTCTGCATTTCGCTAGCAGTTTGTGAGATTTCTTTCTCTGTTCTTGATTTTTTTTTTTCTTTTTGCATCCAGGGTTATTGCTGGGGCTTGGTGCCTGCACTATGAATCCACTGCTGTTGGAGGCTATTTTTTTCTGCTTGTTGCCCTTGTTGTTTGTGGTTGTTGTTATTGTTGTCATTGTTGTTGACTAGGACAGAGAGAAATCGAGATAGGACGGGAAGACAGAGAGGGAGGAGAGAAAGACACCTGCAGACCTGCTTCACCGCTTGTGAAGCGACTCCCCTGCAGGTGGGGAACTGGGGGCTCAAACTGGGATCCTTGCACTTTGTGCCATGTGCGCTTAACCACCCGGCCCCCCTGTTCTTGATTTTTGACAATTTCACAATTATCTATTTGAGTTTAGGAATTTGGAAGTTTTCTGTGATTCCTGATTATCCTGACCATATCCCATATTTGGAAAAATTTCCACTAGTATTTCTTTAAGTGTAGTTTCTGCTCCCATCTTTCTATTCTCTCCTTCTAGGATTCTTATAATTCTGGTATTTGTTTTTCTGGTGGAGTCTTCAATTTCTTGAAGAGTTGCTTTATTTATTTTTTTTTAAAAAAGACTGTTTTTCTCCTTCTGCAGTACTTTAAAATCAAAGTGTATGGCCAGTTTTGTATTTTATTTCTTATGTTCTCTTCTACATAAGTAAGTCCATTTCTCTGGATTGTTATTTGAGACTGGAATGATTTCAAAGTGTCCCTTGCACCCTTTAACTGTACCATTAAATTTTCCATTTCTCTATCAGATGAATTTTTGATTTCATATTTCTTACCCCATTTCTTCATGTTGAAAGTTTGTATTTCTTTAACTTTCCTGATGCTATATTCCTAAATTATTCCTCTGATAACTCTGCTGAATCTACATCACTGAGTTCTTTGCCTGTCACTTTGGCTTGCAGACCAGCATGTTCCTAGTTTTACTCATATTGTTTTGGTTTCTGTTGTTGGCCAGCAGGTGGTGCTGAGTTCTGCTTTTTATGTGATTTGCAGCAGGGAGGGGAGGAGTTTTGAAGAAGTGACTTTAATATTAGGATACCTTATGGCTCTTAAACAAAGCCTTAGTGTGGGAAGAGGGGTGGGGATGAGGGGAGAACCCCAGACCTCCTCCTCTTCCTAGACTGCTATCTGAAAGTAAGAACTCTACTATGAAGTCAAAGTTACTTTTTCACCTGCAGGGTGGTCTGACCACAGCTGGGTCTCTGTGGCAGCAGAGATATCTTATGGCTTGGTAGGCTTCCCTTTCTACTACAAGGGTATAGTTTTCAGTTCCCTGGCTCCCCTGGATAGGTCCGTGGGGTTCACTCGAGAACTTGTGGCTTCTAAAACTCTAAACAGCAGTTCTAAGCACCTTTTTATAAGTCGCTAGGTTGTCTGAGTGGTTTCTTGGGCCCTTTGTATCTGCCATGTGGATTGGAAACATTTGCAAACATGGCACCTGCCTGCAATGCCCTGTTACTGCTTGAGTTTTTCTCTCACTCCCTCTTCCTGCTAGTCATACACAATCACCAAACTTCAGATACTCGTGTTTCTTTCTTTACCAGAAGTCCCAGCTGTTCTCTGGTGAAAAAACTGAAGTTGTTTTGTTGTAATATTTGTTTTCTGAGATAGAACCAACTTCTCAACTCTGGGTTGTTATAACTGCACTTTGTGTTGACTTATCCAAATATAAAAAGGTAAATAGGAGGGGGAAAAGCAGCACCTGAACTACATATACAACTAAAAAATGTAAGAAAATGGTACTTCTATAAGCTTTCAAAGAGTATATGACCTTGCCAACAGGTACCATTTTACAATAATCTGTTTGAGTTTAGGAATTTGGAAGTTTTCTGGGATTCCTGAATATCCTGACCATATTGATTTTTGGCCTTGTGATTCCAATTGAACTTCTGAGTTTCAGCACTGTAAGAAATAATATATGCAAAAAAATAACAAAATATGCAACTGTTTGTGTTGATTTATTATAGCAGCAGCAGCAACAACAACAACAACAAAACTGATACAAGGGGACCAAGTAAATAACTGATCTAACATGCTGACTCCAGTGGACTGCTGGGGAATATGGGCAAAACTGTGGAAGAACTCAACTACGGTAGTTTGAAATTAATAAAGTCAGAGAGGGCAAGCTGTTGCCTAATTTTCTAAAGGTCAAGCATTAAATTGGGAAAGTCAAGTAGCAACCAGAGTCCAAAACATAAGTAAAAATAGGACATTAGTCTAAAAGTCAGGAGTGAAGCAAAGACTTGATTAAGCCTGGTAGTAGAGCATACACACTACCATGTGAGGACCTAAGTTCAGGCTTCAGACCCCCAGCTGCAAGGGGGAAGCTTTATAAGAATTGGAGCAGTGAAGCAGGTGCCTCTCTTTCTCTCTCATCCTCTCTCCCCCTGTACTTCCCTCTGTCACTCACCCTCTTGTCAAAGGAAAGTAAAAAGGTCACCAGAAATAGTGCAGGCACTATGGCCCAGTGATAATCCTGGTGGGGAAAAAAAAAGATAGGAAGGAAAAGAAAATGAAAGGAAAGAAAGGAAAGGGAAAGAAAGGGAGAAGAGAGAGATTATTAGGAAGAGTATATGAAAGAGCAGGATTGAGGACATAGCTCACCTATGAGTAAATTGCATAACTGGACCTGGGTGTAAGCCCTCAGCACCACATATGATGTTTCATGGCATTTGAGGGTGCACTATTGCTGTGGTGTCTCTGCTACTCTGAATTAAAAAGCTGCCAGGCAACAGTGAAATAACATATTTATGAGATTCTGGCTCTGGAAAAGAGGGGGGAAGGAAGGGAGGGACAGAGAGGCGGGGAGGGAGAGGGAGAGAGAGGAGAAAAAGCAGAGTGAAGAGTATGAAAAATATAGTATTTCTTTAGTTGAGAACATCAGAATAATCAATTTCTCTTTCTTTTAGAAAAGGCATCAAATATGTATGGAAAAGTCTAGTTGATGTAACAGAGCCCCTTAGTAAGAACATCTTGTCTATCTGTTACCTGTCATCTATCTTTCAACCTATCTGTCATCTGTCTATCTTATCAGTGTGTGAACTCTACATTTAGCAGTACTAGACCCCCTGCATACATGACTTCATTGTTCCTGGGCATATTTTATTATTATTTGTATTTTAGAGAGACATCACAGCACTGCTTCAACATCCCTGTACCTTTCCTCTAGGACAGAAACCAATTCTAACTGGTTAAGTGACATGTCCAAGATATAGAAAACACAAGGAAGTGAAGGAAAACTTGATGTCTTCATCTCTCTGATCTCAGGAGTTCTAACTTCATATCACAGCATTTTCCTTCTAAGAGAAAGTTTTGTTGATTTGTTATTGTTGTATGCAGAGTTCAAAGCAGAATATCATGGTGTCATCTTTTTAGATCCTCACTCTATCAGTGAGAACTTGAAAATAAAGTTAAAAATTAAGCAGCAATGTCAAATCCAGATTTTCTGTTCTGAGGTTGTTGGGTTAGACCTGGTGTAGTCTGTCTGCCATGTGACTCATATTTATCCTGGTAAAACTGCAGAATTATTTGAAAGAGAAGAAAGGACAGAAATTCCCCCCTTCTTTAAGGTAGCCTTATCATCTAGGGCCTAAAATATTGATTTAATGGTGAAGGTAAGTGCATGTCCTTTTCTTCCTTTGGGGTAGAAGGATAATTACTGATGAATCAGAAATCCATTAAAGGGGGAGAACAGTTTGAGGGGATGTCAGAAGAAGAGTTTTAAAGGGAAGTCTAGATGTATAAGGATCTCCATCAGGGAATGGCTTCTGGTTCCAAAAATGAAGAGACTTTCTAAAATAGGTAACTGATTTAGGACCCTAGAACAATACTTGAGAGGCTACTAGTACCAATGGACTCTGTGGACTATGGTCACTTCTCCAAGGATTTTGTGAGTATTAACTGTGATGCTCTGATCAGTTGGGTGGGCTTTAGCTGTGGAATGAAGTATTGGGTTAGCTCTAACAAGGTTGGGGTACTAAGACTAATTTTTTAAATAATTTATTCATATTTGAAAATTTCAAGGAAAGAATATGAGCAAAGTTGTAAATAAGACTTGAGACAAAAAGATGTGCATGCTTATAGAGATCACCTGACTTGTTCTAATTGTATAGCAGAGGGAATTTTCCAGAGAAATTATGGATTGTGCTTATCTGTGCTATAGTGGAAATTTGAGGAGATAGGATTCAGTAAAGTGCTTTCTCCCAGTTTGCCCAGAGAAAATCCTGATTCCAAAGCACAATTGAGCTCTTATTGACTTTGAAGACATACTTCATCTGTCACTTAGAAGAAAGTAATCTGGGCATACCTGTATAGCTTCCTATAAACCAATCTGTGAGTCCTATATTGATAATACTCCACTTGTACCTTAATTTTGGCATAATCTAGAATTTGGGGATTGCTTACCATTGGTACTTAATGTACTTCCTCTTTCTCCAAAATTAAATTCATAAAATAATACTTGACAAAGATAATCTAATTGGTTTTATTTCAGAACTATCAGAAAGGCAAGCAACTGAGAAAAGGGACCTCATTTTTATTAACAGAAAAAAAAAAGACTTCTTCTCATGTCTGATATTTAACAAGAAAAAAGCCCTTCCTTATCCATCCTTTGTGTTGTAGTCCAGTTTTAAAAGAAAAATCATAGTCTAGAGCCAAACCACTTTGAATGGCCCAATCTGGTCTAAAAAGAAAAAGTTTAAAAACAATTTAGCAATCAAACCAATGGATTTTTATAGAGGAACATTTATTTACTATAAGTCTGCATTTACTAATCTGAGAAAGCTCAGTGTCAATCCCGTATTATTATTTTACATTTATAAGCACATATATTTAATTTTTGCTTCAAATAGTTCTCTAAACTTGTATTATTCCATTTTTTTCTATGAAACAATTACAGCTTCTGGGAACTTATGAAACCCACTCTGATTTACTCAGATGGCAGAGAACTTGGTCTCTGATACTCTTTGAACTCCAGTTCCATGCTCTTTCAACCACATATAACATTTACTCTGAGTAAACTAGGAGGCTCAGCTAACAGAGGTGATGCAATGCTGACTGAATATTAGGGAAAATCTAAGAGATAAAATAAGACCATCATAACAGAATAATGTATTATATATTAAGACTAGGAGAAAAAATACTTTGCATGTAAATAAATCTTACTGCCCTTGTTAATCATATATCAAATATAACTAAATATTGTATCATAAAATCATTTTCAAATGCAGGATCTTCCTTTAACTTAATTTCAATTTAAGTTCTCTATGGTGGCTTCCAGGTGTAATGGTAGGAGTCACTAATGGAAAAATATTTGACAATACTTACAACTGTGATAAGACTTATTTCACTATCTCAAAGTACATGCAACTATGGCAGTGCTCAGGTTCATAATTCAAATGCTTCTGGGATTATTTCAGAAAAAAAAAATTTTCCAGTACTCTATCCCAGAAAGATTATAATTCAAAAGAGTCTGATATGCTTGGGTCTTATGCAAAGGAAACAAGGAAATTAATAACTAAAATTGATTATTGAAACAAAAACTCAAAATAACATTTGAGCCATAAACACTAAGTAAGGATGACAGCAGATAGAATAGGAAGGAAAATTGAAATATGACTTGGGATGTATCTATTTGATAGGGCAGGGAGAAACTGATCTCTCTCTGAGAGAGAGAGAGAGAGAGAGAGAGAGAGAGACAGAGACAGAGAGAGACAGAGAGAGAGACCTGAAGACCTGGTTCACCCCTTGTGAAACATCCCCCCCCCCCCCCGTAGGTGGGGTGCTGGGCTCAAACCCAGCCTTGTGTATGGTGCTAAAATGCTCTTAACCAGGTGTACCACAAGCAGGCCCCCACTTGTGATGTATTTCCACTAACAAGCAGTGGAAGAAAAAAGAAGTTGTTTTTATCTTTTCCACATTCCACTTGATAAGATTTTCTTCATCACATTTCCCTCAGGTGTCACAATTAAATTTAATTTAAAATTTTATGAGTATGTATCTGGAATACCTCAAATGAAACTACCCTATTTTATTTTACAATACTATTAACAGATAGAAAAAGCAGTACTGTGGGCACTAGGGAATCTGATGCTAGCTCTGTAAACTGTAAGATTTAGGTATCTTTTCAAACCTCCAACACAACAGTTTTTTTCATCAATAAAATGTGTCTATGAGCCAAAGTGTGTCTAAGTATCATTCAGCATTAAGATTTATTGAAGAGATTAGTGGAATATTTTTTTGTTTAGTATAAAAACTTGTAGTTGAATGTGGAGTTAAAAAGTTGCCTTTGGTCAATTCTTGTGATCTTACATAACAATGGAAATCAAATAGAAAAAGGTCAACTAGGTATCCATTCCAGTTTGCTTTAGCAAGGATCTGAGTGTAGAGCAGTAAATTGATCTTTTGATTAGCTTTCACTTGTTAGCAACACTTGAAAATCTTCCAAGGCAGAGAAAAAGCCAGGGCATTTCCTTCTTTTGCTATCAACTAAGCATCTATCTGGGCCCACTGTAATTCAAAAAAGCAATTTTAAAACTTAGATGTTAAAAAAAACTTAGATTTGGGGCCAGATAGTGGTGCACTAGGTTAAGTGCACACATCACAGTGCACAAGGACCCAGGTTCAAGCCCCTGGTCCCCATCTGCAGGGGAAAAGCTTCACTAGTGGTGAATCAGGTCTGCAGGTGTCTCTCTCCCTCTCTATCTCCCCCACCCCTCTCAATCACTGGCTATCTCTATACAATAAATAAAGATAATAAAAAAAATTTTAAAAACTTAGATATGAGATTTTAGTCTCAGAATCCAAGAATTTTGGCAGGTAGTAATCAATCCTAATTATGCTAATGAAGCCTAATTATTGCTTGTTCAAAGATACTTAACTTCTGTTTATTAGTATCTACTAATTGTCAAATAGTCACTTAATGAGTATGAAAAATTATAAGGAATGTGACCATCATGTTCTGTAATCCAGAAGTAACCACTGCTGGCACTTGTATGAATCTATTTCTTTCTCTGTGGATGTCCATGCCTCAATACAAGTATGGTACCTGCTTTGATAGAATACAAGCATTTTCCTGAAGCTATTCAACATCTTTTAAAATACTAATTTAACTGAGTCTATCATAACAATTTACTAATGTTGATACACCAAAACTTTGTTGTTAGGCTAACTTATTTCCAATAGTATACTGTAATAACTAATACCACAAATAAAATTTTTACCTTTAAAAGATTTAATTACTTGCTAGTAAGCAATAAGCAGAGACCCAGAGCCACATTCTGGCATATGTGATGCTGAGAATTAAACTCAGGACCTTAATGCTGGCAGGTTTAAGGCTGGTTCATTGCACCACCTCCCTGAATGCCACAAAGAATATTTTTTAGACAAAAACTGTCAGTTTGTACTTTTAGGTGGAATTATTCATTCTAAAATTATAGACTATTGTTTCAAATCTCAGAGGGTAAAATGTGGGTCTTGTTAAAGTTATGTGGATAAAGAATGTAAAATGGTGAATCATGAGATATGTGTGACACATATGTATGTAAAGTCCTGATGATTTAGTTGAGGATATGCTACAGCAATTGACAATAGTTTTAGGATGAGGATTACTTAATAGATTAAGAAATGGATGACTATATGCGCAGGGGAGATAGCATAAAGATTATGCAAACAGGCTCTCTTGCTTGAGGCTCCCAGGTCTCACACTTAATCCCCCAAACCACCATAAACCAGAGCTAAGCATTGCTCTGGCAAAGAAACAAAGAGAGAAAGGAAGGAAGGGAGGAAGGAAGGAAGGAAGGAAGGAAGGAAGGAAGGAAGGAAGGGAGGAAGGAAAGAAGGAAGGAAGATATATGACATTTATATCTGACATTTAAATTCAGATTTCTTAAAAAAAATCTACTGCTCTATGAACATAATTAAAAAGTGTACTATGGAGGCATAAAACATATAGCTACAATGGGTCAAAACCTATTACTGACACTGAGAAGAGACAATGTTAACAAAATAACATTAATTTTGTGTCACATTTTAGTCTATTCTCTCCATAGATAAAAACCTATCGTGGTAAACAGGATTCAGGGCAGAGGGAAACTCCGCCACCAAGTAAAGGAGCATGTCCCCTCATAGCCAAATGGACAAGAAGCCCTCCACCAGGAAAGGTAAAATCATCTCTCCAATCTTAACACTGCCTGAATGGAAGAATAGAAATCCATTTCCAAGTGTTCTTTGTATACTCTTGATCTTTTCTTTCTATCTTTGTAGAGACTTTCTGTGTAATATTGGACCAAGTCCAGCCCCCTCACCTAGTTAGTTATCTGTTGTCTTTTCTCTAGAGGGGAAAAAAATACAAACAGTTATTAGAAATTAAATCAGGTGGCCAATAAATCCTGGAGTCTAAAGAATGGAATGAATCTTTTAAAAAATAATTTTAAATAAATCCTCAACCTGTCAATTCCTATTATAATATCTTTGCCAAGTAGTTGGCTATTTCACCTGATCTTAATAAACTTCAGTAAGGCAGAGATAAATATTTTGCAGTTAGGCAGTTCTACTCATGAGTCTTTATGGTGTTAAAATGATTTTGTGCAAAGTATTTTCATATATTCACAAATTCACCTTCTCATTTTTCCAAATTCTTAGAACACATTGAATCTATTATTCACACATGAGCTTTTTCACTATTGACTCATTATTTCACTTTGTGGAAACTGAAACAAAAGCTTTATTCTTATAATATATTGAATATGTAATACCACATCACACACCAACTCAGTAAAAATAGTTCTCCATATTAAGTTAAAAAGAAAAAAATCTGAACATATGTAAAGCCCATATCTAATGACATATAATAAAAAATATTTCTTTGTGGATATTAAGTGTTTGTGTATGCACTAAGCTACTTAAACAAAATCATTGGCTGTTTAATTGGCTTAATCCAAAGATAGCTTTATAAATAAAGAAAAAAAATTCCCAAACTTTATGATAAATGACATGGGTTTTGTGATGGTCTCTATCACCATCTTTCCTACTCACTTTATTTTGAAAAAATGTGGCATAAATGCCTTTATTCAGTTTTTCTTATTTTCAATATTGGTTTCCCACAACTCTAAAAGAAGGTCCTGTGTGCTCTACTTGATTGTCAGATTCCAGATTTATTGTCTTGAAGACAACTAAGGTATATTACAAAAGAAGGTTGTAATCATGGCTTTCTGATGAAAAAGAATGTGGATTGTGTGAGCTCTTTTAAAGGCTTTTTTTGGATTTGGTCACGGGCCATATGGAAATAAGATGTTCTCATATGTGCAGACATCTTTATTGTCCTCTAGGTGCAGATTTCTGTTCATTACGCTATGGTTTGGCTGTCATCATGCATTTCTCAAACTTCACCATGATCACCCAGCGTGTGAGTCTTAGCATTGCAATCATTGCTATGGTGAATAGCACTCAGCATCATGGTTTGTCCAATGCCTCTGCAAAAGTATTCCTTACAGACACCCTCAATAATCCCAGCAGATCCATCAAGACATTTAATACAGGGGTAAGTAAAGCAGAGAACAAAGCTTTTTGTTGAGAAGGAAAAGCCATTTTGAAAGAATGATTTGAATCTTGCATCTGTGATGTATAGAGATGTAACATCTCAATGACAAACTTAAAAGGACTGGATTTTTTTTTTCTTTGAGATATTGCTTACTGCCATAATAAAAATAAAACTTTATTGAGATTACTATGATTACAAAATGAAGAATTATAGAGGAAATGTATAAAGTAAAATGAAACAGATTGCTGGTGTCCTCGGTGAAAAACTAGACACCAAGTGAATCTTTCTGACCCCTTTCATTGTTTTTGAACCATTCTAAAACCCTGTAAGCATTCTATAACAAATTATAATGTAGGTGCCGAGTGTTGGTGCACCTGACAGAGCACACATGCTACAATGCACAAGGACTCAGATTCAAGCTCCCAGTCTTTACCTGCAAGGGGAAAGCTTTGTGAGTGGTGAAGCAGTGCTGCAAGTGTCCCTCTGTCTCTCTCCCTATTACCACCCCCTTCCCTTTCAACTTCTAGCTGTCTCTACCCAAGGGACAAATAAAGCTAATAAAATATTTTAGTTGTAATGCATATGATTCTTGCCCATAACTCTGCAAATAAACTTTGTCCTATGGAAATGTAATTGATCCTCTGCTCCATCTGTCTTTCAGTTCAAACATCTAAAACACATTAAACCTGTGTGAGGAGGTAACATGATGATTATGCAAAAGACTTTCATGCCTGAGACTTTGAGGTCCCAGTTTCTATTTAGCACCACCAGAAGTCAGAGCTAAACAGTGCTCTGGCTAACCAGTGAAATAGATAAATAAAATTCATTTTAGCATTAACTTTGTGTCTTATGTGGGTGATTATCTGGAATCATTTTTTTAATTGATTCTAACATCTTATCAGTTGTTTCATTAATCAATGAATTCACTAAAATCTTTGTTACACATTTTATATGTGTAGGAAAATCATGGTTATGTCCAATTTTTTTCCTTTAAACTATCTATGATTTACTATACATTACTTCAGACACACGATCTTTCTACCTCTAGTTTTTCTTCCATCATTGATTCTATATATTCACACTCCTAGTGCTCAAGAATCCATGACACTATCAAGTTGTCAAGCTCTTCCCTTGACTATCTTGTTTTACTTGTCAACATATTCATATTGCCACCAAAGACCCAGGGAGAGTATGCTCTAAGTGTCAGAGCCTCTGTTATCTTCTGGTTCTTTGGAATCACTCCAAATGCTACAAGCCTGTTGATGCTAATTTTTCCCATAAAAATTAATTTTCTTTTCTTCTCTTCTTTTTAAATATAAATCATAGTCATCTTTCAGAGGATGATTCAAGTTCTATTCATTCCTAGAATCTTTCTAAATTGTTCTTCCTTTTTCTCAAAATACCTGTTTTACTTCAAATTTCAATTTTAACAGGAAAGCTATAGCTTTTATTCAAGCTATAGCTTTTTATTTATCTATATTCATCTTAAGTAGAAAAATATCTGATATATATATATACTTTTTATTTTTACTCTGTACTTTAGTTTGTAACATGCCATATACCTAGTAGGCTACCAAAAATCATTCATTATCCTTACATCAGAAGAAGAATATGACACTGGGGGCTGGTGACTTTACTTACCTGGAAGAGTGCCTACTTTGCCATTTATGTGACCCATGTTCCAGTCCCCAGTACACTACATGGATGTTTTATGGCAGTTTTGGGGGAAACTTTCATGTTTTAGTCTCTTTCTCCTATACCCTCTTTTCTAAATGAAAAAGTTGGCCTATAGCAGTAAAACCCTGGCTACTACAAAAATAAAAAGATGAAGACGATGATGTTACTTATGTGTAATATGTAGTTCAGGAAGTCAGCTCTACAAAGCATATCATAATTCCCAAACTTGAGGGAATTATTTTGAAAAGGCTTTGTAACGTTTTGCTTTTCTTGTACTGGTAAAAAAAAAAAAAACAAAAAACAACTCACTTGGGTAGTGCACTGCTTTGCCATGTATGACGCAGGTTTGGGTCCAGCCTCCACCACATTGAATGAAGCTTCTGTGCTGTGGTCTCTTTCTGCATTTTTACCAACAAATTTATTTTTTTCACCAGAGCACTGATCAGCTCTGGTTATGGTAGTGGGGGTGGAGACTGAACTTGGCACTTTGGAGCCTCAGGCATGAGAGTCTCTTTGCATAACCATTATGCTATCTGCCACCAACCCAACAAATAATTTTTTTTCTTTTTTTTTTGGTAATATTTATTTATTTATCTTCCCTTTTGTTGCCCTTGTCTTTTTTTAAAATTTTTTTTGTAATTTTATTTATTTATCTTCCCTTTTGTTGCCCTTGTTGTCTTTTTTTTTTATTGTAGTTATTATTGTTGTTGTCGTTGTTGGATAGGACAGAGAGAAATGGAGAGAGGAGGGGAAGACAGAGAGGAGGAGAGAAAGACAGACACCTGCAGATCTGCTTCACCGCCTGTGAAGCGACTCCCCTGCAGGTGGGGAGCCAGGGGCTCGAACTGGGATCCTCATGCCTGTCCTTGCGCTTAGCGCCACCTGCGCTTAACCTGCTGCGCTACCGCCCGGCTCCCCCAACAAATAATTTTTTTTAAATGTTTATTTTCTTATTCTTTGAGAGTCAATTTTTCAATTAACTTTGCCATATGTAAAATAACTAAGGAGCTCTTTCACCCACAATTTTCAACATTTTTTATTATTTCTATGGTAAGATTATCTCTTGTAATTGTAATTGTTAAGATATTGACATACCTTTCAATAATTCTCCTTTAAGTTACACCTCCCTAACAGCTATCTATGTTTTCATCCTCTGTTCTTTTTCTTCTTTGTTTCTTCTGATTCCCCACCATCCCTATCCTGAGAGAAGCAAATTATGGGCACAATTTTTTGTTTTGAAATAAGAATATTTAAGTTAGTTTAAAAATTGAGGAAAAAAAATTTAATACTTTACAATAGGGCCCTAATGAACTTTGACTGTAGAGTAAATCTTTATAAGTGAACCTCTTAGCAAAGCATTTTCCTTTTATTTGCTCTCCACACTAGGCCTCTGTGTATGAATGGAGCCCGGAGACTCAGGGTATCATCTTTAGCTCCATCAGCTATGGGATTATACTCACACTGATCCCAAGTGGATATTTAACAGGGATATTTGGAGCAAAACAGATGCTTGGTGCTGGCTTGCTGATATCCTCTCTTCTCACCCTCTTTACACCACTGGCTGCGGATGTCGGAGTGATTTTGGTTATTGTGATTCGGACAGTCCAGGGCATGGCCCAGGTATTTAGATACTTTATCATCGTGAGTGGAATACAGAGTCCTTAATTTTATTATAAATCAAAGTTCTTAATGATTTTTATTTCAGGGGATGGCATGGACAGGTCAGTTTACAATTTGGGCAAAATGGGCTCCTCCACTTGAACGAAGCAAACTCACCAGCATTGCAGGGTCAGGTAATGATAAATACAGTGTATATATGTGTAAGGATATGTATGTATACATGTATATATTTACATGTGTATATGTGAATATATGTATATAACCAACAATTATTATTTTTTGTTTTAAATTTTATTTATTTATTCTCTTTTGTTGCCCTTGCTGTTTTATCATTGTTGTGGTTATTGTTGTCATCGCTGTTGGACAGGACAGAGAGAAATGGAAAGAGGAGGGGAAGATAGAGAGGGAGAGAGAAAGACACCTGCAGACCTGCTGCACCGCCTGTGAAGCGACTCCCATGCAGGTGGGGAGCCCGGGGCTCGAACCGGGATTCTTACACGGGTCCTTGCGCTTTGCGCCATGTGCGCTTAACCCGCTGCGGTACCACCGGACTCCCCACCAACAATCATTATTGTAAAAGATAATCATAATCATTGAACACTTTGGGTGAACTTCTTTAATTGTATTGCTGATGGCAAAGTTGGGTAACAATTTGATTCTCAAGTTATAGAATGAGAAAAAACAAACATTTGTTGAACTCTCTTTTTCTCTATCTACAGATATTCGTTGATCACAACTTTGTAATCTGCTTTATCCTATCACATCTTTTCTCCTATACAGCGAATAGTTGGAGAAAAGGAAGAAAAGTATTACCAAGAATATAATCTATGTGGGACAGTTACATACAAATAAGAATGACATATTTGTATTGTGAAGCTGCTAAGACTCCAAATCAGGAAAAGTTATGTTAGGGTAGTCAGAAGACCATTATAGGAAAAAGTTAAGAATATAAAAATTTATGTATGTATTGTATTTTCACGGAAAATAAATTTCTTGGGGCCTGGGTGATGGGGCACCTGGTTGAGCTTACAACTTACCATGCATAAGAAACCAGGTTTGAATTCCCTACCTTCACTAGTGGTGAACCACAAATACAGGTGTCTGTCTTTCTTTCTCCATCTCTATCTATCCCTTAGCTCTCAATTTCTCTCTGTCCTATCAAATAAAATTAAAAAAAAGAAAAAATAATTGGGATCAGTGGATTGGTAGTGCTGGTACTTCTTCTAGCATTTGCCCTTCTTCTGTAGCCAGTCAATAGCATCAGGCTGAGCCTGATGTAAAGTTTTGGGACCTCCTTTGAATCTGGAGAGGTGGCAGTGCTGGTACTGAACCCCAGCAATAACTCTGGGGTTATCATGTAGGGCTTGGTAGTCCCAGTAATAATCCTAGTAGTAAAAAAATAATAATAATAAATTAAAATAAAACTTTTCTTTTTTGCACTTAAAAATTAGCTAATTAGTTGATTGATTGATTTCTTATTGTTGGTCCCTGTAAAATATGTTAAACTCTAAGATCTACATTTTATCACACTATAGAATTTTATTCATATTTTTCTTTACAACTGGATTAAAATATTTTTGAAGGACTCTAGCTTATGAACTTTTATAAGACTTCCCTTTTTCCTCCAACCTCATATCCTACCCTGCCAGAATATAACTGTGACTTTGAAGAGATACACCTGGATTGTGGTTACAGAGAGTTTCTATGACAGACTAAACAATTTGGACTTGGTCATAATATTGTCAAGGAGACATTTATGTGTTAGAAAGCAAATTATTTGTTAACTCTAATTACTCCATATGACTTTATTGGGGGGATAAATGTGAGTGAGAGAAAGACTCATCATTTTACCCAGTAAATCCAAATCTTATCACTTATCTGTTGGATAAACATTAAGGGAGGCCACTCAATCCTTAACTTCACTGTTAAAGAATTTTTCGCTCTCTCTTCAGGCTCAGCCTTTGGGTCCTTTATTATTCTCTGTGTAGGAGGACTAATCTCACAGGTGTTGGGCTGGCCTTTCATCTTCTACATCTTTGGTGAGTCATTTTTCCTAAGCCCTAATGCTTCCAACTCCCAGGCATTTGTTTTGAAGTTTATAACATCCACTACTAATATTTTCCCCACACGAGAGCAAATGCCCTTTGCTACATGGAAGACAATAAAGAATGCTGAGGATAAGGACTTTCTCATTTTTGTAGAAAAAATGACTATATGCATAGTATCATTTTTATGAAAATCAAGCCTTCCCCTCTATCCCAGATGTCTTCTTTTTTTTTTTTTAGAAAAAGAAAAATATTTATTCCCTTTTTGTTGCCCTTGTTCTTTTATTGTTGTAGTTGTTGTTGTCATTGTTGGATAGGACAGAGAGAAATAGAGAGAGAAGGGGAAGACAGAGAGGGAGAAAAGATAGACACCTGCAAACCTGCTTCACCACTTGTGAAGTGACTCCCCTGCAGGTGGGGAGCCGGGGGCTTGAACCAGGATCTTTATGCCGGTCCCTGCACTTTGCACCATGTGAGCTTAACCTGCTACGCTACTGCCCGGCTCCCCCCCCCCCCCCCGCCCCCAGATATCTTCTATAGGACTTCTACCACTTCATCTGAAACCAAATCTATTTTTTGCATATGGTTAAGATTTCCTTAAGTTTTTAAAGACTTTCATTTTTATATTTTTGTTAGAGACAGAGGTTTAGAGGGAAGGGGAAGTAGCAAAGGGAGAGAGAGAGACCCCTGTAGCACTGTTTCACACTCATGAACCTTCCCTTCTGCAGGTGGGTTCTGGGGGCTTGAACTCATGAGCACTCAATCAAGTGTGCAACCATCCAGCCTCAGCAAAGTATACTTATTTTTTAAATTTTTATTTATAAAAAGGAAACACAGAAACCAAAGGATAAGAAGGGCATAACTCCACACAATTCCCACCAACAAAACTAAGTATCTCATCCCCTCCCCTGATATCTTCCCTATTTTTTTATCCTTCTGGGAGTATGAACCCCGGGTCATTATGGGATGCAGAAGGTGGAAGGCCTGACTTCTGTAATTGCTTCCCCACTGAACATGGGCATTGACAGGTAGATCCACACTCCCAGCCTGCCTCTCTCTTTCCCTAGAGGGGCAGAGCTCTGGGAAAGTGGGGCTCCAGGACACATTGGTGGGGTCATCTTCCCAGGGAAGTCTGGTTGGCATCCTGCTAGCATCTGGAACCTGGTGGCCGAAAAAAGAGTTAACATATAGGGCCAAACAAATTGTTGAGTAATCATGAACCTAAAGGCTGGAATAGTGCAGATGAAGCATTGGGGGGTCTCCGTTTTGTAGATAGTTAGTAGTCCCACCTTAGTTATACTGCAAAGAGCCCATGACTGTACTAGTTTTTTCTTTCTTTTTTTTCTGAGCCTGCCATATTGATATGCAGGTGGATCTAAGTTATTGTCTGGGGAGATGATGTCATGGCTGGAAAAAGACCATAAAGCTGGATCAGGGAACAGTGTAGCTCCCAAATATGGGAAAGGTGTATAAATATTGTTGACTGGCAAAGTGTACTTTTAATGTGTCTTTATTTTTCATTGTAATGAGTATTGTTGCCATGATGTTTTTGCCCTATTCACTACCAGAGTTCACTGAACTCTATTCTAATGTGCCCTTTGTCTCAGTCTTTCTATCCAAAACCAGTTTTTATTGATATTTTTCTCTATGCTCGTGTGCAATTACTGATTTGTTGTTGTTGTTACCAGGGCTTGCCACTTTGAGCCAACTTTTTCAAATAGAAAGACTGAGGCAGAGAGACAGAAGAAGCAAAAAAAGCAAAGATATCACAGCACCAAAGATTTCTCCAGTCCTCTGGAGACTGGACCCTAAAGGGGGTATATGTGTGCATGACAAAATAGATGTACTATTCAGGCAAGTTATTTTGGCAACCTACTATGAAAATATTTATTTCACCATCCCCTCTCCACTAGGATGTGAAATACTTAAGGTATGTAATTCAGTCTATGCCTTCTATAAAAAATTACTTTGATACCATTATAATGTTTGATTCGTATCTTTGCACATAAATAATGGATCAACTAGAGATCCAAAAGGCTAGCTAACAAACACATGAAAAATTGCTCCAGGTCATTGATTGTCAGAGAAATGCAAATAAAGACAACATTGAGATACCACCTCAACCATGTGAGAATGGCATACATCAAAAAGGACAGCAGCAACAAAGGCTAGAGAGGCTGTGGGGACAAAGGAACCCTTCTGTACTGCTAGTAGAAATTTAAATTGTTCCATCCTCTGTGGAGAGCAGTCTGAAGAACTTTCACAAGGCTAGACATGGACCTTCCATATGACCCAGTAACTCCTCTCCTATATACCCCAAGGGCTCCATATCACCCAACCAAAAAGATATGTGTACACCTATGTTCATAGCAGCACAATTTGTAATAGCTAAAACCTGGAAGAAACCCAGGTTCCCAACAACAGAGGAGTGAGTGGCTGAGAAAGCTGTGGTATATATACACAGTGGAATACTATGCAGCTATTTTTTTCTGATTAATATTTTTTATATATATATTTTTAATTTTTTAAATTTTTTATTTAAGAAAGGATTAATGAACAAAAACATAAGGTAGGAGGGGTACAACTCCACACAATTCCCACCACCCAATCTCCATAACCCACCCCCTCCCATGATAGCTTTCCCATTCTCTAGCCCTCTGGGAGCATGGACCCAGGGTCGTTGAGGGTTGCAGAAGGTAGAAGGTCTGGCTTCTGTAATTGATTCCCCGCTGAACATGGGCGTTGACTGGTCGGTCCATACTCCCAGTCTGCCTCTCTCTTTCCCTAGTAAGGTGTGTCTCTGGGGAAGCTGAGCTCCAGGACACATTGGTGGGGTCTTCAGTCCAGGGAAGCCTGGCCAGCATCATGGTGGCATCTGGAACCTGGTGATTGAAAAGAGAGTTAACATACGAAGCCAAACAATTTGTTGAGCAATCATGGATCCCAAGCTTGGAATAGTGGAGAGTAAGTGTTAGGAAGGTACTCACTGCAAACTCTAGTGTACTTCTGCTTTCAGGTATATATTTTGCAGTAGTTTATGGATACGTGAGAACATAAGCTCTCTTTCACAGAAACTGGTGTATATCTAGGTTATGGGACTTTGTTAGAAAGTGAACTACCTGAGATGAAATTAGAGTGTACTATAAAAGGAAAGGTCTCACCCGAGTAATGAAGCTGAAGGGTTGTCATTCCACACGTGAAGTCTCTGGACACAGTCTGAGGTGAAGCATGTTGAGGTGGCAATCGTTGCGTTGGTTAGGTTGTGATCGGCGGATGCAATATTATTTGGTTTGGGTTGGGAAATGCATACGGGAAAGTGGGCCCTATCCAAGGGTTCCAGGACTGGGGGAAGTAGAGGCTTTATAGTGGAGATGTGAGGTTCCTGCTGTCTTAGGGTTCAAAAAGACAATCAATAGTTAATGTTATCATCACATTATTTGTTAATTGGGTTAACTTTGAAAAGTCCTTTTGTTATGGTTTGTTGTACAGTATCCAGTATCTTGTATATAGCTGTGCTATTGGATGCTTCTAATCTACTTGGTCTAGGCTTCTGAGAGAGTCCGCATATCAAATACACAGCCTGTATATTAAAAGGATTCAGTTTGTGTTTTGAGAAACTTTGAGACATACAATTGATTTTCCCCCTCTCATATTAATTAACTACTGATTTATATGTCTACATTTTGCTAGGAGTGTACATAAACACCATTCCCACCACCAAAGGACTGTGACCCATCCCTCCCACCCACTCCCACCCCCCACTGGCCCAGGAAGCTGCATGTCTACCCCTCACCACTGGGTTTTTACTTTGGTGCCCTACTTACAATTTGATCAGGTCCTGCTTTTAGTTTCCCTTTCAGATCTTCTTAATCAACTTCTGTTGATGAGTGGGATCATCCCATACTCATCTTTATCTTTCTGAACATGCAGCTATTAAGAACAATGAACCCACCTTCTCTGACTCATCTTGGATGGAGCTAGAAGGAATTATGTTAAGTGAGCTAAGTCAGAAAGATAAAGATGAGTATGGGATGATCATAAACAGAAGCTGAGAAAGAAGAACACAAAGGAAAACTAAAAGTGGGATTTGACTGAATTTGGAGTAGGGCACCAAAGTAAAAACCCTGGGTTGAGGATGAGGGTGGATGTTCAGCTTCCCGGGGCGGGGGGAGGGGGGATGGGGTGGATGGGATGGGACACAGTCTTTTGGTGGTGGGAATGGTGTTTATGTACACTCCTATTAATTTATAGTCATGTAAATCACTATTTAATTAATATGAGAGGGGGAAAATGGATTGTATGTCTCAAACTTTTTAAAGCACATACAGAGTCTTTTTAATACATAGGCTGAGTCTTTAATATGTTGACTCTCTCAAAAGCCTAGACCAGGGAGAACAGAAGCAACCGGTGGCACAGCTATATGCAAATAATGTCAAAGTACATAAATTATGGTGATGTTGTATATGATACAGCAAATCCTAACAAAGGGATATTTCAAAGTTAACCCAATTGTCAAATAATGTGATTATAGCAATAACTATCTACTGTCTTCTTAACCCTAAGACAGCAGGAATCTCCCACTTACTCAATAGAGCCTATATTTCCCCCAGTCCTGGGACCTTTAGGGTGGGGCTCACTTTCTTGCATGCTTCTCTCAATTCATATCAAATGATACTGCATCCACTGATCCCAACTTAATCAAAGCAATGAGTACCACCTCAGCATGCTTCACTTCAGACTGTGTCCAGACATCAGGCGTGGAATGTCAACCCTTCAGAGTCATTACTCTGATGAGACCTTTCTTTTCATAGGATTCTCTAATTCCATTCCAGGGAGCTCACTTCCTAACAAAGACCCAAAGCCTAGATATAGACCAGGTCCCATAAGATAGAGCTTATGTCCACATGTATCCACAAATTAGAGCAAAATATATACCTGAAAGCAAAAGTACACAATAGTTTGTAGTGAGTCAGTATCAAGTTCATAATGAAATAGTATCTACTTAGACTAAAGATACCCTCCTCACCTACTTCCTATTATAGTTCTCTCACTTACTCCAAAGCTAACCCTATCAAAGCAAGGACTGCAAAAGCTGAATAAGGGCAAGAGACTGGCATACTTTAAAGAGGACTCTTTAGTCACTAACAGGCCACCCCTTCAGCTGGGGCCCTAGTCTGAGAGTCCTGAGATTCCTGAACAGACATGATGGGCCTAGATCTCAAATAAATCCCTTGTGCATTGTTACCAGTCATCTCTATCAGGAACAACACAATAGACCCCTTTGTGGGCCCCCCATAGGACCTTGCCCTCAACTTGGATCAACAACGGTAGAGAACGTTTCATCCTCCAAAGGGAGGCTGGACAACATATTCTGTGCTACATCTGAGGAACATGGGTCCTGATATTGGGGCACCTTGGAATGTTCCTGCTTATGACCACAGAATGTGAGCTCAGATCTACAGGGATGCAGAGGTCACATAGGCTCCTAAGCTGAATATGGGCCCCAGACCAAATCAAATAGATGGGGTTTACAGCCAACGATATTTATACCCCTTTCCCATATTTGGGAGCGACTCTCTTCCCTGATCCAGCTTTCTGTTCCTTTTTCATGACATCATCTTTCCAGACAATAACTTGGATCCACCTGCATATCAGATTTCAGGCTCGGGGAAAAAAAATAGTATAGCCACAGGCCCTTTGGAATATAACTAAAATATGCCTACTAGCTATCTACAAAATGGAGTACCTCCCAACTCTTAATCTGCACTATTCCAGCTTTTAGGTTCATGATTAGTCAACAATTTGTTTGGCTTTGTATGTTAACTCTCTTTTCAGCCACCAGTTTCCAGATGCTAGCAGGATGCTGACCAGACTTCCCTGGACAGACAACCCCACCAATGTGTCCTAGAGCTCTGCTTCCCCAGAGCCCCCACCCTACTAGGGAAAGAGAGAGGAAGGCTGGGTGTATGGATGGACCTGTCAACGCCACACCCATGTTCAGCAGGGAAGCAATTACAGAAGCCAGACATTCCACCTTCTGCATCCCACAATGACCTTGGGTCCCTACTCTCAGAGCGTTAAAGAATAGGAAAGCTATCAGGGGCGGGGGTGGGATATGGAGTTCTGGTGGTGGGAATTATGTGGAGTTGTATCCCTCTTATAGTATGGTTTTGTCAGTTTCCTTTTTATAAATTAAACAAAAAGTATTCCACTAAAATAAAAATAATAATGGATCAACTAAATAACTAGAGGGAAATTATAGAACTCTGGTCTCAAAATCTTCTATCATATAATCTTCAAATGCCAAATCTCAGTAACAAAACAAGTATCTGCTCTATTGTTATATTGAAATGGTGTCATTAATAATATTAGTCCCAAGTTATGTTTATTCACATATATTAACCAAATACCATCAAAAAATACATCTTATGGAAATCTACCATGGAGGTATTATTTGAATATAAGTGACATTACTTAAATATTTACTTTTTTTGAAAAAGAGAGAGGAACAGAAACACATATCACTGACACATTCAATTCTAGGTATTGATCTTGGGACCTCATACTTGAGAATTCAACACTCCACTCACCTGCATGTTTCCCAGGCCCCAACACTATCTATTGCAAATATGCTGGAAGTATTTTTTTGTCCTGCACTGATTTCATGGCAGACTGTTTCATGTATGTTTTCATATTGTCTTGTTTAATCCTATTTGAGTTTTCCAAAATAAGACAATAATATATAATATAATAATATATTATATATATATATAGAGAGAGAGAGACAGAGAGACAGAGAAAGAGAGGGAGAAGGAGAGGGAGAGGGGGAGGGAGAGGGAGAGAAAATTTACACCTAATAACACGTAAGACTACAGACCCTGGAATCTCAAGACTAATGAACTGTTCAGTGGCACATCCAAAAGACTCTTGTGTTGACAAATTATATTCTATAATTGAGAGGTATTATTTAGGTAAATTAGGTCAAAAAGAGATTACAGTTGAACTGAAACAAGGAAGCATGAAAATTTAGGTCCATAAATTGGTGTGTGTTTGTAAGGGGGGGAGCTAGAAATGACATTTCAAAGGGAACGCTTTTCACAGATCTACCTAAAAACTAACTGGGTCCATGTTTCCTAGGTAGCATCGGCTGTGTTTGCTGCCTCCTGTGGTTCATAGTGATTTACGATGACCCCATACATCACCCATGCATAAGTGACAGAGAAAAGGAACACATTGTATCCTCCTTGACTCAACAGGTACGGACAACCCTTCTAACTAGTCTCTAGTTTCTGGCTTGTTCAAATATTCATGGTAATTAGTTATTTCCTTTCAGTCTAGTTCTCCTAGACGATCTGTCCCCATCAAGGCAATGGCCAAATGTCTACCACTTTGGGCCATTTTTATGGGATTTTTCAGTCACTTCTGGCTATGCACCATAATCATAACATACCTACCAACGTACATCAATTCTGTGCTCCATGTTAACATTAGAGATGTGAGTATGCTTCTTTTTTTTTCTTTTAATTTATTTACTGGGGGATTAATGGTTTACAGTTGATAGTAAATACAATAGTTAGTGCATGCATAACATTTCTCATTTATCCACACAACAGTACAACCCCCACTAGATCCTTTGCCATCCTGTCCCAGGGCCTGAACCACCCCCCGCCCCGAGTCTTTTACATTGGTGCAATACACCACCATCAGTCCAAGTTCTGCTCAGTGTTTTATGTTATGATCTTGTTTTTCACTTCTGTCTGTGAATGAGATCATCCCATATTCATCTTCCTATGTATATTTTACAGGGGGGGATTAATGGCTTATAATAAATACAGTTATTGTTACATGTGTAAAATTTCTATTTTCTGCAAAACACTCTAACCACCAGCCTAGTTCCTCTTCCTTCACCATACACCAGGACCTGAAAGCCCCCAGCGCCCAACACCAGAGTCTGTTACGTTGGTGCAATATACCAAACACAGTCCAAGTTATACTTTGTGTTCCCCCTTTCCGTTCTTAATTCTCAACTTCTGTCCATGAGTGAGATCACCCCATAGTCATCCTTCTCTTTCTGACTGAAGTGATAACTTCATATGCCCAACTACACTGCCACACTAACTGATCCTTCAGTTTCCCTTAGAAAATGAATACTGGGCATATGTATGGACCCAGGCTCATTATAGAGTGCAGAAGGTGGAAGGCCTGGCTTCTGTAATTGCTTCCCCACTGAACATGGGCGTTGACAGGTCTATTCATACTCCCAGCCAGTCTCTCTCTTTCCCTAGTGGGGCAGGGCTCTGGGGAAGCAGGGCTCCAGGACACATTGGTGGGGCTGTCTGTCCAGGGAAGTGTGGTTGGCATCATGCTAGCATCTGGAACCTGGAGGCTGAAAAGAGAGCTAACATATAAAGCCAAGCAAGTTGTTGACTAATCATGAACCTAAAGGCTGGAGTAATGCAGGTGAAAACTTGGGGTCTTCGTTTTGTAGACAGCTAGTAGGCCTATACTCCAAAGGGCCTGTGGCTATACTAGCTTTTTTTTTTTCCCTGAGCCTGAAATCTGATAAGCAGGTGGATCCAAGTTATTGTCTTGGAAGATGATGTCATGGCTGGAAAAAGGACTAGAAAGCTAGATCAGGAAAGAGGGTAGCTCCCAAATGTGGGAAAGGTATATAAATATTGTTGACTGTAAATAGGGATAAAGAATAGGAAAGCTATCAGGGTAGGGGATGGGATACGGAGTTCTGATGGTGGGAATTGTGTGGAGTTGTACTCCTCTTATCCTATGGTTTTGTCAATGTTTCCTTTTTATAAATAAATAAATAAATAAAAGAATGAAAATAAAATGAATACTGCTTTTTCCCTGGAGACTAAGTGCTGGTCATCTTCCCTGAGCCAGTGTTTTCCTATAGAATATAATGCTAATGTCCTTAAAACAGCTCAGCATATCTGGAGCGTAGGCTAACAGTTGGTCTATTTAACTGAAACATTGATGCTAGATGCACCTTTGTACTCACTATATATTGTTTTCTTTTAGAGTGGTGTTCTATCTTCCCTGCCCTTTATTGCTGCCTCAAGTTGTACAATTCTTGGAGGTCAGTTGGCAGATTTCCTTTTGTCTAGGAATCTTCTCAGATTAATCACTGTACGGAAACTCTTTTCATCTCT